>NW_011494881.1:8561933-8582097 GCF_000754665.1 Bison bison bison
AATCTTGTCTCAGAAATGTTTGGATTTGTTACCATGTGCCTTTATTGGCTTTGTTATTAGTATAATCAAATAAATTATTAGAAACAACATCCAAACTATATGAAAACTTGTATGAAGTCTAACCTCTGTTGTCAGATGGCTGTTTACTGTCAACAGAAGTCTGAATAAAACAAAAATTTATCGACATGATCACTAAATTCACAGCTATTATCCCATCAGATATGAGTTCCCAAACCTGGGGTATGAACACAGGATCTTAATTTATTTTTCATTTAATTATCTAGTTTACATTGACGTTTTATGAAGTTAAGATATGTACCTTTTATTTCTAGCCCATGAAATAAATGGCAAATTAAAACCAGTCTCTGTCATCAAGTGCTCTTAGAATTTTAAAACCACCCTGCTGTGAAGAATTGTCAGTTGATCAAACACAGGTTTTTGAATTGAGTTAAATAGTAACAAAATTACTTATCTTGCATATGAATTGAAGCATAAATAATCTTACTATCATCTCCTTATTCCCACAGCTATGACTTTGTCCTGATGTGCCTTTTTGTTTTTAATTATTATTGCTTAAGATGTTAGTGCTGAAAGGGAGTATTTTTTTAAATCATGTTTCCTGGTTTTCAGGTTTTCAAACTGTTTTCAATAGTGAAACCATGTTCAAATGAGGTCTTATCTGAATCAAAATGAAATTAGGTTAAACAAATCCCCCATATGACCTTATCCACATTTTATTTAGCAGTTCATAAAAGAGTTCCCTTGAATGGGTTGATGTTAGTTATGAAAACCTAACATGATCTGTTAAAAAGCCCCCATTTGATGGATGAGGAAAGTGAGACCAAAGAAAGGGAGTTAATTGCAAATATGCAATACTAGAAGCTAGATCTCCTAATTCATTAATTCATGATCCAGTAATTACATATGTTCATAAGCCAAATGAAAGTTGTCAGTTAAGTACGCCTTTTGGAAATATATAGGTCAAGAGTCAATACCCCAAATGGATAGAAGCCTTTGATGTAGGTTTTTTTTGTTTTTGGTGTGTGGGTATCCAAGATGTTAAAGCTTTCACAATAAAGAGAAGCATGTGCTAAACTTTTATTTTTGGAACCACATCAAGAGCTCACAGGTTAGGTTTAGAATTCAGATTCTAATCTCATCGTGTACGTTTTTGTTCCATAAGGAGTAATGATCATTACAGCAGTATTTTGAAAGGGGTTGGGGTGTAAGGGCACCTTATCCATACAAGTAAAACATACTGCTTTCTGGTACTCTTTAGGAGCTTATTTTCTGAATTAGGAGCACTGAAAGGTTTTCTTGGTTTGGGATTTTTTTTTTTTATAATTCAAATGTAATATCCCACACCATGTTAATAGAGTTTGACAAGTTTCCATTTTCAGATACCAGAGAGAGGAAATAAGTTATCCTCATTGTTACAGCACTGATCACTGCCTGTGTATTATACCATACTGCTCAGTCGCTGTCTTTGTGTGGGAGAGCATATTGTGCTGAGCTATCATAAAGGAACCTTCGCTCTGAATTGACTTCCTGTCCATGTCAGTCACTACACCATCTGACACCACTTAGGCTTTGGTTTTCATTATGCAAATATCTGCTAGGTCAGACCTTACCCTGACAGGCACAGTAGCTTTTTAAGTTATTTCAAAACTTAATGTTTGTTGATTTCCTTTTTCCAGAAAAATCTGTGTTTTTTAACATATGAGTCACAAGTTGTTTAAGTTCATGACTAGCTGGTAGTCAATATGAAGTCAAAACAAAATTTTACTAACTAAACTACATAGAAAATGAAAGGAAAAAAAAAAAAAGCTTCTGTCTCAGGCTTTTTCAGCAAGGGGAAACCATTACTTTGTCACATCTGGGTAGTCTAAGCCAGCCAAATTGAAGTGGGAATTTCCTGCCATATGTTAGTTCTTTGAGCAACCTGTGAACATCTAAAAGAGGGTATATGAGTTCTTGTTTGGTAGAGCTGTAGCCACTGTGGAGGCTTGCTCCTAATAGGTAGCAGACATTTTTATGTACTGCCACTCATCAGGAGGTTGTGTCGTCTGTCTATAGCTAACAGTGTTTGCTCTTGTTAAATACGTTAATTTGGAAGACCTAATGTGGAAGGTAGAACATCAGGTCTCAGATACTATGGCAAGAGTGAACGCTGTGAATTCCCAAATTTTGGTGATAGTTTTGTTTCATTAATAAAAAGAAGGTAAGACTGAATCACCATGGGTATTCCAGATAACTTGAATAAGGTTATTTTATAAAGTCAATGAAGACCAAAATAAGCCACTTAATATAAAGGAAAATAAAGATTCTGAAAAGGCAGAAGAAATATCAAGTATTTACATCAGCTTTCTATTCAGATGCACATGGGAATTAGGAGGGAAAAATTTCATTCGGAAGAGTTGTGCACAAAAGGTAGAAATGCTTCATCCATTTGAAACAAGAGACATTTTTAAGGGGAAAAAAAAGGCTTTCCACATGATCTCACTGTTTTTGTCATCCTCTGTAAGGGAAAATATTGACATTTGCCAGACTGTTTGCTCCAGCTTTCTGATCTCCTGCAGTTTATTTTTATAACAACCTTATCGATGGGCCTCTTACCCAGCTCTCTAGGTTTAACTGAGTTGAGTCGATTTGTTACCACAGCTTCAAGTAGCTGTTACAGAACAAGCAAGACATCCTAATAAAGCTGTAAATGTGTTTACTCAAACAGAGTATTGATTTTACTTGGAGAGGGAGAAGCTGGTGCTTAGCACAGTGTCAGGGTGGATGAATTTCACTGCAGGTTTTCATTGTCATCTGTCATGGTTGTGAGACACTAAGTAAAGCCATCAGAGGATAATTAGAAGTACCAGAAATTTAGCCCCTAAAATCAGTTAACCGCCTGGGAGTTTTGTAGCTTAATTAACTTTTATTTAAAATTTCCTCTAGTAATAATAATCAAGCATTTTTAATGGTGCTTTCAGATAGAGCAAGATTTCAAGGTCGTGACTTGTTAAATATATAAATTTAATGGCTAAGGGTTTTTCAGACTTTTTTTCATTCTTGTAATTTAAGCTAACATTAGAACACAATGTAAGGAGACAGTGATCTGTACTCATATCAACAGACATACGTGGTCTTTCTGAAAAATCAATTTTAAAGAAACAGTAAAGCAATTAGAAAGTAATTAAAACACATCCTATTAAGGAAAAAAATTACCCAGTTAGCATCTTTAGTAAACCTAAATGGTTTTGTAGTGCAGCATGACCTGGACGCATAAAACTGTAAATGCCACCCTTGTTTCTTAATACCTTCCTTCATTAAAGAAGAATCTAAAATATTCTAGCTTGCTGTAAGTCATTATCTTGAAGATAAAAGTTGATTGCACAACTGTGAAAAAGACAAGAGTCAGATTAAGAAGTTACTTACCTTCTATAAAAACTATATGAGCTATTGAATTTGATAAAAGGTGGTCATATAAATACTTTACTTGCCTCCTTGCAAATGACTAGAAAAAGTCACAGTTGAAATGAATTATACCTAGGATGATGAACATAAACTGAAAATTTATCAAAAATAAGTTTTACCATTATAGATTTTTTTAATTAGTCTTTTCCCCATCATCTACAGTCATTTATTTGCTGCCTTATAAGAAACTCATGCTTTCTTGCACTACTGCCCAGCTTACCTAAATGACTCATTAAAATGATGATATCTAAGGAATGACCATTTCTAAAGCCTAGGAGTAACAGACTCTGTCAAAAAAACAGTGAAAGATATTGAAGCATTTTCTTTGCCTTTGAAATGCTATATAGTTATAAGCCAAATTCTACCCTGAGTTAAACTTTTAAACCTTGAAGTAGCAGATTGTAAAATTTTGTTATGTAACTGGGGACCACTAGAGCTGCTTCTTTTAATTTTTCAGAGGGTAGAGGAAGAAATTGATTTTTCACAGCTGTATTTCCATCTTTATTCTATGTTGAAGTAGTCAAAGACAGAGGAAAAGGAAAGGATATAGATTTATGATTATAATATATCATTCTGTTTTTTATATTTTAAAATCCCTACAATACAGTAATTAATTTTGTTCTCTTCGTTTCTAGAGAATGATAGCTATATGAGGAAGCTTGTTGTCATGGAAGCAGGGAGTGGTGCAGGATCTAGTAGGGCAGCCATACTTTGGCTTCATCTGACTCCTTTGGTCAAAGGAACAGAAACCCATTTCATCTAGCTCAGAATAAGGATTGTTTTTTAAGGAAGCACATTAGCATTAAAGGAGACATTATAACATAGTGGTTAAGACAGTGGGTCAAAAGATGTGGATTTGAGTCCTGGTTCTGCCATTAACTAGTTGTGGAACTAGTTACTTGACATCTCTGAGCCTCAGTTTTCGCATCTATGAACAGAGGACAAAGTAACTCTCATTTGGGTTATTGTAAAGGTTGAATGTAACAATGTTTACAAAGCACAATACATAATACTTAGTAAGGACTCATTAAGTGTTACCTGTCATAAAAGGAATCTCAGGCAAGAACCATGACTGGACAGGTTTTTGCTGAGAATGGAGCCAGATGATGATTCTAGAACCCAACAGTTCTAGAGACCTCAACAGCAGAAATTCATGGATCTTTACTCCAGTGCTTATGCACTAATGTTACTCAGCTTCACTGTATCTCTGCTTCTTCTTTCTTGGTCTTTCTTTTTTTTCCATTCTGGCTCCTCAAAGAGAACACCAGGTTAGCTCAATTTACTTCTTGTGCCATTCATAAATAGGACACTGGAAGAATATCTTGGGTCAGATGTCCTGGCCTTGATCCAGGGGTTGATTTGTATGCTCAAAATACATCAACTGACCACCTCAACAATGCTGAAGGTGAAGCAGTTTTTCTTTTCTTTTTTTTTTTTTCTAATTTTATTTTATTTTTAAACTTTACATAATTGTATTAGTTTTGCCAAATATCAAAATGAATCCGCCACAGGTATACATGTGTTCCCCATCCTGAACCCTCCTCCCTCCTCCCTCCCTAAGCAGTTTTTCTTAAAAGGGTGATGGATGGAGCCTTTAAAGGGCTGCGTGTACATACATGCCTTGTCTTTACCCTTTTTCTCGTACTTAGAGTTCTGAAAATGTTCCCTACAGCATGATCCATCTATCACACAACACATGGAACATCAAACACCGTATATCTTAAGCTAGAAATCTAGGGATCATACTCAATATTTTCCTTTCCCTCTGTTCAAACCTTCAGTGAGTTCTTTTGACTCAGTTTTAAGGATATATCTCATATCAACTCATCTCAAATCCATCTGTTTTTCTGCTTTATCAGATCTACCACTTTAACTCAGGCCTATTTTTTACTTACTACAGTAGCTTCCCATGTGCTTAGTCTCTCAGTCATGTCCAACTCTTTGTGACCCCATGCACTGTAGCTCTCCAGGCTCCTCTGTCGATGGGATTCTCCAGGCAAGAATACTAGAGTGGGTTGCCATGCCCTCCTCTAGAAGATCTTCCCAACCCAGGGATCAAACCTAGGTCTTTGGCATTTACCATCTGAGCCACCAGGGGAGGGAATTCTGCCTGGCCAAATTCTGAAAATCGTCAAGACAAGGAACTCCTTTCTATATCTGTTCCATTTTCTTCCTTCTGGAATAGGAATGTCTATAACTATTATCATACGCCTATCCCACCACTGCATTTGGAAAGCAGGAGCCCTGTTGATGTCTTGTTTCTCTGATTCACAGATGCAAAGGAATTTTACCTCAGGGTTTGACCTGTTGCTGATTTAGATGATCTAGATGAGATTTGGGACTTTTGAACTGATGATGTTTGGACGAGAGTTTAAACTTTAGGTTTGAGACTTTGGGGAATATTAGGGTAGGGTGAATATATTTTGCACAGGGGACAGACATAAATTTTGGGGTGCAGAAGGCAGACTGTAGTGGGCTAAAGGTCACCTCCATAAAGATATGTCCATATCTTAATCCCCAGAACCTTGGAATGTTACCTTATTTGGCAAAAGGGTCTTACAGATGTAATTAAGTTTAGGCTCTTCATATGAAATTATCCTGGATTACCTCAGTGGGCTTGAAATTACAACAAAAATGTCCTTATAAGAAAGAGGCATAGGGGGATTAAATACACAGAGCAGAAGTTACTGTGAGGACAGAGCAGACAGGGAGATGTGGCCATAACCCAAGGAATACCAATAGCCACCCAAAGCTGGAAGAGGCAAGGGGAGATTTTCCTCTAGAGCCTTTGGAGGGATCATGGGCCCTTGATTTTGGACATCTGGCCACAACAACCATGAGAGAATAAATGTCTGATATGTTAGGTCACCTAGTTTGTAAGGAAACTAATACAACTAGTAAACATTTTAAAGGGTTTTGCACTTTTAAAAAAACATTCTGAAGAAAATCTGCATAAATTTCACCTTTGCTTGCATGCTCTAGCTATGCAAGCCTTCTTTCAGGCCTTAGACACTTTGTACATGGAATTCCCTTGGCCTGGAATGCTCTTCCCTACTTTGCATGGCAGTGTCTTTGCCATCCTCAGTCTCAGCTTAACAGTTTTCTCTAATCATTCTGTCTGACATGGCTCCATTCACTCTTCTGTACTGCTGCACATAGTCATTTTCCTAATAGCACTTAACATTCTCTGGAATTATCTTACTTCTTAACTTACTCACTGACTTATTGCTTCTTAAAAAATCTCCCCCATTAAAATACAAGCTTTAAGAGAATAGGGTCTCTATGTGTCTTATTCTCCAATGTATCCTCAGGATCCACCACAGTACCTGGCAGAGAATAGACAGTAAATATTCACTGTATGATATAAAGTCAGTTAATCACACACATAGTTAGAACCAACTTACCTCCTACATCAAATAAACTTAGTATATCTAAGAACTTGGCTATTGAGGGATTTTGTCAGAAAAGGAATGAGTCAGGAAATAGCAGGTTAGACCATACTTTAGTATCAGGGCACCTTCACCTAAGATTAAACTGTGCTACTTAAATGACCACTGATAGAAGGTTAGATAAAGAAGATGTACAATGGAATATTACTCAGCCAGTAAAAAGAGTAAAATAAGGCCATGTGCAGCAACATGGATAGACCTAGAGATTGTCATACTGAGTGAATACTGAGTGAAGTAAGTCCAATAGAGAAGGAGAAATATTATATGGCATCCCTTATATGTGGAATCTAAAAAGAAATGATAGAAATGAACTTAACTTACAAAACAGAAACAGACTCACAGACTTAGAGAATGAACTTACGGTTGCCAGGGGGAAGGGATAGTTAGGGAATGTGGAATGGACATGTACACACTGGTATATTTAAAATGGGTAACCTTCAGGGACCTCTGTGTAGCACATGGAACTGTGCTCTGTTTGTTGGCAGCCTGGATGGGAGAGGAGTTGGAGAGAGGATGGATACGTGTAGATGTGTGGCTGAGTCCTCTCACTGTGCGCGGGAAACTATCACAACATTGTTAATTGGCCATACCACAATACAAAATTTTAAAGTTTTTAAAAAATAAATAAAAGTGAAAAAGCGAAAAAAAAAAAGATTGAACTTTGCTATTATAAGTGTGTGGATGCTCAGTTGTATACTACTCTTTGCAACCCCAGAGACTATAGCCCGCCAGGCTCCTCTGTCCATGGGAATATCCAGGCAAGAATACTGGAGTGGGTTGCCATTTCTCCTCCAGGGGATCTTCCTTCCCAACCCAGGGGTTGAACCCTCCATCTCTTACATCTCCTGCATTGGCAGGCAGGTTCTTTACCTCTAGTGCCAGAATATGAAAACTGATTCTCAGGATCATAATCCTGAACATCAGTTCCTGATGTTAATAGGCAATAGCATACAAGCCAGAGGCTCCCAGGAAGATTTCACAGAGTGTACTGAAGTTACCCAGTAGATGTCTAAATTTGATGTGCTAAAGTGCCTAGTTGGGATGTCCAGTGTCTCCAATAACAGTGCCTTTGTCATGTCCTACCTAGGATCTTTACTGCTATTTCTTACTGAAAGTGTTGTGAAATGCAGCTTCTCCACAGGAGTAGCAATCAGACTCCGATGAAGAGCGTTTGACGTACACTGAGCATACATACGTATGCCTGGGGCATAACCCTCGTTTCATTTTCTACACAGTTACCTAAGCTTTAAGCCACAGAATTGTTCTTAACTTTTTAACTTTTATCAGCACCCACATCAAATCACTGTTTATTCTCCTTCCTACCCTTATTATCTGTCACTTTAGACCTGTGGTTCTCAAACTTGAGCGTGCATTAGAATTCAGAAACCCATGGAAGACTTGTTAAAAGATAAGTTGCTGGGTCCTGTCCTCAGAGTTTCTGATTTAATAACGTCTGGGATGGGGGTTAGGTTACGCTAAAGCTGCTGGTATAGGAACACTCCCAGAATATTGAAGTAGATGCCTATGTGATCTCTCTGCCAGCACTCTCTTTCCTAGTGAATTCATGTTACTCACTTCTGCCAGGATTATTTTTAAAGTATTTATATGGCTTTCCTAAAAACTGTAAAATCCTCAAGGATTAACACTGTTTTATCCATCTTTGAATCCTTTGATGTCTAGCACCTTACCTAGTAATGGCAGGTATTCAGTACCTGTTGGTTGATTGAATCAATCAAAATACTTTTGATAGCATTCTAGGTTTTTATTTTCATTTGCTTCTTATACAAGTTTGTATAAGTATATGAGTGTTAGCGTGATAGTGGCATGAGTCTAATAAATTGAGGATTCAGATTAGTCAGTGTTTTAATTTATAGCTTATTCCCTCTCTTAGAGCAGGCATGGGTAATAAAAATAAAAGTACAGCTTTTAAGTTGACTGTCTCATTTGCCGTGTGGAAGCATATATCTGATAACCATTGGTTTAGAAGGTATAGCAGACCAGTCTAAGAGAGCACATACAATCATCACTGAAGTGTAGATACCTAAGAAAGATGGAAAATAACCAAATATTGAAAATCAAATTGACCTAGAAATGACAGCAAAATTTTCACAAAGAAAAGGACAGGGAGAATATAAAATTCAGCACTCTTAGTTGCTGTAAAATATTATTATCAGGTTTGCTTTAATTACATGGTAATGCCTCTGAGAACAAAGGTAATTACATGATAACTTATGTTACTATTCCCATATTATCTCTTAATAACTATGTGATTAACTCATCACTACCATACAGTGTGTAGTTCAATATTACTCATGTATAAAGAACATTGATGATGAGTTGGGGTGGGATGAGCGATGAAGATAGTAGAGAAAGCATAGTATTATAAATATCTAGAATGCAAATGATTCATTAGCTCATTGACCTAGTCCTCAAGGATCTGAACCAAAGCTGTGGAGAATACCATCAGTGTCTAAAATGAATCATGTGGCTTTGAAGACAACATACATAAAATATAGTAAGTTTACTGTGAGCAGTGAAATAGATAAGTGATTATAGGACATAAGGCATATACTTTCATGTTTTGAGAGGTTTTTAGTTTTAAGTAAGTATTAAGATTTATTTTTTAATGAAAAAAGACATTCTTTCACCCATATCATTAAGCAGCATCTTGAGTTTGTACGTGCAGACTATGTGGTGAGGATGTACAGCACCAGAAACTCTTCATTCATTCATTGCTGATAGGATTGCAAAATGGTACAGCCACTTTGGAAAACGGTTTGGCATTTTCTTAAAAAACACACTCTTACTGTAAGATCTAACAATTGTGCTCCTTGGTTGCCCAAACGAATGGAAAACTTATACCTACATAAAAACCTGCACACGAATGTTTATAGCACTTTATTCATAATTGACAAAACTTATAAACAGTCAAGATGTCCTTCAGTAGATGACTGGATAAATAAACTGTAGTATATCCATTCCATGGAATATTATTCAGTCATAAAAAGAAACAAGCTGTCAAGCCATGAGGAGGACACAAAAGAAACTCAGACATACCACACTAAATGAAAGAAGCCAATTTGAAAGGGCTACAGATTGTATGAATCCTTTACTGAAAGGATAAGACTATGAAGAGAGTAAAGACATCAGTGATTGTCAAGGGGTGAGGAGGGAGTGAGAGGTATGAATAGATAGAGTACAGGGGTTTTTTGAGCAGTGAAACTATGCTATGTAGTATTGTAATGGTGTGTAACAAATCATTAGACATTTTCTTTTTTAGTATGTCTTTGAATCCTATAGAATGAACAACATAAAGTGAACCCTAATATAAACCATGTACTTCAGTGAGTCATTATCGGTTCATTAATTGTTAACAGCATACCACACTAATGCAAGACGTTAATGATAGGGGAAATAAGGGATGTAGCAATGAGAGTGTATATAGGAGCCCTGTACTTACTGTTGAGTTTTAAATTAAAAAAAAACAAAACAAAAAAGGCCAAAATGGAAAGACCTTTCTCCCACCCACCTCATTTTACTAGTATCTTCAGTTTGTGTGTGTGCCTTAAGTCTCCCAACTTTATCAGTTACAGTGCTCTGAGATTCTAAGGCCAGTATCCTATGGCCAGTGATCTCACCATTTTTACTAAAAAAGCTTGTTCTATTGATGCTGAAGCTGAAACTCTAGTACTTTGGCCACCTCATGCGAAGAGTTGACTCACTGGAAATGACTCTGATGCTGGGAGGGGTTGGGGGCAGGAGGAGAAAGGGACAACAGGATGAGATGGCTGGATGGCATCACCAACTCGATGGACGTGAGTCTGAGTGAACTCCGGGTGTTGATGCTGGACAGGGAGGCCTGGCGTGCTGCGATTCATGGGGTCGCAAAGAGTCGGACCGGACTGAGCGACTGAACTGAACTGAACTGATTGATATCACATAATGACCACTCTATCCAAGTACAGTGAACCTTTCTGCTTAATTCTGGCAGGAATTCTCCCAAAATCCCTGCTAAGGAAGCATTGGTCCCTGAATTTCCATTTCAAAAGATGCAGACTGATGTATTTGGCATATGCCATCTACAAATGCAGTCTTCATGTGGGGAAGAAATACTGTACTAAGGTTGCCTCAAAAACTCTCTAAGGTGCCTCCTCTAACACTGCCTGTGTTTCCCTAAACCTGAGAATATAGAAGGTAGTGAAGATCTTTAGTTCTTGAGAAATCCTTCTGAGAATAATGACCAATTTCATTGTACTTAACACTCATACTGATTTACTTTACAGAAAGCTGTTCCCAAGTGGCTACAATTATTAATAAATTCTAAAAGCATGAATGGAAAACTATCAGAATAAAACATCACTTAGCTGAAATTCTTGAATGAGTTGTTCATAAACATTTTCTGAATAATTAAATGTTCCATGTTATCCTTTAAAATGTTTATTGATTTTTTTCTGATTATAAAAGTAATATTACTTACTATAGAATATTTAGGAAATAAAAGGAAACAGGAAGTAAAAATCATCTCCGAAATCTGGAAATGATCATAATTCTTCAGACATATAAGAATTTTGCTTTTTTACTGTTTTGAATAAACATGTTTCTAAAATACATTGCAGAGATCTGACCAAAGAGTAAAAATGGAGGGAAACACATGTAGGAATTTAATAAAATCAGAATGAGTACAGATGTACTCTACTATCTTTGCAACTCTTATGTAAACCTAAAATTATTTCAAAATAAAATGTTTGAAAATGTTTGGAACAAGATGGATTACTTAAAATATGGTGGTGGAACAAAAATGTAACTCTGGGAAAAATGAAAGTTGGTTACTACCAATCATGACACTCAATTTCTAAATGGAGTAAATAATTGAATGACCATAAGTGAACTAAAAGAAAATATGAGCTGATATTTATCTGAACTCATGGTATGAAGACCTGTCTCAACCCAAATTCAGTGAAAAAAACTATTAAAAGATAAATATATCGATGTAGCAATAGAAATAAAAGGCGAATGACAAAATAACAGGAAGTACTCTCAACATAAGTAGGAGACAAACTGGAAGAATGTCTTTTAGAAATCAATAATAGAAGAGAAATACTCTGGTAGGAGAACAAGTAAAAGCTGTCATCAGACGGCTCATAAAAAGAAGCACTACAAATGGCTAGTAAGCATATGAGCAAAAAAAGTTTTCAACCTCCCTAATAAACAAAGAACTGTAAGTTAAAACAAAATTCGGCCTTTCACTTTTTAAATTATCAAACAGATTTTTTATAGCAAGAATGCTGTTGGGTATATACATTAATAACATCATTTTGAAAAGGAGTTTGGCAATATGAATAAAAAGCCTTAAAATTAATTACCTTTGGGGCTCCCCTGGTGGTCTAGTGACTAAGATTCTGAGCTCCCAATGCAGAGGGCCTGGGTTCTATCCCTGGTCAAGGAACTGGATCCCACATATACCAAGATCTGATGCATCTAAATAAATAAATAAATTTTAAAAATTAATTACCTTTCAAGAAATATATCCTAAGAAAATTAAAATTTTAAATTGTGCACAATAAGTGTTACTAAAATGTTATAAAGATACTTACTACAATGTTATTTATAGTAGTAAAAAAAATTAGAAATACACCTAAATATCCAGTAATCAGTCCAGTTCAGTTCAGTCATTCAGTCATGTCTGACTCTCTGCAACCCCATGAATTGCAGCACGCCAGGCCTCCCTGTCCATAACCAACTCCCGGAGTTCACTCAGACTTACATCCATCGAGTCAGTGATGCCATCCAGCCATCTCATCCTCTGTCGTCCCCTTCTCCTCCTGCCCCCAATCCCTCCCAGCAATATCCAATAATAGGATTAAGTAAATTATACTGCATCTACATTTAAAATGCATGGTCTCTAAGAATATTTAAAGACATGGGAAAATGTTTCTAATAAAGTTTTTATTACAGAAATAATACCTGTAAGCAGTAGAAAATACAACAGCACAAAAAGGAAATATATATGTATCATAGAAGTACTATATTTATATGTAATGAAAGGTAAGCATTGCTTCCACCCCAGGCCTCTAATTCCCCTCTGTGAGGTAGCTTTGGTTGCTGGTATTTATTGAATCCATCCATAAATATTCTGTGTTTGTGCAAGTTTGTATATGTATACATATCCTAGTTTTCATCAAATGAGAGTATACAGGGCTTACTTGAGTTTTCATTTACTTTTATCTTGGAAATTGTCTCATAGCAGCTTAATGAAGATCTAACTCATTTTAGTTAACTGCTTTCTATAATTCCGTCGCATGGATTTAACTGGTCACCTCTTCAAATTGTTGGATTTTTTTTTTTTTTTTTTACATAAACCATGTAGCCATATGTGATGATAATCAGAAAACCTAACTTGTGTTTTTACTGTGAATGTTGAATGAACAGTAATGGAGTCTACTGGGTTTTTAGTTCCAGCCACCACGAAAAATATTAGTAAAGGAACTATATATGAAAAGGAAAATACTGACTTGTAGATTTCATTCATTCCCTTCTAAAATTTTCCTGGCTGCTACGTGTCTTTAAGACTTTCATAATTACTGACAGTATTTCTGTTTTCTATGGATGACACTAAGAAAATTCTACATGTTGTATGTTTTCTACAGTAACTACATGGAATGGACAACTTGAGCTAGGAAATCTCATTGCCTTTTGCCCACACTAGCCATCACGCCTCTCTGTGCTTTGAGAAAAAAAACTTAGTACTCCTTTCAGCACAGTTTAAATTATGTGTCAGGTCTCATCTCAGACACTGAATTCATGCTGATTGAATGCTAAAATTGACCACTCTCTTTAACAGCAGTAAAAGAAAAGTCCAAATGAAATTAACCAGAAGATAATAAACCATTCTGGTTGTTAATGGACAGAGGTTTATTCTGAGAACTCTGGGTCTGTGATTGCTCCAAGATTCAGAGCCCTAGAAACCAAATTCAGTGTCAGTGAGAAGCCTTCAGGTACTGTGCCTCAGCAGCCCGAGACCTAAGGTCCATGACGTGACCAAAAGTGGGAGAGGCCCTGGAGTAAGCCTATCCATGAAAGGATCAAAGAGAGGTTAAGAGTCACAGAGAGAAGGCACTCAAGTTAAAAGGGACAACCACTGCCTCAGCATGTGAGTTCTTGATTTGGAAACCTGTACTGCTGTTTCTCGTTCACCAGTTGTATGCCTCCTGTTCCTGTTCTCATGGTTGTTTTGCGAGGCATATACACAGAGCCTTACCATTCGTTTTTAACATGATATACTGACAAGGACCATAAGCTAATGGCCTCCCCACAAAGAGCTTCTAAAGTACTTTTTCATATTGAACACCCATGCCAAGTCAGTTATTTAAAATTTTACTTCTTCTTTGGCCCAGAGTCTTTACTGAAACAGTACAAAATTCTTTTTTAATTTATCTGCAAGCCATATTTATCTGCTGTAGTGTCTGCTAGCCGCAGTCTTTGTAATTCATCACATTCAGTGAATGAAACATGAATAAGCACTTTGTTTACTTGCTGGCACAGTATTTGTATATACTCACAGCATATTGTATTTTTCCTACCTAAAAATACTTTATTGAAATAATATCCTAAAAATACAGAGAACTTTAAAAAACTGGGGTGGGAGAGCCAAAAATTCTACAGAAAAATAAGCAAAAGATCAGAAAAAACAATTCACAGAAAGAGATTAGTTTTTTAAACATAGAACAAGGTCTTCAATCTCACCCATAGTAAGAGAGATGCAAATTAAAGTTACATTGAGATATGTTTCTAACCCATCAGATTGGCAAAAAATCAAAAGCTTGACAGTGTACTCTGTTATTGAGGTTGTGGGGAAACATGTGCTCATAAACATTACTAGTGGAAATGCAAAAGGTTTAACCCCAAGGAAGGGGAATTTGGCAGTATCTAACAAAACTACTTACGTATTTATCCTTCAACCCCAAAAATGCCACTTCTAGAAATTTACCCAAAAGATAAACACACACCCAATAGCACAAAAGCACACATGCAAAATGTTATTCATTACAGAATTATTTGTAATTTCAAAGCATTAAAAACTGGTGAACATTCACACATAGGAGATGGAGTGAATGAACTGTGGTGTATCCATACAATAAGCTGCTATGCAGCTGTAAAAAAGAATGGGGAAAATCTCTTATGTATTAGTATGCAGTGATGTCAGGAGATATTTTAAGTGAAAAAAAGGCAAAGTGCAAAAGGGCATATATTCTGTGCCACTCCTTTTGTAATAAAAAAAGAGGAAATAAAATGCACAGATTATCTGCTTACTTTTACAAAAATAAATACAGGAGTTCAATTCATTTGCTCATTCATGTCCAACTCTTTGCGACCCCATGGATTGCAGCACAACAGGCCTCCCTGTCCATCACCAACTCCTAGAGTTTACTCAAACTCATGTCCATTGAGTTGGTGATGCCATCCAAACATCTTATCCTCTGTCGTCCCCTTCTCCCGCCTTCAATCTCTCCCAGCATCAGGGTCTTTTCAAATGAGTCCTTTGTTCTTCGCATCAGGTAGCCAAAGTATTGGAGTTTCAGCCTCAGCATCAGTCCTTCCACAATGAATATTCAGGATTGATTTCCTTTAGGATGGACTGGTTGGATCTCCTTGCTGTCCAAGGGACTTAAGAGTCTTCTCCAACACCACAGTTCAAAAGCATCAATTCTTTGAGACTCATCTTTCTTTATAGTCCAGCTCTTGCATCCATACATTACTACTGGAAAAACCATAGCTTTGACTAGACGGACCTTTGTCAGCAAAGTAATGTCTCTGCTTTTTAACATGCTGTCTAGGTTAGTCATAACTTTTCTTCCAAAAAGTAAGCGTCTTTTAATTTCATGGGTGCAGCCACCATCTGCAGTGATTTTGGAGCCAAAAAAATAAAGTCAGCCACTGTTTCCACTGTTTCCCCATCTATTTGCCATGAAGTGATGGGACCGGATGCCATGATCTTAGTTTTCTGAATGCTGAGCTTTAAGCCAACTTTTTCACTCTCCTCTTTCACTTTCATCAAGAGGCTCTTTTGCTCTTCTTCACTTTCTGCCATAAGGGTGGTGTCATGTGCATATCTGAGGTTATTGATATTTCTCCTGGAAATCTTGATTCCAGCTTGTGCTTCATCCAGTCCAGCATTTCTCATGAAGACAAACCAAAAAACAGTGAAATTGGGTACCTCCAATGGTGAGAACATAGGGTAAAAGAAAGTGACACTTCTCTGAGCATACCTTTTTTAGAATTTTTAATATTCTACATATGTTTAAAGAAATATTAAGTTAATAAGGATGAAAGTGAGGGATGAAAATTGAAATCGTGACCCCCACATTTTTTTCGGTCTTAAGTAAGTGAACCATTCTGAAAGAGTCAGTTCCTAGGCAGGCTGATAAGAAGTTTGGGGGTTCCCAAGGAGAGAGGGGTCTGGAATTCTCAAGGAGGAGGAAAGGACAAACATTTTTTCCCTCTACATTCCTTAGGATTATATAACAATAATGTATCCTGCTTGAGGACAGTTTCTGGAAAAAACCTTCAGGCTAATCCTGTTATCTTAAAATGTAAATTATGGGAGTGGGTCTAGTAAGGTCTTTACAACCTCCAGACATTCTTTTGATTCACTGTAATAGCTAATTAAAAGTATATAACTCCATTGCTAACACTAGTGAGGGGGTACTCTTTCTGCCCCCTTCTGATGTCTATGTCAGAAGCTTTCTCTATCTTTTATACTTTAATACAACTTTATTACACAAAAGCTCTGAGCGATCAAGCCTCGTCTCTGGCCCCGGATTAAATTCTTCTCTGGAGGCCAAGAGTCCCGGTGTCTTTCGTGGTTCAGCAACAACCTGTCAATTCTGAAGTGGAGTAAAAAGGAGAACCAATGTAAAGAGCGTACTGAACACAGTATTTGAGCACATTGGAGAACAGCAAACCAATTCTAAACTGTTTTTAATAGATTTGGGGTTTTGTAAAATTAGTAGTGAAGCAATTTTGAAGCTATTTTGGAGATAGTATAAAACTGAGCCAATAAATATTTTGATATTGTTGAAAGCTAGGGTTTTCACTATGGAAAAAAGTACAGAATCATAATAATGGACTGGAGAAAGGTAAGAAAGAGCGCTATAAGGATGGATTGGAACTGAAAGTATTGGTGTCAATTCAATATCTAAAATAGGTCTGTGTACACATGTATATACATACGTACACATTTATGTGTGTACACATAATACGTACATAAATGTGTATGTATGTATGTGTATCTGTATCTGTACATGTGTATAAGTACATACTTCCTAGCTTCATTTGCTGTCAGGGTCTAGAAGCAAAGAATGCACCTACCTCCCACACTGTGGTCTCTAATACCATTTTACCCTAATAGGAAATAGGTATCCTTGGGAAAATGGCAGGTTCTAAGGCTGAGATAAGGTGGGTTTAAGATGAGCCAAGAATATAATTCCAAAAAGTAAGGAAGTACTCAAAGATACTATGAGGGCATATCCAAGGGCACCTGAGCCAGCTTGTAGGTGCTCCCACTGGTAAAAACTGGGACATTTTGAGCACCATATAGAGCTGTATTGAATTATAAACTATTGATTAAAAAATAAAAGTCTGTGCCTCCTTATTGATATATAAATAGATGAAAAATAGTAAATGAGATAAGAGATAAGCTCTTACATATAGAATGTTGAAAGCTGACAGGTAAATGTGAAGGGAGTGCTGGAGTTAGAAAATCATCATGGTTTAAGTTGCTTCAGTTAGGAATTATGAGTGAATACTAAATTTGGGAGAAGGGATTGGGATTCTTTATAGGGAGCAGAATATTTGCATGGTATTAAAGTGTCTACCAGCAGACTCCTTGTTAGATGCAAGGGAAAAATATAACTATACAGTGGAGAAGTAGGACATCTTGATCAGGTGATCAAAATTATCACCAGTGAATAGCAGCCAGACACAATGTGTTCCTAAATGTGATACCCTTGAGAAGCACACAACATAATTTTTCTAGTATTCTGGCCAGGAATGAATAATCTGAATTTAATCATGAAGAAATATCAGACAAACCAAAATGAGCATTACTCTATTAAATACGGAGTAGGGGAAGACTGTATTCTTCAAAAATGTCCTTGTCACAAAAGTCGAAGGAAATGTTCAAGATAAAGGAAACTAAAAAGATGACAAATCCTAGACTAAATTCTATCCTAGATGGAAGAAAAATGCTATGAAGGGTATTAATGGGTCATTGACAAAACTGGAATATGAACAGGCAATTAGATAACAGTATTCTAACAGTACTACTGAAGTCGATGACTATGGTTATCCATGAGACTAGCCTTATTCTCAGGAAAGATGCATAGATAGATTTAAAGGTAAAGGGCATGACAAATGCCACTTCTTCTCAATTAGTTCAGTGGAGAAATTTGTATAAAAAAGAGAAGATGGGCCCAAAAAGAGCAAAATGTTGACAGTAAGTACATCCAGGTAAAGGATGTATGGATACTATTTGCATTGTTTGCAAGTTTTCTTTCTTTTGGCAAGTTTTCTGAATTCGAAATTATTTCCAAATGTAGTTTTTAAAAAATACATTTTAGGCCAGCTAACAATAAAAATCTAAACTTAAAAAAATTGTACTGAAAAACATTATGCTAAGCAAAGTAAGGCAGATACAAAAGGCCAGGGGTGGGAGGGAATGGAGAGTTTAATAAAAGTATAGTTTCTGTTGGAATAATGAAAATATTCTGGAAATTGATAGAAATGATGGTTACACTACACTGCAAATAAACTTAATGCCTTGAATTGTACACTTTAAAATGGTTGAAATGGTAACTTTGAGGTTATGTATATTTTATGCAATAAAAAAGGTATCTTGGGAATGTTTCTTATTATGAAATAATTTCCTATGATTCTTTAAATATAAGCTTCTTTATTTTTTTAAACTATTTTGTACAACTTGTGAAGACTCGTATCAGCTACTTTATGAAGGTTCAACTTATAACTGATTATATAACATCTGTAGTTCATCTCAGTTAGAATTTAAAAATAGTTTGTTAAAGAACTGATATTCACTCAGGGCAAAGGTCTAAGCTTTTTTTCTCCATCCAGGTTTTCCACTTGTCAAAGCAAATGTCTCTTCAGGGGACTTCACTTCAATCATCAACTAGCTCTTCTATTATAAAGAGGATGCTGGTACTTATGCTTCTCAAAAATATTTCATAAACACAAGCTTTCTTTTTCTCAGAAAGAACATACCAGGAGGAATGAGGAAAACAGATGTTCCTTATAAGTCTTCTAATAGACGTGTTTCCATTGTAAGCCGATCTGACTGAATTTGGCATCTGCTCCATTCACTGTGTGGGCTGAACGGTTTAGTCTCACAGTTTGGCTGAAAGTTAATATTGACCTTTGACTGTTACCTGAAAACTCAATGATAAAATACTCTTACTAAACCTCTTGAGAGAATGATTTCACATTCTAAGCAAATGTCTTCAAAATACATCACTCCATTAACCAAATTAATTATTCTTTGGTTGGGCGTACTTATTTATTTTATTGGATACAGCATTCCCCAAATCTGACAAGGGAGAAGCCTGTGTGGTCAGAATGGTAGAAGAGAAAGAACATAAATCTCTTATAATGCTCTCTACAGGTCACTATACCACAGCTTTTAAATTAACCTTAACCCCTCAGCTGCCCAGGGCCGATGAGGCCTAAAAGTCTGGCTACAGAACAGTTCCTCATTATCATCTGTTCTTCTGCGTAGAGTACTGCTATAGCATCTTGGGTTTTCCTTAGAGGGGAAGTAGCACCAGGTTTTTCTGTTGTTGACTATGGTATTTGTAACTACAACAATTTTTTATGTAGTTTTATTGCAGTATAATTGACATACAATAAACTGCACATGTTTAAAGTGTACAGTTTTACAAATGCTGACATATGTATACACCCATGGACCATCACTGTGGACACATTTACTACGTCCGTACTATTTGGATTGCTTCCAATTTGGGGCTATGCCAAATGAAGCTGGTCTGAACATTCAAATACAAACCATGGTTAAATACCCAGAAATAGAAAGACTGAGTCTTTTGATAGGTGTATGTTTTAAGACACCGATAACTGTTTTCAAAAAGAGTCTTACTTTATAGTCTCATAATCCGTATTTTGGGCTTTCCGGTGTCTCTGAGGTAAAGAATTTGCCTGCCAGTGCAGGAGACGCAGGAAAC
>NW_011494881.1:8582197-8609252 GCF_000754665.1 Bison bison bison
GAATCCCATGGACAGAGGAGCCTGGCGGGCTGCAGTCCATGGGGTCACAAAGAGTCGGACGCAACTGAATGACTGAGCACACGCACAGGCGATCGGTACTGGAGCGTTTCAGTTCATCTGTGCTCTTGCCAACACTTGCTTTGTCAGTCTTCTTTCATTTTAGCCTTTCTAGGGATGGGCAGTGGTATTTCATGGTGGCTTTAATTAGCATTTTTCTAACAGATAATAATGTTGAACATCTTTTCCTGTGCTTGTTTGACATGTTTATCTTCTTCACTAAAATGTTTGTGTAAAAGTGTTTAATTTAGCAAAGTCAAAATTATTTTTTCTTTCATAAAAGTTTACACTTTTTATGTCCTAAGATCTTTGGCAAGTTCAAAATCACAAAGATTTTCTCATAAGTTTTCTTTTCAGTTTTATAGTTTTAGCTCTTGCATTTAGACCTATGATCCACTTCAAGTTAATTTTGTGGTTGGTGTGAAGAAGGGTAGAAGTGTATGTGTTTTTTATGTTTTCACATATGGCCCATCCAGCTCTTCTAAGAACATTTGTTTAAAAAGAAGTCTATTATAATAACATGGAAAAAAAGAAAGATTATCCTTTCTCCATTGAATTGCTTAATACCTTTATAAAAATCAGCTGACCATATAGAAGTAAGTTTATTTCTGGATTGTCTGTTCAGTTTCACTGATTTATTTGTCCATTTTAATGCCTGTACCACAGTGTCTAAATTATTTTAGTTCTATAGTAAATTTTTAAATCAAGTACTCTTGTTTTCAGAGTTCTGTTTTAATTAGTCTAAATTCTTTGCATTTCCACATAAATTTTAGAATCAGCTTGTCAGTTTCTTTTAGAAAAGCTTGCTGGAATTTTGGTTGATATTACATTGAATCAGTAGAGGTGATAGCAATATTGAGTCTTCTGTTCTCTGAATAGTTTATAGCTCTTCATCTTACTTAGCTTGTTTTTTATCTCTCAGCATTGTTTTTTGTTTGTTTTGGGTTGTTTCCTCAGCATTATTTTGTCATTTTCAGTGTTGAGGTCTTACACAGCTTTTGTCAGATTTAGGTATTTCACATGTTTGGTAGTATGGTGAAGAGTATTTTTAATATCAATTTCTAACTGTTCATTGCTGGCATGTACAATTGCTATATATACACACATTACTAGTACAAAAATTCAGTTGATTTTTGTATAGGAATCTTACTTACATCCTGCAACTTCACTAAACTAACTTAGTAGTTCAAGTTAACTTTTTTCTGGATTCCATAGGAATTTTTAGATAGACTAGGATTTCTCAGTTTGGGTATTATTGACATCATAGGATATTTAGCAGCATCCCTGGGCTCTACCCTCTAGTTGCCATTAGCACCCTCTGGCACAAATATGACATTGCCACATGTTCTCCAGGAGGCAGAATTGCCACTGTTGAGAACCATAGATATAGGTGGTCATGCCATCTGCAAATGAAGACAGTTCTACCTCATTTTCAATTTTGATGCCTTTTCTTTCTTTTGTTTGCCTTAATGCACGGGCTAGAGTCTACATTACAACGTTTAAGAACAAACATTCTTTCCTTGTTCTCAATTCTAAGGGGAAAAACACTTCATCATCCTCTATTAAGAATGATATTAACTGCAAGGTTTTCATAGAAGTTCCCTTCTGTTACTAGTTTGTTGAAAGTTTTTTTTAGAAATCCATCTTGGGTTTCATCAAATGCTTTTTCAGCATCTATGAAGATGACCTTATGATTTTCCTGATTAATATGGTAGATTACATTGATTGATTTTTGAAAGTTAAACCAACCTTGCATTTCACCTTATCATGAATTACTATCTTTTTAAATATACTGTTGGATTGGATTTGCTAAAATATTTGCATCTTTTCTGATTATACTATCAGAGTAAAGCTGGCCTCAAAGAGTGAGTCAGAAAATACCCTTTTTAGTTTTCTAGAGTTTGTATAACATTGGCATTATTTTTCTTCTTTAAATGTTTGGTAGAATTCAGCAGTGACACCATCTGAACTGGAATTTTCTTTATGGGAAGCTTTTTAATTTTAAAATTAAATGTTTAATAAACACAAGGCTATTCAGATTATCTGTTTCTTCCTGAGTGAGCTTTGATAGATTGTGTATCTCCAGAAGTTTGTCTTACTTGTCAAATCTGAACACCTTATAGTTCTATAACACTTTGTTGGCATTAAGTTGTTAATAACATTTCCTTATCCTTTTAGCGTGCGTAGATGCTATGGTGATATGATGTCTCTTATTATCAGTAGTGACCATTTATGTCTCTCCTCTTTTTTTTTCCTTCTCAGTCTGTGTAAATGTTTATCGTACTTTGATTCCTATTTCCATCTTCTTAACTCGGTAACTGTCAGGCTCTGCCTGGGTTTTCCTTCCATGAATCATGGCCTGGTAGTTTTCCTCATTTGTTTCCCTTCTT
This sequence comes from Bison bison bison, assembly GCF_000754665.1. Lineage (NCBI taxonomy): Eukaryota > Metazoa > Chordata > Mammalia > Artiodactyla > Bovidae > Bison > Bison bison. The sequence continues at coordinate 8,584,645 of NW_011494881.1, forward strand.
TCATGTATCTTTTGTGACTGATGTACTATATTTGAAAAACTTAGTTTCATATACTTTGTTTTTAAAGTTGTTTCTGAAGAAAGGGTAAATCTGATTCTTTTATTTCATCTTGATTGGAAGCAAAAGGCCTCAGCATTGTTATCTAATCATATTTATTTTAATGTCAAACTGATCCATGGTGCTTGACTCTAGATATTATTTCTCTGATACTTCTGGGAGTGAAAAAGGTATATAAATGGTCCTTCATAACTTTTCAACTCTCAGATTTGTTCTTGGAGAGATATCCAGATGAGAGAGTTTTTCCCAAATAACAGTTCTCTAGGAATAACAGCAATACAGAAGGAATTTAGAGAGATAGGCAGAGGTTTTAGAGCTCTGCTCTAAACCTATTTAGAGCTCATAATTTCTCAGCTATAAAGACCAAAGATAATACTATTTGGCCAGTAATTCTTTCTTACAACCTTTTATTGTCAAAATTAAAGGAAAGCATGAGCGTTTATGCCTAGAAAGACTAGACTGACTTGATGATGGGTTGTTACGTCCCAACTTGAGCTCTTTAAAAGAATTCTTAGGGAAGAACCCTCTAACCCCGGAAGTTTGACACTTCACTATCAAGACTAAAGAAAGGCATAGGTATGTAGACCATATTTTGTTCTGACCATATGACATTTCTGATGCTATTACACAGTACTCATGTTTCTCCCTTCTGTCTGTGTTCCAGGTTTTCTGTCTCAGCTGGTCTCTGACAAGCCTCTCACTGAATGCATCCGTGCTGGCCACTATGCTGCAAGTGTCATAATTAGAAGGACTGGCTGCACCTTTCCTGAGAAGCCAGACTTCCACTGATGGAAAAGCATGAAACTGCATCCCAGGAGTACAGACACTGCCCTGATTGTTTCCTGAGAATTCCCATATTAATAAAAAAGAAAATTAAATGCCACCTTTCCTACTATAATAATGTTGATTCTTAATTTAGGGGGTACAGTAATGCACAATAGAATCTTTGTTCTCTCAACAACCTAAAGTAGGAGGTTTATTTCCACAGTCTGATAGTGCCAGGTAAATGTCAATTAAACAGAAATATAGTATTTCAATTGATTTTTGTTTCATTTTCCATTGCATTGTAAATTCATGTGTACTAAGCAAAGTGATCATTTTTTTACATTTCTGCTTTGAATGCAGATGCAATTTAATATAATAGATTTTTTAAAGGAATTAAAGATAATACATAAATCTTTAGCTTTTATACAAATATATTTAATTCAGAAGTGTGTTTATACACATATACACACATGTGTTCATATATGTACCACATATATACATGACAAATGGTTAAATAAGGTGCAGAAATATTTATCTTTGCAAGTTATGCAAGTTCATCAGTGTGTACTCAAACATGTAATAAATTTTGGATAATTAATTTGCCAAATTATAAGCTATATTACAATATTCAAGTCATAATCTTATATTTACTTATGGTACTCTGTATTTGATACAAATAAAAACTTGTCATAAAGGGCTTTTTTTCTGTCTTTGTCCTGTACTCAGCAAACTAAGGAAGAAAGATAACTGTCTAATCCTGGGTCCTGAAATAGCTGATCTGTTTATGGAGATAGAAAAAACAACATAACACATCAAAAAATAACTTAGTATTGGAGACCAGTAAGCCACTGTTTTCAGGAAGACGGAATGGTATGATATAACTTATGGGGAATGCCCTGGCAGACCAGTGGTAAGGACTTAATATTTCTGCTCCAGGAGGCACAGCTTCAGTCCCTGGTCAGGGAATTAAGATCCTACATGCTGGGTAGCATACCCCCCACCCCCCAAAAAATCTTAAAAAAATGGAACCTCTAGAGTCAGACTTACTTACCTTGATAAGAGCTTAGCCTCTTGAACGTCAATTTCCTTTCTATAAAATGGAATCATAACCCCTATGTATGAGGTCATTGAGATGATTCAAGAGGAGATACTAGGTACAAAATGCTTGTTACAAGTCTAATAAGAACCTACTATTGTTATGATTATTGTCACTGAAGAAGAAGAAAATCATAGTTATAAAACCGAATTCATAGAAAAATGTTGAGGTTTTTGTTTTATGTTTAAGAAGACTTTTAGGTCTCCTGTGCTAATCTTTTTTACCATTGTTGAGATAAAATTCATAGGCCATAAAATTTTTTATTTTAAAGTATACAATTCAGTAGGTTTTCGTATATCCACAAAGTTGTGTAGCTATCACCAATATCTAAATCAAGAACATTTTCATCACCCCAAAAGGAAACCCTTTTCTTCCCAATTCAATCCCCATCCTCTTGATAACCACTAATCTATTTCCTATCTCTCTAGATGTGCCTATTCTTGATGTTCATAAAAATGGAGTCATATAATAATGTTTTCTTTTGTGTCGGGCTTCTTTCACTTAGCATGTTTTCAAAGTTTACTTATCCTATGATATTTTCAGTACTTCTTTTTATTGCCAAATAATATTTCTTTGAATACATATGCCATATTTTGTTTATCCATTCATGTTGATGGACATTTCAGTTGTTAATGACCCAGTTAACCCTTTGGGGCTATTATGAATCATGCTGTCATTAACATTCATGTCCAAGTTTTTTATATGGATGTATGTTTTCAATTCTTTGGGGGTATATACCAGAAGTGGAATTGCTGGATCACATGGTAATCCTATGGTTAACTTTTTGGGAAATTGCCAGACCTTTCCAAAAGGACTGCCTCATCTTGCATTCTCACTGAAAAGGTTTGTGAGTTTCAATTTTTTCACACCCTTGCCAACACTTGCTACTCTCGTTTGATTATAGCCATCTTGGAGGGTATAAAGTGATATCTCATTGTGTTTTTAATCTGTATTTTCCTATTTATTAATGATATTGTATTTACTGACCATTTGGATTTCTTTCTTTGGAGAAATGTCTATTCAAAGTTATTGCCCATTTTTCTTTTTTTGTCTTAATTTATTTTATTTTTTAACTTTACAATATTGTATTGGTTTTGCCATATATCAAAATGAATCTGCCACAGGTATATACATGTTCCCCATCCTGAACCCTCCTCCCTTCTCCCTCCCCGTACCATCCCTCTGGGTCGTCCCAGTGCACCAGGCCCAAGCATCCAGTATTGTGCATCAAACCTGGACTGTACTGTCCATTTTTAAATTGAGTGGTTTGTCCTTTTATTGTTGAGTTGTAAGCATTCTTTGTACGTTCTGTATATTATCAGTCATGTGATTTACAAATATTGTCTTCCACCGCTTGGGTTGTAAAGCATAGTTGTTTTTTTTTTTTCCTTTTGGCTGGGCTCTGCAGCTTGTGATTGGGCTTCTCAGGTGGTACTAGTGGTAAAAAATCCTCTTGCCAATGCAGGAGACACAAGAAACGTGGGTTTGATCCCTGGGTCAGGAAGATTCCCTTGAGGAGGAAATGGTAACCCACTCCACTATTCTTCCCTGGCAAATCCCTTGGACAGAGGATCCTAGTTGGCTACAGTCCATGGGGTCACAAAGAGTCAGACACGACCGTGCACACGCATGTGGCTTGAGGGATCTTAATTCCCTGATTAGGGATTGAACCCGTGCCCTTGGCAGTGAAAGCATGGAGTCCTAATCACTGGACCGCTAGGGAATTCCCCAGATGTTTTTAATTTGTATGAAAGCCAGTTTCTCTTTTTTTTTTTTTTTTGGTCAATTGTGCTTTTGGTTTCATGTCTGAGAAACCATTGCCTAATCCAAGGTCATGAACAATTAACATCTATATTCTCCTCTAAGAGTTTTATAGTTTTTGCATATATTTGAGTTGGGAGGTCTAATTATCTTGCTTCTGGATATGCAGTTGTCCCTATACCTTGTTAGAAGTGACTAGTTTCTCCACTATTGTATTGTCTTGGGGTTTCCCTGATGATAAAGAATCCGCCTGCAATGCAGGAGACCCAGGTTTGATGCCTGGGTCGGGAAGATCCCCCGGAGAAAGGAACACTCCAGCGTTCTTGCCTGGAGAATTCCATGGACAGAGGAGCCTGATGGGCTACAGTCCATGGGGTCACAAAGAGTCAGACACAACGGAGCAACTAACACTTTTACTTTCACTTTAATCGTATGGTCTTGGCACCCTTGTCAAAAATTATTGGCCATAAATACAAGGTTTTATTTCTGGACTCTGAGTTCCATTAGTTTGTATGTCTGTATATTATCCTTATGCCAATCGGGACTGTCTTGATTACTGGAGCTTTGAGTAAGTTTTGAAATCAAAGTCCTCTAACTTTGTCTCTCAAGGACAATTAGTTTTTGAGTGTTAGAGTATCTTTATCATATTAAAACTACTACAGAATGTCTTCCTCTTAGATCAGTAGTTCTGACACTGATAAACCTTTCCTATTCTTTTTTTGATAAGAAAGTCCTTTACCCCAAGGTTATTGATAAGTACCACTCACTGGCTAGACTTTTATGACAGTCACTATTTTTAAGAGGTTCCAGAAGCATGCTTTCTGGTAGTAATTAACATGCACACAGATCACATAACTTTCTTGTATTAGCAAAATAGTCATTGGGATGTGTGTATTTTTTTCTTGGATTTATGGCATACTTTTTTTAGTTTTCTGTTTTATTAAAAGACAAGGGAAAAATAATTGCTAGCCTTGCTGACCAGGTCTCAAGAAAACTGCCTCTTAACTGGCTGTCAGGCATCCTCTTCTCTTGGCTAAATTTTTCTATCTTGGAATGATGAATAGCTAACCTAGTTCCCCTTTATAACATCTTGATTTAACAGATAGCTGAGGGAAGACATACAGGACTGGGAATGGGGGAAGGGATAGTGAAGTTGTCAAGAAAACATGGGTTCTGGTCTCAGGTTGGCTTCAAATAGTTGAGTGACTCTCATTTTATGTATTGGGTTGGCTAGAATGTTCATTTGGGATTTTTGTATGATGTTACAGAAAAATCCCGAACAAACTTTTTGGTCAAACCAATAATTATGAAAATATAAATGCTTTGGTTGTGACATTCCTAAAGGATATTATGTATGAATGGTTTTAACAAGGCTGCTTTCCTGAATCTGGGAAAAGATGGTCTTTACAAGCCATTCATTTGCTTGTTACAGTTGGGTGAATTGGGTGGGCATAGGAAACCCATGCCTCAGGGGTGAACCTAGGTGATCTGGAAAATTAGATTAAAAAATACATGTACTTACTTTAATTGGGGATAATTACTTTACAATAGTATGATGATTTTTGCTATACATCAATAAGAATGGGCCATAGTTATACGTGTGTCCCCTCCATTCTAAACTCCCCTCCCACCTCCTTCCTCACCTTATCCCTCCAGGTTGTCGCAGACCACCCAGCAGCTTTGGATGCCCTGCTTCATACATCAAACTCACACTGGTTATGTATTTTACATAGGCTAATGTATATGTTTCAATGCTATTCTCTCCAATCATCCCATCCTCTTCTCCCACTGAATCCTAAAGTCTGTTCTTTACATCTCTGTCTCCTTTGCTGTCATGTATGTAGGACTGTCAGTACCATCTATGGTATTTTTCTTTCTCTTTCTGACTTACTTCACGCTATATAATAAGCTGTAGGTTCATCCACCTCATTAGAACAGACTCACATGCATTTCTTTGCGTAAGAGAATTAGATTATTGAGGCTGGCCTAGTCTCAGCAGGTGATCAAGTTTGCCTGAAAACTGCTGCCATGATGTGGAAAAGAAAACAATACCAAACATTTGGAAACAGGCTGGGTGCCCAAGTATTAGTATAGCAGAAGAGGAGAGAAAGAAAAAAACAAGAGTGGCTATTGAGTTTTCTTCTAGTTTTTATTGAAGGCAAAAGAGGGTGTCAGAGGATGAGATGGTTAGATAACATCAATGACTCAATGGATATGAATTTGAACAAACTCCAGGAGACAGTGGAGGACAGGAGCCTGGTGTGCTGCAGTCCATGGGGTCTCAGAGTCAGACAAGACTTAGCAACTCAACAACAACTCATTTTCATATCTATCTTCATGGCATATACCTTTAAGTATTGTTTCTGTGAATCACGGAAGAGTAATTTTGATTTTAGATCAGGGTGAAAGAAATACATTCTTTATCTTAAAGTCCAAGCAACCTTTGCTAAAAGCTATTGTTCTTACTCAGTTATGTAAAGCAACTGTTATAATTCTGTATCTTTTCTAAAAAAAAAAAGGATGCATATTATAGATTGGGTTTTTATGAGTTTGGGGGGGATTTTGTTTTATTTTGTCTGGGTTTTTAGGGGCATAATTATTTGGGGGCTTGGGGGCAGTGTTTTTTGTTTGTTTTTTTTTTCCACACCACGCAGCACGAGGCACTTCTACAACTGGGGATCAAATCTGAGCCCCCTGCAGTGGAAGCACAGAGTCTTAACCACTGGACCACCCGGGTAGTCCTAGATCGTTTTAGATAGACACAAGCCTACAAAAGAAGCATGTGTTTGGCTAGCAGTCTGAAAATACCACCTGTATTGAAATATAAAAACATGCACTTACTCATTTTTGTTACTCCATTACCCTCAGAAAAAGTGTCCATTTAATAATATTTTCACTGGCTATAGTAGGTTTAAAATGTGAACAGTTTCTTTATGATTCAAAAGGTCCTTCTAGTCAAGGCTTTGGTTTTTCCAGTAGTCATGTATGGATGTGAGAGTTGGACTGTGAAGAAAGCTGAATGCCGAAGAATTGATGCTTTTGAACTGTGGTGTTGGAGAAGACTCTTGAGAGTCCCTTGGACTGAGATCCAACCAGTCCATTGTAAAGGAGATCAGTCCTGGGTGTTCTTTGGAAGGACTGATGCTAAAGCTGAAACTCCAGTACTTTGGCCACCTCATGCGAAGAGTTGACTAGTTGGAAAAGACTCTGATGCTGGGAGGGATTGGGGGCAGGAGGAGAACGGGACAACAGAGGATGAGATGGCTGGATGGCATCACCGACGCGATGGACGTGAGTTTGAGTGAACTCCGGGAGTTGGTGATGGACAGGGAGGCCTGGCATGCTGCGATTCCTGGGGTTGCAAAGAGTCAGACGCGACTGATCTGAACTGAACTGAGTAGTTCCAGAAGTCCTTCACTTTGTGTCCCCTTGGTCAAGTTCTTGAACTGCCCTAAGCCTTGGTTTTCTCAATTCAAAATGAGGAGAATAGTGAGTAAGAGAGTGTTAATAGGAGAATGAGACCATTTTATCAATAGTAAAATAAATTTGAATATGTGGTTTGATATTTTACAAAAGCACCAAAGCAACTGAATGAGAGAAGGAAAATCTTTTCAATATACAATGCTATTACAACTTGATACCTTTATGGGATAAAAAATGAAACTTTGACCCTTTACCTTACACCATACATAAAAATTAAAAATGAATCACAGCTGTAATAAAAGCTAAAACTATTACACTTCTATAAGGAAATAATATTTTCACAGCTTGGGGATAGGCAAAAGTTTCTTGTTGAGGACTTTGAAAGCACTAACCATGAAAAAAAGATACTGATACATTCAAAAAAACTTAGTCCTATCGTTCATCAAGATACCATTAAGAATATGAATAAACAAGCTATAGGCTAGGATAAAATACAACATATATCTAACAAAGAACTTATATCCAGAATATACTAAAAAACTAATTCAATAATGAAAAGACAAACATGAAAGAAAATACGTGAATAGTCATTAAGTATATAAGAGTATTCAACATCATTAGTCATGAGACAAATAAACATTAAAACCTCAGTAAGATAACTACTGCATTAAAATGACTAAAATTTAAATGACAGCACCAAATGTTGGAGAGGATGTGAAGCAACATTGCCAGTGAGAGTATAAAATGAAACAACCACTTTGGGAAAACACGGGTAAGTTTTAAGAAAGTTAAAAGTTAAATGCGCCTATTCTTTGCTGCAGCCATTCTACTCCTGGTATTTATATGAGAGAAGTGAAAGCATATGTCTGCATAAAGGCTTGTATTAGAATATTTATAGAATTTTTATTCATTGTTGCCAAAAGCTGGAAACTGGGTTAGTTGTCCAACAGCAAGAGAAGAGATAAAAATGGTGGTATAGTCAAACAGTGGAATAATACTCAGCAAAAGAAGGAAATTGCTGATAAAACAATATGAATCAATCTCAAAAAATTTTACTGGGTGAAAGAAACCAGATACGAAAAAGAGTGCATACTGTAAGGTTCCCTGTGTATGAAGTTCTACAACAGGTAAAACCAACCTGCAGCATGAAAGTTCAGAACAAGAGCTGCTTTGTGGGAGAGGGGAGAAGTGGAAACTGACTGGGAAGGGAAATGAGGGGACTTTCTAAGCTGACAGTGATGTCATAATAGGGGTTGCTATGCTAAGTCATTTCAGTTGTGTCCGACTCTGTGCAACCCCATAGATGGCAGCCCACCAGGCTCCCCCGTCCCTGGGATTCTCCAGGCAAGAACACTGGAGTGCGCTGCCATTTCCTTCTCCAGTGCATGAAAGTGAAAAGTCAAAGTGAAGGCGCTCAGTCGTGTCCGACTCTTAGCGACCCCACGGACTGCAGCCTACCAGGCTCCTCCGTCCATGGGATTTTCCAAGCAAGAGTACTGGAGTGGGGTGCCATTGCCTACTCCGATAATAGGGGTTACACAGGTATATTCATTTGTCGAAACTCAGGGAATGTCCCACTTAAGCTGTGTGGTTTTTGAAACTCTCACACACAAACTAAGCTAATTTTGAACTCTAGTTAATGATGTGCATACTGATAGATATGAAGTGTATTAATGTCTGACTTACAGTGAAGTGCATCAAGTAATAAGATAAATGGGTAAATAAGTGATAAGTCAAATATAGCAAAATATTAGTTGTAGAATATAGAAGGAAGTGGATGTTTGCTGTATAATACTTTTCAATGTTTCCTTATGGTTGAAATTTGTCCTAATGTTCAAAAAAATATAGGATTTTCCTTAAATAGGAAAATCAGTTAAATAAGTATAGCTGATTTACAATATTGTATTAGTTTCATGTATACAACAAAGTGAGTCAGTTATATGTTTTTTCAGATTATTTTCCATTATAGATTATTACAAGACATCAAATATAATTCCCAGTGTTATACAGTAAATCTTTGCTGCCTATCTATTTTATGCAGTTTGTATCCGTTAATCCCATAGTCTTCATTTTCTCTCCCCTTACCTTTAATCTTTGGTAACCATAAATTAGCTTCCTATAACTGTGAGTCTGTTTCTGTTTGGAATATCATTTGTATTATCATTACTTTTTGGACTCACATGTAAGTGGTGTCATGTAATATTCATTTTTTTCTGTGTCACTTATTTCACTAAGTATAATATTCTTTAGGTCCATCCATGTTGATATAATGGCGATAGTTCATTCTTTTATGGATGAGTAATAATATCCCATTATGTATGGAATACACAGATGACAATCATCTGTTGATGGGCACTTGGATTGTTTCTGCCTTGCTGATTAAATATGATTGATAGCAACATTTCATGAAGAAGGTAAAACAGCACATGATGCAAAACCACATATTATTTACTTCAAAATGTAAGTTTCACATGAATTCTCTGACAAAATTAGCCAATCCTTGGGCTGCTGCAAGGTTTCTTGGGGCTTTTTGCAACCTCCAAGCTCCTCTTCTGAGTATGGAACACCCTCTCCTCATTCCCTAACCCACCTAGCTATTGGAATATTCACAAAGTACCTCTGTAAACACCAACCAGACCTCTTCCCACCCAGACTCCTAAACCCACTGCGATCTGCCCCTACCTTCTCTGTAGCATCCCTTCTCCTGATAACCAGAAAAGTCCTAATAGTCAGACCTAACAGCCAGTTTTCAGTCCTCATCCTACCTCATCTTAGCATCTGACTTGGAGGACCATGCTCTCTTGACTTCTTATCCCCTTAGCTTTCACCCAGCCACTTTTTCCTCATCTTGCCTCCTTCACCTCCTCTTCTTAGCGTGCTTTCAGAACACCTCTGTCCTTTTCTTGTGTCAAGGTGCCTCCACCCCCACAAGCCTTTTGTCACTATAAGCTCCTCCTAGGTGTTCAATTTGACTGCCACCAATTCACCTATCATCTAATTACTCTCAAATCTCTGTTTCTAACCCCGACCGCCTTCCGAGCTTTAGGCTCAAAACCTATATAGGTCAGCCCCTTGGGATATTCTGCAGGCAAGTTGATTATCAAAACAGAGCTCCCCTTCTCTTGAGCTCCCCAGCCCAGTCTACTTCTACTTTTTCTATCTCCATTAATAGAAGTAATTCCCAACTTTCCCCTTCCTTGCCCATTGATCTAACTGATCACCAAGTTCTGTCGGTTCTACCTCTCCTAAAGCTCTTCCTCACCTCCTCCTGTTCTCAGGTGTGGTTTAGACTTTCATCATCTCTAACTAAGTTGCCCAACTCTAGTTCTTCCCCTTTATTGGCCAGTAGTCAGTCCTCTCTCACCACGGGGGTTGCCTTCCTAAGAAGAAACAGTCACACTCCGTGGTCTGGTCATTGGCCATCCACCCCTTAATCACTTTAACAGCCTTCCCACCGCCATCCCTCTTTATAACCCTTCACCTGAGCCCAAATATGCCTTATAACTGCACTCTTGCCTCTATGCAGATTGTTGTTTTCCCATTACAACTACTCATGTGTAAGAATCCAACCTCAGAAGTCAAAAGTTTAAATGACAACACCAAATGTTGGAGAGGATGTGAAGCCCGACTGCCAGTGAGAGTGCAGAATGGAGCAACCACTTTGGCAAAAGGCATGGAAGTTTCGTATAAAGGTAAACACACCTATTCTTCGATTCAGCCTTTCCACTCCTGGAATAAGTGTGTCCTTTAAAAAGTTCTCTGTAAACCTCCCAGGCAATTAGTTCCTGCTCCATCCTTTTTTTCCTCTCAAAGTACATTGCAGATTTCCTTATTGTAGTTTATACAATCACAATGTATCATACGATTTTTATTGGTGTATATGTCTTCTTCTAAGGCAATGGCACCCCACTCCAGTACTCTTGTCTGGAAAATCCCATGGACAGAGGAGCCTGGTAGGCTGCAGTCCATGGGGTCGCTGGGAGTCAGACTTGACTGAGCAACTTCACTTTCACTTTTCACTTTCCTGCATTGGAGAAGGAAATGGCAACCCACTGCAGTGTTCTTGCCTGGAGAATCCCAGGGACGGGGGAGCCTGGTGGGCTGCCGTCTGTGGGGTCGCACAGAGTCGGACACGACTGAAGCAACTTAGCAGCAAGGTAGAACTATCCACTGCCACACAGTACATGCTTAATAAATGTTTGCTCAAGGAAGGCCTTTCTCAGTTCTCCAGATCTCTGCAGTGAGTCAGAGCTTAGAGATGGCAGGGTCACCAAGGATATCCGCTACTACAACAACTATTAATTGTTACTATCTGGTTATGTTGTAGCCACGCGTTCTGGGAAACAAACTCACTCAGAAGGACAGTGCAGATAGTGGAGTGCAGTTTATTCCACCGGCGGGCCCAAGGAAAGTCTCCTCTTAGCCAAGGACCCTGACCAGTTTTTCTGAAAACCTTATATACCCTAAGTGTACGTGCCCAAACCCACCTCCCCAAATTCCCTGAAACTAGTGTGAACAAAGGAAAAGAAAGATATGATCAAAGTTAATCCCTGATTCATATGCCTTAAGCCTAGGTAGTTAACAGTGGACAATTATCAATAGGCCTGTGGTCATACCCCAATAAGCATAATAGAATGTATGATTCTATTTGGTTACACAGATAATTAGGGTATTCTTTTAGGCAACAGAGAGTCTAGGTACAAGCCTTGGGGCTCTTCCATCCAGGGGGCCTGGTTTTCCAGTTGGTATGTCGTTTCCACAGATACTGGGCATATAGCTCAAAGTGCACAGTCCAGCCCAAGACGGAGTCCAGCTTTCAAGATGGAGCCTGTTCTGTCTGTTTCCTCCTTCAGTTATACTTCTGCTCACGTTTTCCATAATTGAACTCTCCCTGCCTTTCTTTTTAGCTCCATTCTTCAAAGACTACTACGTAGGCAAGTGAAAAGAGTATCCAGATTGCCACAGTTGAAATACCTTCTCTCCCCCTCCCCAGTCACAAAATCTGCATGCACATAAATGAAACCTGATCATGTGATATGGAATAAGCTTTTATCCTTTGTAACTCTGATCCTTTTTGAACTCAGAAAAAGGTCGAGGGTAGAAGATCTGGAATTTGAGGACTGATCTCTAGTCTAATCCCTGCACTGACTAGCTAGTGAGAGAGGGGGAATGATTCCACAACTCTGAGCTTCAGTGTCTCTCCTTTAAAAATGACTTGGAGTGAGCCATTTGTGAAAACCTAGTGTAATGTATGTATATGCAACAATAACTCATTTATTCAACAAATATTCACTAAGTATTCATACTTTTTTAAATTCATGTAAAAAGTATCTAGTATCTGCTGCTGCTGCTGCTGCTAAGTTGCTTCAGTCGTGTCCGACTCTGTGCAACCCCATAGACGGCCTCCTACCAGGCTCCTCTGTCCCTGGGATTCTCCAGGCAAGAACACTGGAGTGGGTTGCCATTTCCTTCTTCAATGCATGAAAGTGAAAAGTCAAAGTGAAGTCACTCAGTCGTGTCCGACTCTTAGCGACCCCATGGACTGCAGCCTACCAGGCTCCTCCGTCCATGGGATTTTCCAGGCAAGAGTACTGGAGTGGGGCCTACTAAATATCAAGCAATAGGTTAGGTACAGATATATTATAGCCCTCAATGAATATGTTTTTTTATAAGTGTCTATTAGAATTTCTTAATTTTTAAATATTCTATATAGTACTATTTCCTCCCCATCCTATCCTCTTTTGGCCAAAATAATTTTTCTCTGAATTCCTCCTTTAAGGTCTGCTAAGTAGCATGGAGTAGTAGCTAACAGCATGAACTTTAAACCAGACTTTCAAGGTTTGCACCTGGGCTCTACCACCTTTTAACTTGAGACTTTGGGTAAGTTGTTTAACTTCTTAATGTTTTGCTTTCTGCATTCTTAAAGCACAATAATATCTACTCCATTAGGTTATTATAAAGAATGAAAGTGTTAATACATGTACATCTTAAAGTGTTGCGTGCACTAAGTAAAGTGCTTAAGTAGTGGTAGCTATTATTATTTGCAACCTGTGGTTCATAGGGTCCCTACCTTGCCATGAAAACCGTTTCATGGCAAAGTATAAAAAAGCAATTAAAGACCTTACTTTTCATTTATATTCCTTTAAATAACTCTGCTTAGAAATTTTCTTATAAACCTACACTGTCCAACATGTTGGCTATTGGCCATATGTAGGTATTGAGTACTTGAAATGTGGCTGATTGGAAGAGTAGGGTTGCAAGTATAAAGTAAACCAGATCTTTAAAATTTAGAGGAGTGACATCAGTGAAAATAATAGAGTAAGAAACACCTAAAGCTTTCATCTCTAAAAGTGCAACTATAAACTGGCAAAGACTGTAAGAATCAACTTTTTCAGAACTCTGGATGGTAATCAAAAGCTTGAAGCAGCTTGGGAAGCATTTTTTTTTTTTTTTTTAAGAAAAACAGTAGCATCCTGATAAAAACAGTAAGCTTTGTGGCATTTTAACTTGCCTGAGTCCCATTTCTTGTACCCCAAGGGATGCAAGAAATAAGGAAGTATGGCCCATACATGGAAGAAAAAGCAGTCAATATAATATAACTGTTCCTGAAGAAGCCAGACATTAAACTTGACAAGGATTTTAAATCAGCCATCTTAAGTAGGGTAAGCTCAAAGAAAGTCACATTGAATCATATAAAATCTAACCATTTTGGAAAGAAGTTTGGAAGTTTCTTAAAATGTTAGATATGTAACTACCACATAATCCAAATATTACTTTTAGGTATTTTCCCCCCTAAAATACAACATATGTCCATACAAAGTCTTATACATGAATGTTCATAGCAGCTTTATGTGTAATAGCCCTAAGGAGGAGAAGTGCGTGACAAAGGATGAGATGGTTAGATAGCATCATCAACTCCATGGACATAAGTTTGAGCAAATTCTTGGAAATAGCAAAGAACAGCAAAGCCTGGCATGCTACAGTCCATGAGGTCACAAAGAGTTGGACATGATTTAGCAACTGAACACCAACAAAAACTGGAAATAACCCAAATATCCATCAGTAATGAGTGGACAAATTAATATATATAAATATATATATGCTATTCATCAATAAAAAAGAATGAATCATTGATCTGTTCAACACATGAAGCTTGAAATACTTATGCTGCAAAAAGCCTGTTGAAAGGTGATTCCATTTATGTAAAATTCTAGAAATTGTAAGCTAAACCATAGTGACAGAAAGCAGATCAGTGTCTGCTTGGGAATAACAGGGTTATGGAGTGTGGAAGGATGGGGGAAATGCATTTCAAAGAGGCATGAGGCAAATTTTGGAGTGATGGCTTATGACCATTATCTTGATTATGGTTATGACTTTACAGATATATACATGTCAAAACTTACCAAATTATATACTTCATATTAGTACATTTCATTGTATATCAATTATACCTCAATAAAACTTTTCTAAATTGCATATGTGTTGATAATATAAAATGATACAGCCATTTTTGACACAGCATGGAGTTATCTGTAGTCAGCAATTTCACTTCTACATATCCACATTCTACATAAAGAATGCTCCATAGCAGCATATTCAAAATAGCCCCAAATCAGAAGCAACTCAGATGTCCATATGCTGATCAATGGATAAACAAATATGCTATAATAACACACTGGAATATTATTCAGCCATAAAAAGGGATCAAGTACTGATGGATGCTACAATATTAATGAACCTTAAAAATATTATACTAAGTGCAAGAGCCATCACAGAGCACCACATACTATATGATCCCATCTGTATGGAAAGTCAAGAATAGGAAATTCTCTGGAGACTGAAAGTAGATTAACAGTGGACTAGGCCTCTGTGTAGGGGAGAATGGGAAGTGACTGCTTATGGGTACAACTTTTCTGTTGGACATGATGAAAAAGTTCTAAAATTAGATTATGTGATGATTGCACAACTCTATAAATATACTGAAAAACATTAAATCATCTGCTTTAACATATGAACTTTATGGTATGTAAATTATGTCTCAAAAAAAGCTGTGAAAAATTACATATATGGCTGGCATTCTATTTCTGTTGGACGGTGCTGTTTCAGAGAAACACAGCTTGGTGCAAAGTATGGGCCAAAGGTAGATAGGAGAGCATAGTGGTGCTCATTATATGACTACCCTACATATGAAGTTTTCCATGAATATTTACTCAATTGTTAACGCAGAACAAATGCTATAGGTAATAAAAATATATTAGAGGGAATTTTTTGACTGCAGGATTTTTTTTTAAATATGTGTGAAAGATTTTAAATACTCCATTTACATTTGCTAAGCAATAATTAAATTATCTAAAATCAGCTTGCATATATAAATTACATTCATGTCTTGGATAATTTGTGCCTTTAAGGATTTTCCTGTCATCACTAAGAATGCCATCCCCAACTCTGCCCACCATCTACATCAGAGTTTCCTCTGCATCTTGCAGATCACGGCCTTGGAAAAATTTAGACAGCAGCGAGCTTTCTAATCAAGTGCCACTTAATGGTGTGTCAATATTTGGTGATCTCAAATATTAAATCCACCAAATGAGCCTGATGCCAGAATCAAACAGCTTTATGATAATAAGCTGAAAGCATGATGTCTATTGTGAGTTTGGGGCATGATGTGGGCAGTAGTTTTATTTTTTCCAAAAGGATGGAATTGTCTTCTTCAAGGGACATGATGATTCCAAAATATCCTGTGTAGAAAATAAAGAGATGAAAAAAAAAACTTTGATAAACATAATAATCCCACAAAGATGCCTACGCCCTAATCCCTAGAACATATGAGTATATTATATAAAATGGTAAAAGGGCATTGCAGATGTGACTAAGGTTACAAACTTTAAAATAAAGAGATTATTCTCTTTGATCTGGGTGAGCCCAGTCTAATCACATGAGCCTTTACAAGCAGAGAACAGAAAGAAAAGTCAGACAGACTTGAAGCGTGGAGACTCAGTGCATCATTGCTGGCTTTGAAGATGTAGAAGCAACGTGACAAGAAATATCAGAAAACTTAAGGGGCTGAGGGGGCTCCAGGCTATCAGCCAGACAGTAAACTAGACCTCAGCCCTACAAACATGGAACCATATTTCACTAGCAACCAAAGTGAACATGCTAGTGGATTCTTACCCAGAGTCTCCAGAAAGGAACAAAGCCCTGTGAACACCTTGATTTTTGACATTTTGAGATCTGGAGGCACGTACGTTGTCAAGCCTACCAGACTTCTGACTACAGAACAGTAAGATGATAAATGGAGCTCGTTTTACGTTTGTGGCAGTTTGCTACATGACCATAGAAAATGAATACAATAGCTATTAGAAAGGATTTCAGAACCCCAGTGCTGCAAAGATTCTCAGGTAAGGTAAGAAGGCTCATAAATTAAAAAACTGGAAAACACATTCAGGGATATAAAGAAGAACATTATGAGCAGGATTATATTATAAAGCTGGATTTAGAAAAGGCGGAGGAACCAGAGATCAAATTGCCAACATCGGCTGATTCATCGAACAAGCATGAGACTTCCAGAAAAACATCTGCTTTATTGACTATGCCAAAGCCTTTGACTGTGTGGATCACAACAAACTGGAAAATTCTTCAAGTGATGGGAATACCAGACCACCTGACCTGCCTTCTGAGAAATCTGTATGCAGGTCAAGAAGCAACAGTTAACACTGGACATGGAACAACAGACTGTTTCCAAATCGGGAAAGGAGTACGTCAAGGCTGTATATTGTCACCCTGCTTATTTAACTTACATCATGAGAAATGCCGGGCTGGATGAACCACAAGCTGGAATCAAGATTGCTGGGAGAAATATCAATAACTTCAGACATGCAGATGACACCACCCTTATGGCAGAAAATGAAGAAGAACTAAAGAGCCTCTTGATGAAAGTGAAAGAGGAGAGTGAAAAAGTTGGCATAAAACTCAACATTCAGAAAACTAAGATCATAGCATCCGGTCCCATCACTTCATGGCAAATTGATGGGGAAACAGTGGAAACAATGGCTGACTTTATTTTTTTGGCTCCAAAGTCACTGCAGATGGTGGTTATAGCTGTGAAATTAAAAGACACTTGCTCCTTGGAAGAAAAGTTATGACCAACCTAGACAGCATATTAAAAAGCAGAAACATTGCTGACAAAGGTCCGTCTAGTCAAAGGTATGGTTTTTCCAGTAGTCATGTATGGATGTAAAAGCTGAACTATAAAGAAAGCTGAGCACCGAAGAATTGATGCTTTTGAAGTGTGATGTTGGAGAAGACTCTTGAGAGTCCCTTGGACTGCAAGGAGATTAAACCAGTTCATCCAAAGGAAATCAGTCCTAAATATTCATTGGAAGGACTGATATTGAAGCTGAAACTCCAATACTTTGGCCACCTGATCTGAAGAACTGACTCATTTTAAAGACCCTGATGCTGGGAAAGATTGAAGGCGGGAGGAGAAGGGGATGACAGAGGATGAGATGGTTGGATGGCATCACTGACTCGATGGACATGAATTTGAGTAAACTCTGGGTGTTGATGCTGGACAGGGAAGCCTGGTGTGCTGCAGTCCATGGGGTCGCAAAGAGTTGGACATGACTGAGCGACTGAACTGAACTGATATTATATCTCAGAATCAGGGTTTGGGGCTCAGTGCCTGGTTGTGTATTGGACTCTGCAGCAGGGATGGAACTGGCCTGATAGATTGAACTACAATTGTACAAATTCACAAGGACTCAGAAAATGAAGACAAGAAGTGTGACTCTAATTTGTATATGATGTTGAGAGATTCTTTGAGAAAGAAACAACGATCATGCTGCTTTTTGACCCTAGGTTCATCACCGGAATTTTCTATTCACCTCATACATAGCAAATCGATCACTCGTGTCCCAAAGCATCAGTCACGTGTTTACTGGCAGAGAGTATGAACAGCTGTAGGATGAGAGCATATTTGGTGTCTTCCCTGGATGAAAAAAATTAGCTCTTTCAGGAAGTAAACATACAAGACCACTGTTATCCCATTTGGGGACCAAACCAAAACAAGAAATACATTTCTTGTCATCTGAATTATTGTTGTACAAATCTCTGTTCTCGCCCAATTTTATAAATTCTTTCAAATGTCTGAGATTCAAGAAACCAGTGCCTTATCTCAGTTCTAATCTTCTACTTTGAACTTTATGATTTAATGTGATTGTCAAGGAGTAAGAATGAAACACTTAATTCCAGTGCTATATAAGCTATAGAAATAAAGCAAGATTCTCAACTTATTTTAGGAAGTTAAAATACACACACACACGCGCCAGATCAGACTAGTCTGACTTAAGCTACTTATATGGAATTTATAAACATATATTCCAAATGGAATACTGCCAAATCTAATCCGTTAGTACAATATATTAAAATAACATTCCATCACCAAGCATTCCATAACATTCCATTCCATCCTACCATCATCACCCAGAAATGCAAGGATGGTGATCAATACTTCACAATTTATAAATACTGTACATAGACCATGTGCTAGTATAATCTTGGTATGTAGCACTGTGCCTAGCACACAGTATTTGTTGAAAGACTAAATTAGTATTTGCTGTCAGTAATCCATTTGAAAATAAAATGAGAAGATACATATCCCATTCAAGTAGCAATTACAGAAATTTTATATAAATACATAAAATGTATACATATAAATATTAAAACTTACATAAATACATAATTTACATAAATACATAAAAATGTATTCCTTGTTTTATTGCAATTTACTTTATTCCATCACATTTTGGTAATTCTTACAATATCTCAAACTTTTTCCTTATTATTATGTTTGTTATGGTGATCTGTGATCAGTGATCTTGAACGTTACTGTTGTCATTGTTTGGGGGAATGCTACAAACACACCCATGTAAGATGCTGAACTTCATTGATAAATGTTTTGTGTGTTCTGACTGCTCCACCAATTGGCCATTCCCCCGTCTCTCTCCCCCCTCTTGGACTTTTCTGAGACACAGCAGTATTGAAATTTGGCCAATTACTAACCCTAAAATTGCCTCTTAACTGTTCAAATGAAGGGAAGAGTCACCTCTCTCAGTTTAAATCAAAGGATTAAGCTTAGTAAGGATGGCATGTCAAGAGCTGAGACAGCTTGAAAGCTCAGCCTCTTTAGCCAAACGTTAGCCAAGTTGTGAATGCAAAGGAAAAATTCCTGAAGGAAATTAAAAGTGCTACTCCGGAGAAAACAAATAATAAGAAAGAAAAACAGCCTATTGATGATACAGAGAATGTTTTAGTGATCTGGATAGAAAATCAAACCAGCCACAACATTCTCTTAAACCGAAGCCTAATTCAGAGCAAGACTCTAACTCTCTTCAATTCTGTGCAGGCTGGGAGAGATGAGGAAGCTGCAGAAGAGAAGTTTGAAACTAGGAGAGGCTGGTTCTTGAGGTTTGAGGAAAGAGGCCATCTCTGTAACATAAAAGCATTAATTCAAAGTGAGGCAGAAAGTCCTGATATAGAAGCTGCAGCAAGTTAGCCAGCAGATGTAGCTAAGATAATTCATGAAGGTGGCTAAACTAAACCACAGATTTTCAGTATAGATGAAACAGCCTTTTATTGGAAGAAGATGCTACCTAGGACTTTCATAGCTAGGGAGGAGAAGTCAATGCTTGGCTTCAAATCTTCAAAGGACAGGCTCTTGTTAGGAGCTAGTGCAGCTGGTGTCATTCAGTTGAAGCCAGTGCTCATCTGGCATTCTGAAAGTCCTAGGGCCCTTGAGGAATGATGCTAAGTCTACTCTACCTGTGCTCTGTAAGTGGAAGACAAAGCCTGGATGATAGCACATCTGTTTACAACATGGTTTACTGAATATTTTAAGTCTATTCCTGAGACCTACTACTCAGAAAAAATGATTCCTTTCAAAATACTGTTGCTCACTGACAATGCACCTGATCACCCAAGAGCTCTGATGGAGATGTACAAAGAGATTAGTGTTGTTTTCATGACTGCTAACACAACATCCATTCTGCAGTCCTTGGATCAATGAGTAATTGACTTTTCAAGTCTTATTATTTAAGAAATACATTTTGTAAGGCTATAGCTGCAGTAGATAATGATTCCTCTGATGGATGTGGACAAAGTCAACTGAAAACCTTCTGGAAAGGATTCACCATTTCAGATTCCATTAAAAGCATTGTGATTCATGGGAAGAAGTCAAAATATCAACGTTAACAGGAGTTTCAGAGGATTTGGTTTGCTCATGGATGACTTTGAGGGGTTCAAGACTTCAATAAAAGAAGTAACTGCAGATGAAAATAGCAAGAGAACTAGAATCAGAAGTAGAGCCTAAAGATGAGACTGAATTGCTGCAACCTCATGATAAAACCTTAATGGGTAAAACTTGAAATGATAACAAAGGATTTAGACTATTACATAAACTTGATACAACCACAGCAGGGCTTGAGAAGATTGACTTCAGCTTTGAAAGAAGTTCTACTGTGGGGAAAATGCTACCAAATGGCACATATGTTATAGAAGATTATTTGTGAAGGGAAGAGTCCAGTGAGGTGACAAAATTTGTTGTTGCCTTATTTTAAGAAATTTCCACAGCCACACCAGCCTTTAGTAACCACCACCCTGATCAGTCAGCAGCCATCAGCATCAAGGCAAGACCCTCCACCAGCGAAAAGATTACTACTCACGCAAGGATCAGATGATAGCACTTTTTAACAGTAAAGTATTTTTAATAAAGATACGTACTTTTTATACATGATACTATTGTATATTTAATAGGCTATAGTATGTAAATGTAATTTTATATGTACCAGAAAACCAAAAAAATTCATGTCGCTCATTTATTGTGACTTCCACTTTATGACAGTGGTCTGGAACTGAATGCATAGTATCTCCAAGGTATCCCTGGATATATGTGTGCATATATATTTGCATGTATGTACATGTATATATATATCACTGGGAATAAACTTAAAAAAAATTTTTAAATGTATGACGATCTACCTGAAGGAAAGAACAAAACTTTACCAAGGTACATTGAAAAAGATAAATACACGAATAACAATGTGGCTGTAGTTACTGTACTGTATTTTACACTTGAAATTGCTAAGAGGGTAGATCTTAGGTTTTCTTACCACAAAAATGAAAGAGAAGAGGAAAGAAAAAAGTAACTATGTGAAGTGACGACTATGTCAGTTACCTTGATTGTGATAATTTTCTACCATATACGAATATCATATCAACAAGTTGTACACCTTAAACTGATATTTTACTTTTTTAATTCTTAAATTCGTTATGAAGCAAGATTTGGCATAGACTAGACAGATCAGTAAAATTAAAGCCATGAAACAGACGTAAGTATTAGTATATACATGTGTTTAGTATATGATAAAAATAGCATTTAAATCAGAGGTAGAGTGGCAGTGGGTAAAATTGGTTAAGAAGGTTAAAAGGTATCATCAGTCATCAGTTCAGTCACTCGGTCGTGTCCAACTCTTTGCAGCCCCATGGACTGCAACATGCCAGGCTTCCCTGTCCATCACCAACTCCCGGAGCTGACTCAAGCTCATGTCCATTGAGTCGGTAATGCCATCCAACCATTTCATCCTCTGTTGTCCCCTTCTCCTCCCGCCTTCAATCTTTCCCAGCATCAGGGTCTTTTCAAATGAGTCAGCTCTTTGCATCAGGTGGCCAAAGTATTGGAGTTTCAGCTTCAGCATCAGTCCTCCCGATGAACACTCAGGACTGATTTCCCTTAGGATTGACTGGTTGGATCTCCTTGCAGTCCAAGGGATTCTCAAGTCTTCTCCAACACCACAGTTCAAAAGCATCAATTCTTTGACACTCAGCTTTCTTTATAGTCCAGCTCTCACATCCATACATGACTACTGGAAAAACCATAGCTTTGACTAGATGGATCTTTATAAACTTCAATTTATAAAATAAGTAAGTCATGGGGATGTAACGTACAGCATGTTGACTATAGTTGATAATTCTGTATTACATACTTGAAAGTTGCTAAGAGAGTAAATCTTAAAAGTTCTCTTCAGAAGAAAAAAAAATCTGTACCTATGGTGATGGATGTTAACTAGACTCATTGTGGTGATCATTTTGCAGTATTTACAAATCTGAATCATTATGCTCTATACTTTAATACAATGAGATATATCAATTTAAAAATCAGAGGGGGAAAATATTATTCAAGCAAAGAGTTCTGGGATAGTTGGTTTCTCTTTGGAAAAATTAAGCTAGAGTTTCCACTGCATACCAATCATCAATATAAATTTTCAAATATGAGTTATTTTTTAGAATACCTTAAAGAAAATAACTAGAAAATATAGAAAGTGCTTATATAATTTTGAGTCATAAATGTTTTTCAAAGCAAAAATCATCAAAGGTACGTAGATGTGCCTGCATAAAAGTTTGAAACAGATTTAATTTAAAAGAATGAAAAGCTAAACCACAAACAAGGATAAAATGTTGGCACTATGACATGTAGACAAAGGCTAAATGTCCTTAATTTTAAAAACTCTTGCAGGGCTTCGCTGGTGGCTCAGTGGTAAAGAATCCACCTACCAAAGCCGGAGACACAGGTTTGATCCCTGCTCCAGGAAGATCCCACAGGCCGTGAGGCCACCACGCCCTGTGCCACAGCTACTGAAGCCTGTGCTCTACGAGAGAAGTCACCACAAGGGTAAGCCTGCACTCCACAGCTGCAGAAAGGCTGCGTGTAGCAACAAAGACTTAGTGCAACCAAAAACAAATGAATCATTAAAAAAGAAAAAACGTGCAAAACAGAAGGGAAAAGACACATATCTCAATTTTTAAAAAATGCAACAAAAGGCAATTCATAAAAGTAGAATACAAATGAAAAAAAGAAATGTTTTCCTCACTAATAAACATATGAAGTTATCTTTTTATATATCCCAAATTGACAGTAATGAAAATAGTATAGCTACTGGGAAGCAATGACCTCATATACTGCAGAAGGCAGTTAAAAAGCCTTAAAAACATGTATCTAGAATTTTCTTCTGAAGAAAAGATCAAGGGACACGTGTAAAGATCTATATCCAGGGATATTCATCAAAGCCACAGTTATCAAGACAGTATGGTACTGGCACAAAGACAGAAATATTGATCAATGGAATAAAATAGAAAGCCCAGAGATAAATCCACGCACATATGGACACCTTATCTTCGACAAAGGAGGCAAGAATATACAATGGATTAAAGACAATCTCTTTAACAAGTGGTGCTGGGAAATCTGGTCAACCACTTGTAAAAGAATGAAACTGGACCACTTTCTAACACCATACACAAAAATAAACTCAAAATGGATTAAAGATCTAAACGTAAGACCAGAAACTATAAAACTCCTAGAGGAGAACATAGGCAAAACACTCTCCGACATACATCACAGCAGGATCCTCTATGACCCACCTCCCAGAATATTGGAAATAAAAGCAAAAATAAACAAATGGGACCTAATTAACCTTAAAAGCTTCTGCACATCAAAGGAAACTATTAGCAAGGTGAAAAGACAGCCTTCAGAATGGGAGAAAATAATAGCAAATGAAGCAACCGACAAACAACTAATCTCAAAAATATACAAGCAACTCCTACAGCTCAACTCCAGAAAAATAAACGACCCAATCAAAAAATGGGCCAAAGAACTAAATAGACATTTCTCCAAAAAAGACATACAGATGGCTAACAAACACATGAAAAGATGCTCAACATCACTCATTATCAGAGAAATGCAAATCAAAACCACTATGAGGTACCATTTCACACCAGTCAGAATGGCTGCGATCCAAAAGTCTACAAATAATAAATGCTGGAGAGGGTGTGGAGAAAAGGGAACCCTTTTACACTGTTGGTGGGAATGCAAACTAGTACAGCCACTATGGAGAACAGTGTGGAGATTCCTTAAAAAACTGGAAATAGAACTGCCTTATGATCCAGCAATCCCACTGCTGGGCATACACACTGAGGAAACCAGAAGGGAAAGAGACACGTGTACCCCAATGTTCATCGCAGCACTGTTTATAATAGCCAAGACATGGAAGCAACCTAGATGTCCATCAGCAGATGAATGGATAAGAAAGCTGTGGTACATATACACAATGGAGTATTACTCAGCCATTAAAAAGAATACATTTGAATCAGTTCTGATGAGGTGGATAAAACTGGAGCCTATTATACAGAGTGAAGTAAGCCAGAAGGAAAAACATAAATACAGTATACTAACGCATATATATGGAATTTAGAAAGATGGTAACAATAACCCGGTGTACGAGACAGCAAAAGAGACACTGATGTATTGAACAGTCTTATGGACTCTGTGGGAGAGGGAGAGGGTGGGAAGATTTGGGAGAATGGCAATGAAACATGTAAAATATCATGTAGGAAACGAGTTGCCAGTCCAGGTTCGATGCATGACGCTGGATGCTTGGGGCTGGTGTACTGGGACGGC
>NW_011494881.1:8609352-8612203 GCF_000754665.1 Bison bison bison
AAAAAAAAAAAAAAAGTTATTAATGGAGATAATAGAAATGTTCTACAGAAGAAGGCTGTTTTGGTACATCAGTCCATGTGTACAATGGAATACCACAGAGCCCTTAAAAATTATGTTGAAGAGTATGTTCTAACTTGGTAAATACCAGAATGTTGAAGCCATTGAACCCTAAAGTCAGACCTGGATGTAAATCCATCTCTTCCCAGCTTTGTGTTATGGGACAATCAGTTTTCTCTCTCTAAGCCTCAGTTTCTATACTGACCCTTTAAAGTTGTTGAGGGAGATCAAATGAATCATTTATAAAATGTACTTATGAACACAATGCCTGGCATTCAGTGAATATGCTCTGCTCATACAGAGTTGAAGTCAGTAATACGGGCCTACAAAAGACATGTAATAAACATCTTTGAATAAATATGATGAACATGACAGGAAATTTTACTGAAAAAGTTGTGTTTAGGTCAAAAAGAAGATGTGGCTCTAAAGTAATGGGACCTTGGTTTTATAGGACTTCAAGAACTCAGGAGGAAATGCCAAAGGAAAGCTTTCAGAAGGATTTTGAACAGCAACAGCATATTGAAATAAATGTACACAGCCTGGATAGTTGGAAACACATTTAGATGTAAGTGTTCTGCTAAAGTGTATTTTGACATTGTAATGTTGTAACTGTTCTTTACATGGCCCACCTCAAAATACCCTTAGTACTATTCTCATTCAACACTTTCTGAGCGCTGACTGTGCTAATAAGCACTGCCACAAGCTCAAGGTCCTCGTGGAGTGTTTTACTGTGATCGGGTGACATAGTCTCTCCTCCCAACAGGCACTTTGGCTAAGCTCTGGAGAGCCTGGCACTTTGACTCAGGAGAACCCCAGAGTCCTGACTGTGGACCTCAGTCTTCTCATCTGTAAAATGAGAGCATTAGAAAGACAACTTCCTTTTTTTCTTTTTTTATACCACAAGCTGAAAGAAATCAGTTGTGACCCAGAACATACTCACATTTACACACAGACACACAAAACATAAAGCAATTTCACGAGTGCCAAGACCACTTCCAGCTCTGAAATGTTTGTTTTTCTAGTGGAAAAAGGTCTGGCAAGGAACCAAAAGCCCTGATTGTTGGTGGCTGTCAGCCTTATGGGATCTTAGGCAGATTATTTCAGCTCTTCACACACTTCTCTATGAAATCAGGTTCTTGGACTCGATCTCTGAAGTCCCTCCATTTCTGAAATTCTGTTTTGTGATCATTTAATTCTTTTAAGCAACCATTATTGAGTATCCTGTGCCAGGCACTTTCTAGGGCCAGGAGAATGACTCTTGGACCCACCATCTTACTGAGTGAGTCACAAAGATGGAAACAGGTGTGTATGCTTTCTCCAGAGTTGGTTTATAACCTGCCGGAAGGTCCTTAATAAAAGGTTATGATCTCCGCCTGTCTCCTGTCTGGGCCTCAGCCATTTTTCTGGTTCAGTAAATGGGCAGTAAATGCACTGACTCACCAAACACATATTTTCACCACATTTCCATCACCCCGCATCCTGAAGGAAAGGAGTTTCCAGGGGGGATGCACTCCGTTCTCTGTGCCCGAGCCGGCAAGCCCTAGTGACAAGGAGAAATGCTTGCCGTGTGGCACAGGCTGCAAGTTGTGAAGGACAAATGGAGGATACATAAGATAGCTGAGTGCTGAGTTAATTATCTTAAAGTCCAAATGTTATTTTTCAGCCCTCACTCCCCCACCCTGTGAGCTGCTTTTTTACCAGATTTTTAAAATCAACGTCATGCAAAAAAAAAAATTCCATTCATATTAATCCAAAAATGTTTCTTCATTTGACCCACAGCCCTATCCATGTGACCACTTTCCATCAGAAGATAGCTGTTTGAATTGTCAGCTCAAAAGCTCCCACTGCCTAGCAAGGCCAAATGCCAACACACAAAGCCACCCTTCAAACCAGTTAAGTTTATCTCTATGCCAAACACAGCTTTGAAATACAAGTTTAGATAGAATGGGAACTGCTGATGAAGAATTGCTTCCATGGACTCAGCCCTGTAGAGGGCCAGAGGAGTAAACATGATCTTCCATGTGAGTGAACTGCAGTGGCTGCATATTGATGAGACACACTCAAGTCTTACCTTCAGTGGTGCAGTCAAAAGTAGACTCCAGCCCCTACTCACAAAAGTCTCCAACCCTTCTATCACTTGTGCGGATACTGCCTTTCTTTGTCTCTAAAGAGTGGTCTCCAACCTTTTTGGCACCAGGGACCGACTTTGTGGATAGGGTATCAAAGCCTATCTATAAACAGCTTTGCCAGCTCTGTGGTGCTAGACAGTTGGACAATTGAAAGAGAGGATGGTAAGTTCTGCCTATTAGCAAGGATTATTCTGTGTGGCTCTATAAAAGCAGGGCACTTGGTCCTGTCCCCCATTATGGGAATCAGTGTCTCATTCTTTTAGGGGCCCCTGCTCCTGTTCTCGGTCTCTGCCCATTACTGTTTAGCCTTAGCAGCAGCAGAGAAGCAAAAGGTAGAAGAGCCAAGCACAAAACAGGCCGGTCCCAGTGCCAAGTGGTTAGTGTTCTCTGTGTAGGAATTGCTGTTTGGCTACAGATCCATTACTCAGAGTGATCTCAGGGTGGTTTAGGGTAGACTTTTTCTGGGAAGCAATAAAGCTATCGAGGAAGCCATTGTAAACCACACGACCCAAAAAATGTTCCTCGAGACCTAATATATACCAACAAGTTCCAGGTCCCGGGCATGGGCTCCCTGCTCTCGTGGAGCACACACTTAGTGAGACAGGAACAATAATAAATAATTACATCATGTATCATGTGGTTTTCAGGGTAAGAAAGATAAATCA
>NW_011494881.1:8612303-8631138 GCF_000754665.1 Bison bison bison
TAAATCAGGACAAGGGGAAAGATGCTATCCTAGATAGACTGCTTAGACAAGTTTCCTCTGACAAGGCAGTATTTGAATGAAGGTTGAGTCACACACATATCTGAGGCAAGAGTTTCAGGTACAAGAAACAGCAAGAAAAAAGTCCTGGCTAGAGATATGCTTGGCATGTTTGAGGACCCAAAGGTGACACTCTGAGGAGCCGGTGACAGAAATTCCTCCTGGGGTGCCTCTTACAGGAGATAACTGAGTTGGGTGGCGAATAAGGGCTTTCTTACTAAGATTGCCAGTGCTCTCTGCATGTGGGTGGGGGGTTGATCCTACCCATAATGTGCACTCACATCTTCTAATCCCTCCATCCAGTCTCCTCAACATGTGTTTTTTCAAAGTGCCAAAGTTGCTACAGTCTAAGCTGCTTCACAGGCAAAAACCCACAATAGAATGAAAAAAGAAAAACAAGTCTGGTCTTAAAAATACCTGTAAAGAAAAATAAGTCCTTGGTCATTTTCTGTTGATCATCTACTAAATACAGACACACATTATATGTATACACACACACACATATACATATAAATCATCCGGTACATAGGTGTTATTACCCTTTTACACATGAGTAACCTGCATCCTGCTTTGAACCCAGGCTGTCTGACGCCAGGACCTGTGTTCTTTTCCACTGTAGAGCATCACCTCCTGTGTGCTGATTATGTGTATTGGATACTACAGACTCATTGCTAGCCCAGCGGTTACAAAGTGTTGTCAGAGAGCAGACTTCCAGATTTGGTTTGAGACTGTGCAGCTCCCCCACCCTGACCCGTGCCCCTCAATGACTGGCAAATTGTTGTACGTGGCAGCTGTCAATTCTTCAAAACCTCTGTTTCTCCTCAGTGTGTGTCATGTCTCCATTGCAAGTTCAGCCATCCCACAAACCCAGGTGATGGAACAAAATGCCACCTTCAGCCCAAGTTAATCTGAAGACCTCAGGGGATGAGATTAGGGCAGGGCCTGCTTGGCTCTCAGAGATATTGCCATATGCTTTCACAGTTAACCAGTGCTTTCTTCTAAACTAGCACCCACCACATATGAAATGGCACAAATAGCTTAATACTCGTTTTCCTTTCTTTAAAAAGACATCTAGTACCTGGAACCATGGAATGTTGAGCATCAAAATGGACCTGAGATTTTTTTTTTAAGACCCACCATCCTCTGATGGTTCTCTTGCTGCCCCATTTTTTACCCAGTAGTCATTCTGTTCATGCTTGAACACTCCAGTTTCCAGAGAACACACTAGCCCCTGAACAGCTCTTCTGTTTCTGAGTGGCTTTGAGCAGCTTCCTAACACTCCGCCAATGTCGCTCCTCACTTAGGCTCTACTCTGTGAAATTAATTCATACTCTTCCTGGGAGGCTATGCAGTACATCTAATCCCTGTTACAGGGAAGCCAAATATTTGTCCTATACTTTTATTAACATAGCCTAAAATCACAGCCTTTTTTGGTACTCACATTATACTACTGATTCACATTGAGGCTTTCATCAGCTAAAACTTGTGGGGCTGTTCTTAAACTTACTACTGTTAAGCTTTATCTCTGTGTCCCTACTAATGCAGTCACTTTAATAGAAAATTCCAAGACATTTATCTCTATTAAAGGTTTATCTTGTAATAGAAAATTACAAGACGTTTATCTCTATTAAAGATGCACATCTGTTAACTAGGTCTTTCTGGATCTTGATGTTTTTGTCCATTTTCTTGCTATCCCTCTCACTTTCACTTCATCTGTGATAATTTGGGAAAGCATCTGTCATCAGGACTTCAAAAGTCAAATACCTGTAGAGGCCCAGGAGTGGATCAATGGGGCTGGTTTTAAGTGTACACCCTGAGTGATGTGGGCTCTGTGAACAGGGGAACAAGAGTCCCTTGGCAGAGGAGCAGCTACTACTTACTTCAGCTGACTGTTGCTCTACAGGAATGGAAATACACTATGACCTGATCACCAGCTTCTTTTAAAATCTGGAATTCTGGATTTTTTTTTTTTTAAATCTACTGATTTCAAAACACAGACTCTATTTTTTACCAGCATATGGGATACAAGTATCTGTAGAACAAGTGTCCTGTGGGCCATCAGTTTGCAATCAATTAATTCCACACTAAAGTAATTGAACAGTTAGAGGCTGTGACATCACTAGAAACTACCCTCTGAGGCATTCTGAATTCATTCCCCAGCCCCCTCTGAACCTGGTCCTTCAGCCACTTATTAAGTCATCTACCTGGATTGATATCCAGCCCTCACTTGCCATCTTGCCCAGATACCCTGGGGACTGCTCCATAGAGGAAGTGTTTCATTTCAGAAGTGAATACGTACAGTGTAGGCAGAGTCCAGGCACTGCTGGGATCTCATCTTTCCCCGTCTACTTCCTGGCTGTGTGACGTTGGGCAAATTCCTTCACTTCTCTGTGCTTTAGTTTTCTCTAAGTAAAATGAGGATGATAGTGTCTACTAAAGTGAGTTAACATGAGTACTTTACAAAATCATACCTATAGGATGCTTAGCTCAGGGTCTAGCACATAGGAATTGTTCAATAAATCTTACCTACATTTATTACTTTTACAGTTATATACTTAGTACTTTGTTATTGATATGAATCACATTATTATATCTGACACATTCTATAGGTAGTGACTGGACAGGAAGAACAACCCAGTGAGCACAGTTGGAAGTTGGAAATATCTCCAGCCTTTGTCCTTCACTCGTGACCCCCTCAGCCTGGAAACCTTGGCGTATTGCTAAAGCTCCTCTTAGAGAAAATAGCTCCAATGGTGAGAGTTGAAATCTCAATTTTGCCTCCATATGACACACACCAGATCATGCTGTTCCTCTCCTTGAAAACTGTCAGTGTTTCCTCTTTCTTGCAGAATGGAGTTCACACTCCTTTGCCTGTGATTTAAGGTTCTTTCCCACCTCCTGTCTGCCCACAGCTTCAGCTCTTCCATCGGGAGAACTTCCCCAGGGGCCTTCACCTTAGGAACTCTCTGCCTACAACTTGCCACTCCCTGGATGTGTCCCAGGACGTTTTGTACTCATTCTATGAGCTCATCTCCCAGGTAAGAAGCCCTCACCTTGCCATTCACTGACTAAATCCCATTCATCCTTAAAACCCTGTGAAATTCAAGTCTACTGTGAGAAGTTCTTGTTTTAAATTCTTCAGCATTTACTGTTTCTACCACTTACCTGGCCTTAGCATGTTCTGCTTTCTGTTGTTGCTTGACTGGTAAGCTACAGAAGAGGGACTGGATTTTGGCCTTTTTTTGTGAGTCTCCCCTTAACACACACACACGCGCATGCGCGCCCCACATAGCACAAGGCTGAGAACACTGAGAATGCTCAATAAAGAAACATTTTTGGCCTGAATGAATGGCCTGAAGGACTGTTCCTTTCAACAATTATGGCCCAATAAATTATACTGGCATTGCCTCCTAGAGAGAAAGGCCACACTAAGGCTCCACAGATGGGGAAACTGCTCTGTCTGCCAAAACCCAGATTCAGGGCAGCCTTGGCCCTGTTTGGCTGTCTACCTGAATCTGGGTTTAACAACTTGGACTACAGTTTTACAGCCTAAGTCACCAGGCTCAGCACAACAGCATGAGTTCTTTGTCCACATGCTGGTGCCAGGTGTTAAGGGAACTGGCTCACTCTGCTTAAGGAGACCTGCAGATGGGGGAGGGGCTGCCTGTGCTCCAAGCTGTCAAGCCAGGGGGCTTGTCTGCAAAAGGAGCCTTCATCTAGATCCTAAACAGGAAAAAAGAAATGAGGAAAGTTTATAACATGAGGATTTCGGGCTGGATGCTGGGGAAAGGGGGGTGGGGAAGTAGAATGACCTGAAGGTCATGACTGAATGGGACAAAGCTGAGAAAAATGGCCTAGACTCAATCAGATTTTATTTCCGTTGTTGTAAGAGTTGCACAGTCCTAGGAAGGTGAAAGAAGACGGGAATCCATCAAAGTAAATCTTTAGAGTTGAGGTTACTTTTTTTTTTTTTCCCCAAACCGTGCGGTATATAGGATCTTAGTTCCCGGACAGAGATCAAACCCGTGCCCCCTGAAGTGGGAAGCGTGAAGTCCTAAGCACTGGCTGTGCTGTGCTGTGCTTAGTCACTCAATCATGTCTGACTCTTTGCAACCCCATGGAGTGTAGCCCACCAGGGCCCTCTGGGGGAGGAGAATCCATGGAAATTCTCCAGGCAAGAATACTGGGGATCTTTCCAACCCAGGAATTGAGCCCAGGTCTCCCGCATTGCAGGCAGATTCTTTACCAGCTGAGCCGCCAGGAAAGCCCAAGAATATAGGAGTGGGTAGCCCATCCCTTCTCCAGGGGTCTTCCCGACCCAGGAATCGAACCAGGGTCTCCTACATTACAGGCGGATTCTTTACCATCTGAGCCACCAGGGAAGGCCCCTAACCACTAGACCACCAGGGAATTCCAAAAGTTACATATTTTAAGACAGGGTCCCCAACCTCTGGACCGTGGACCAGTCAGTACCTCTGGTCAGATCAGCAACAGCATTAGATTAGAATAAAGTGCACTATAAGCATAATGCATTTGAAGTATCCTGAAACCATCCCCCCCATCCCCAGTCCCTAGAAAGATTGCCTTCCATAAAGTCGGTCCCTGGTGCCAAAAAGGTTGGAGACCACTCTTTAGAGACAAAGAAAGGCAGTATCCGCACAAGTGATAGAAGGGTTGGAGACTTTTGTGAGTAGGGGATGGAAGGGTCTCTGGCTACATGAGTTGTCCCTTTTGGGGTTTTGAAGTTATCGGTATAGCAGCTATAAATGGGGTTCCAGCCATGGTGTGATGGTTAAAGCTTAACAACCAGTTCTCAAAAAAAAGCCCTGGCTTGTAGCATTTGCAGATTTCTGTGGTGTAAATACACTCACCATGGTCAATTTCAAACTACTTGGTGGAGGCTCAGAATGTGGGGTTGGGAAGTGCTTGTGCAGCTGGCTCCTGTGAGCCTGGGCGAGTGGTTACAAAGGTGAAAAGTCTGAGTCACCACAAGCTCACCTTCTCAGCTGAGGCTGAACAAGCTAGTGTGATGCCTCCTCGTTTCAGCTTCAACTCTAAATAAGTGTCCTTTCTGGTTGTATTAAGTGCCAACTTCTTCCATTTTTACCCCTTTGGTTGCTGTTTTCTCTTTTTAAAATGGTCGGTTCCTCAAGTGTAGTGCTGAAGTGCTGTCCACTCTTCCTGAGAGCAAGACGGCTCTGATGTGCCTCACAGAGAAAACATGAAGATAAATTTCATGCAGGAGTGGATTATAGTGCCATTGGTTGTGAGTTCAATGTTAGTGAATCAACAGTATCTATTAAATAAAGTACTTTAAACAGAAATACACATAAAACTAGGTATGTATGGATCAGGTGACAACCCATTATGACCAGAGGCTCTCGGGAACCTAATTCTGTATTTCCCTGAAGACTGGTTCACTAATTCAGTGTTTGTGCCAACGTTATAGGGCACAGCTACCTCGAACGAGAATTGGTCGTGCTTTCAGAAAGAGTGAGGGGCTGCAGCGGCCCAAGGCAGAGCATCAGAGCCCCAGCAGGATGAGCGGGGAGCCCTGCAGGAGAAGCTCAGGGTAGAGCATCAGAATCTCAGCAGAGAACAGAAGAGGTAGCCCAGGTGGGAAAGATTAATTGTGTACTTAGGTATGAGTCAAATAGAGAAACATATTAAATGTAATGGAAGCTAGAATTCCCTCTATTTCTATCTACTGCAAGGACCCAGAGCAGCATCACCCCAGTGGCACAGAGCTCGCCTAAGGCCCAGATCTTGGCTTCTAAACACTACTTTTTCCATGGCTTCTTGGAGGAAGAAATGATTCTAGGGCTAGCAGTGAACACATGATTCTGAGTTTGATTTGTGTGCTATAAAGGACATCATTAGGACTATGGACAAAATTCTTTTGAAGTCTGAGGAGTTAATGGTGAATATATTAGTGTTCATTTCCTGATTTTAATGGCTCTGTTGTGTTACACAGGAGAATGTCCTTGTTTGTAGAAAAACACACACTAAATATTCAGAAGTGATGGGGCATCAGATTGGCAACTTACTCTCAAATGGTTTGGAAAAAAGTTCTTTAAATTGTACTTTCAAACTTTCTATAAATTTGTGTTTGTATTAAAAATGTGTAATCAGGTAATTGATTAGATTTATAATTTTTAAGTAGAAATATTACCAAGTTTATATATAGTAGTGAAACATTTCAGAAGAATTAAGTTCACCATATCTATTTGTTTAATTTATTAGATTTATAAAAATTACTTAGGTACTTGGAAGGGTTTATCAGTTAAATAATTGAAGTACTTTTAAAAGGAAATAGAGTATATTACATTTATAAATGCTGTTTTAAATAGTTCAAAGTATTTAATGGAATCTATAAATGGGGCCAAATTATTATTTTTAAAGTAATCACTAAAATGTGCTAGACTTATAAATAGAATAAAGCCTTCAACTGAATTTAAAAGTCTAATTAATATTAACCTTTAAAAGCCAGAGTAAATATAAATAGTTTTTCATGGGTAATATAGATTCAACAGTTAACTAGCACTGCTTTAGCACTAATTTTGTGCCTAGAGCAGCCAGGATAAAGAAGAAATATAAAACATAATCTCTGACCTGCTAAGGAGATTATAACTAATCAGTGCCATGAGATCAGCACACAGGAGACAATAACAAATAAAACAACATGGCAAGTATCAGAAACTGAGATTACGTGGCATATGCTTGTGTACACCTGTATAACCCTAGAAGGCAGAACTCTTATCAAGAGGAAAATAAATGGAAGCAGTTACAGTACTCAGCCTTAACACTCAGGATGGGATTAGTCTACACTACAAGAACAAACCAACCTTGAAGTCTCAGAGGCCTAACATGAAGTTTGTATCTTGCTCACGCAAGGTTAAATGCAGGCCAAAGTAGCTATTTGCCCTGCAGTGAATTTAGGCATTCAGACACCTCTCACCTTATCGCTCCACCATTTCCAAACATTGCTTCCAGGGTTGCTGCAACAGGAAAACAAGAGAGTGGTTGTTAGAAGAATTAAACTATGATGTATCATCAAAATTAAAGGGCTTAAAAAATAGTTGTTGGTGTTGGTGTTGCTATTATTATCATTATCAAGCCATCCACCAGTTGCACTTTGTAACTTAGAAACTAGTGAGTTTCCTCTTACTAGGAGGTATCTAAACAGAGAGAGGGCAGCAGTTGATCCAGGATTCCATGAGAAATACTCAAAGACTGGGTCAGGCTAGACCTATCAGGACCTTTCATGGAGATTCTGTTCTGTTCTAAGTGCACTAGAAGATGAAGGAAATTGGTGTGAAATAGAGGAGATGAGCCAATGGGGTCAGTTGGTCATGGCCACCATAGCACTTGACTTCAGAGTGACTATTCATCACCAGAGTGACTCACCATCACTTTGGTGGCCCCAAAGGAAAACATGAAGTCAGAAGAACTGGCTACGTTTTCTTCTGCCTCTTTCGAATGTAACATTCGCTTTTTCATTAAGAGTCTACATGCTGTCATTTCAACAGATGACCCTGGGGTTACTGGATATTCACATCTAAAAGAATGAAACGGAACCCCTTCCTCTCATGCACCACGTGTAAAAATTAACTCAAAATTGATCACTGACCTAAATGTAAAGTTTAAAACTATAAATCTCTGATAATAAAACATAGGTGTTAATCTTTAAGACTTTGGGTTAGGCACAAACAACAAAAGGAAAATTGACAAATTAGACTTCTTCAAAATTAAAAACTTTTGTGATTCAAAGAGAAAGTAAGAAGACAATGCAGCAAGTGAGAAAAAATGTTTCCAAGTTGTAGATCTGATAATGGTCTAGTTTCCAGAATATATAAATAACTCTTATAGCTAAATAACAAAAAGAAAAACAACTCAGCTTAAAAATGGACAGAGAATAATTCTCCAGAAAAGACATACAAATGGTGAATAAATACATGAAAAGATACTCAACATCATTAGTCATTATGAAATGCAAATCAAAATCACAGTGAGATACCACTTCACACTCGCTTAGATGACCTTAATAAAAAGATGGGCAGTAATAAGTGTTGACAAGAATATGGAGAAATGGAAATCTTCACATGTTGATAGTGGTACATTAAATTGTGCTGCCATTTTGGAAAACAGTTGGCATTTCCTCAGAAAGTTAAACACAGTGTTACCATATATGATCCAGAAGTTACACTCTTAGGTATATATTCAAGAGAGATGAAAACATATGTCCACACAAAAAGTTGTATACGAATGTCCACAGCAATTTTATTCATAATAGTCAAAAAGTGGGAAAAACCTAAATATCCATCAACTGATGAATGATAAACAAAATATGATACACACATACAATTGAATATTATTCAGCCATATAAAGAAGTAAAGTATTGATAAAAGCTATAACACAGATGAACCTTAAAAATTATGCTAAGTAAGAGAGGCCATTCACAGAACATCACCTATTATATGATTTTATTTACATGCAATGTCCAGAATAGGCAACTCTACAGAAACAGAAAGTAAAGCAGTGGTTGCCTAAGGGTAGAGGTGTTGGGGGGAAATGGGGAGTGACTGCTAATAGTCATGGGTTTTTTCTTGAGGTGATGATGTTCTAAAATTGGTTGTGGTTATGTTTGCACAATTCTGAATATATTAAACAATTAAATTACACACTTTAAAAGGTTGAATTGTAAAGTTTGCAAATTATATCTCAATAAAGTTGTTATATTTTAACAGCTTTAAAATGCATACCTAGAATGGAATTATATCCAGAATATGCAAAGAGCTCTTAAAACTCAACAATAAGAAAACAAACAACTGAGTTTAAAAATGATCAAAGGATCTGAACAGATCCTCACCAAATAAGTTATGCAAATGATAAATAAGCATGTGAAAAGATGCTTAATATCATGTCACTAGAGAGTGCAAATTAACTCCACACCTTTAAAAATGACCAAAATCCAAAGAACAGACAGTGTTAAATGCTATGCTAGCAAGGAGGTGGGGAAACAAGAACTGTGATTCATTGTTGGTGGGAATGCAAAATGGTATAGCCACTTGGGAATACAGTTTGACATTTTCTTACAAAGCTAAACATAGTCTCACCATACTATCCAGCAGTCACACTCCAAGGTATTTAACCTCAGGAGTTAAAAACTAATGTCTGGCCCGCCACTGCAGCCATGAAGGTCGAGCTGTGCAGTCTCAGCGGGTACAAGACCTACCCAGGACACGGGAGGCGCTACGCCCGGACCAACGGGAAGGTTTTCCAGTTTCTTAATGCAAAATGTGAGTCGGCATTCCTTTCCAAGAGGAATCCTTGTCAGATCAACTGGACTGTCCTCCAGTCCAGAAAACACAGAAAGGGACAGTCGGAAGAAATTAAAAAAAAAAAAGAACTCGCCGTGCAGTCAAATTCCAAAGGGCCATAACTGGTGCTTCTCTTGCTGATATAATGGCCAAGAGGAATCAGAAACCTGAAGTTAGGAAGGCTCAACGAAAACACGTTATCAGGGCTGCCAAGGAAGCAAAAAAGGCTAAGCAAGCATCTAAAAAGACAGCGATGGCTGCTGCAAAGGCTCCCACAAAGGCAGCACCTAAGCAAAAAATTGTGAAGCCTGTGAAGGTTTCTGCTCCTTGAGTTGGTGGAAAACGCTAAGTTGGCAGAGTGGATTTTTAAATAAAGATCTGACTATTAAAAAAAAAAAAACAAAAAACTAATGTCTGCACAGAAATCTGCAGAAATTAGTTTTTAACTCATGAGGTTAAATACCTTGGAGTGTGACTGCTGGATAGTATGGTAAGACTATGCACATGAATGTTTATAGCAACTCTATTCATAATTGCTAAAAGCTGAAAGCAACCAAGGTATCCTTCAAAAGGTGAGCAGATAAATTACGGTAATCTGTAAAATGGAATAGTATTCAGTGATAAAAAGAAATGACTGATCAAGCCTCAAAAAAAAAGCATGAAACAACCTGAGATACAGAGTGCTAAGTAAGGGAAGCCAGTTGGAGACGGCACCACAGTATATGATTCCAGTTATTTGACATTACGAGAAAGGCAAAACTGTAGAGACAGTAGGGACTTCCCTGGTGGCTCAGATGATAGAGTCTGCCCGCAGTGTGGGAGACCCGGGTTCGATCCCTAGGTCAGGAAGATTCCCTGGAGAAAGAAATGGCAAACCCCTCCAGTATTCTTGCCTGGAAAAGCCCATGGATGGAGGAGCCTGGCAGGCTACAGTTCTGGGGTCACAAAAGAGTCGAACACAACTGAGTAGCTTCACTGCCACACATAGAGACAGTAAAAAGATCAGTGGTGGCCGGGAGTTTGGGGATGGAAGGGAGAAAAGAAATGAGTGGGGCACAGGAGATTCTTAAGGCAGTAAAATTATTCTCTATGATAGCATAATAGTAGATGCATGATATTATGCATTTGTCAAAACCCATAGAAAATATACGACATAAAGCGTGAACCTTAATGTAATTTATGCACTTCAGTTTATAATAATGTATCAATACTGATTTATCAGTTTTAGCAAGTATACCACATTAATGCAAGAGGCTAATTATGAGGGAAACTGTGTGTGCTGGAAGAGCATATATGGGAACTTTCCCTACTATCTGCTGAATTTAGTATAAATCTAAAACTGCTCTAAAAAATTGTCTATTGATTAAAGAAAAAATAAGGAATGAATATGGGCTTCCCTAGTAGCTCAGCTGGTAAAGAATCCACCTGCAATGCCAGAGACACCAGTTCGATTCCTGGGTCAGGAAGATCCTCTGGAGAAGGGATAGGCTACCCATTCCAGTATTCTTGGGCTTTCCTGGTGGTTCAGATGGTAGAGATGATTCCGCCTATATCTGGGTTCAATCCCTAGGTTGGGAAGATCCCTTGGAGGAGGGCATGGAAACCCACTCCAGTGTTCTTGCCTGGAGAATCCCCATGGACAGAGGAGCCTGGCGGGTTACAGTCCATGGGATTGTGAAGAGTCGGGCACAAATGAGTGACTAAGGACACACACACACAAGGAATGAATGTGGAAAACAGATTAAAAATACACAAGACTAGTACAAATCAGACCCCAAAATATGAACAAATGGTACTCTTTAAAAACATTAAAAAGAATTTAAAGTTTTCTTCAGAGTCTATGTGCATCTCAGAGATACCTGCACTTTCACGTTCATTACGACATTATTCACGAGAGCCAAGATATGAAACCAATCTAAATGTCCATCAATGGATGAATAGATTAGTAAATGTGGTATATACAGCTGAAGGAATATTATTCACCCTTTAAAAAAGAAAGAAAGGGAGCCATTTATGACAACATTATGGTAAGTGAAATAAGCCCAACTGCTGCTGCTGCAGCTGAGTCGCTTCAGTCGTGTCCGACTCTGTGCGACCCCATAGACGGCAGCCCACTAGGCTCCCCCATCCCTGGGATTCTCCAGGCAAGAACACTGGAGTGGGTTGCCATTTCCTTCTCCAATGCATGAAAGTGAAAAGTCAAAGTGAAGTTGCTCAGTCGTGTCTGACTCTTGGCGACCCCATGGACTGCAGCCCACCAGGCTCCTCCAACTACGGGATTTTCCAGGCAAGAGTACTGGAGTGGGTTGCCATTGCCTTCTCCAATAATCCCAACAGAGGAAGACAAATACCATATAGTATCACTTATACGTGAAATCTAAGAAGGCCAAACTCGTACAAGTTAAAGTGTTAGTCACTCAGTCGTGTCCAACTCTTTGTGACCCCTGCTCTGTAGCCCGCCAGACTCCTCTGTCCATGGACTTCTCCAGGCAAGAACACTGGAGTGGGTAGCCATTCCCTTCTCCAGGGGATCTTCCTGACCTAGGGATTGAACCTGGGTCTCCTGCATTGCAGCTGGGTTCTGTACCATCTAAGCCAGCACAGAGTCAAACGGTGTTTGCCAGGGGCTGGAAAGAGGGGTAAATAGGGAAGCGATGGTCAAAGGTTACAAAGTTTCAATTATGAAGATAAGTTCTGGAAATCCACACAACACAGTGCCTGCTGCTGACAATATTTTACTCAAAAACTGCTGAGAGGATAGATCTTACATTAAGTGTTCTTACCACAAAAATAATAATAATAAAAAAATAAGGGGGGTGAGAGGAAACTTTGGGAAGTGATGAATATGCCTATGGCTTAGATTGTTGTGATGGTTTTAGGGGTGTATATTTATCTCCAAACTCACTGAGTTGTATACATCAGTAGGTACAGCTTTTTTTACATGGCAATCATATCTAAGTAAAGTGTTTTTATAAATAGAGTCTACGTGCTTGCCAACTATGATGTGTCTTCTCTTGCAAAGGACAGATGATGTCATGGCACTGTGTCTCCTTGTCGCTACTCAGATGCTTGGGACAAGAGCAATACTACAACAGGCATCAGGAGCTCTCCTGACAGCCTCAGGAAGCCAGGGAGACCTCTGCTCCAAAAATTTAACTAGGAGAAAAAAATGCATTCTCTACTTTCATTCCAAACTTACTAGTCACTAAGAGTTATTCTGTGTCACCATGATCTGTTCTTTTTCGGTATGTGTCCGTTTAGAATACAAGCACTGGGAAAAGCAGTCATCACGGGCTCCCATAGCACCAACTGTCTTCCTTTGCTCTGCCAAAGCTGTGGGAGGAATGCTGTCCTTGACAAGCAGGAATAAGCCAGAACGTGCTTGGCCACTTAGGTCCTTGTCAAGAAAAGAGCAAGAACTACTACACAACAGCAGTGAACTAGGGTCTATGGGACAGTGGTTCTCTACCCTACTCTGCTTGGACTCACTCAGGGATCCTGTCAAAATCACAGGCACCTGGCTCTACCCCTGTTCATTCAGTCAACAAATATTCAGTAAGCATCTTTTTTTGTGTGCCAGCCACTATTCTGTTTACTTCGAATTAAGACTGACCCTCCCCCCGAAAGACAAAAATGTCAGTGCTTTTGTGGAGGAACAAAAAGAATAAACACAATAATTAGTAAATGGTGACTGCATCAGACATGACTGAGCGACTGGACTGACTGATGGATGTTGTAAGGAACTAAGTGCTATGGAGCAAGATGTTAGGCGAGGAAGATGCAGAGTTAAGAGAGGTGAGAGGAGCTGGTTGCAGTTTTAAATCTCAGGGGCTGGGTTACGCAGTAGGAAGACTAGCCCTGAAGATGGGATGTCAGCCACCCGGCCTCAGGCAAAGGAAGCAGTCTCCAGGGCTGAGGGAACAGGATTTGCAAGGACGGACCTTGGCTGGAATCGAGGTGTCTGTCCTCTGCCACTTAGAAGTGGGCCCACCTGGTTTCCCTTTCTCTGTCTTGGAGTTTGAGAGGTGTGACCATTAGGAGCTCTTCTGACTTGGAACTCTGGTGGCAGGTTGGACCCGGTGGCAGGTTGGGACAGGAATGAGAGAGATTGCAGGGGCTGACACCGGTGGAAACGCCACTTCTGACTTGTCAAAGTGAGTGACAGCAGACACGAAAAAGCCCGAGGCTGCCGCCCGGTTCTGTGTGCTATGGATGCAGACTCAGAACAGCGCATGGGATGCAATGTGTGGTGTGACAGCAGAGACAGCTGCAGTTTAAGGCAAACTCGACAGTAAGTGTGGCTCCTGCCTAATGCATTTACTCATTAAGTGTGGAACCTGTTCTGATTTCACACAGGTTGCGTGCTTTTGTGCTAAATTGCTTTAGTCATGTCTGACTCTCTTTGACCCTATAGACTGTAGCTCTGCAGGCTCTTCTGTCCATGGGATTCTCCAGGCAAGAATACTGGAGTGGGTTGCCATGCCGTCCTTCAGAGGATCTTCCCAACCCAGGGATCGGACCCATGTCTCTTTGTCTCCTGCATTGGCAGGCGGGTTCTTTACCACTAGTGCCGCCTGGGAAGCCCCTCACACAGGTTAGTGAAAGTTGCTCAGTCATGTCAGAGTCTTTGCCACTCCATGGACTGTCGTGGAATTCTCCAGGTCAGAATACTGGAGTGGGTAGCCTTTCCCTTCTCCAGGGGATCTTCCCAACCCAGGGATCAAACCCAGGTCTCCTGCATTGCAGGCAGATTCTTCACCAGCTGAGCCACAAGGGAAGTCCAAGAACACTGGAGTGGGTAGCCTATCCCTTCTCCAGGGATCTTCCCGACCCAGGAATTGAACCAGGATCTCCTGCAGTGCAGGTGGATTCTTTACCAACTGAGCTAGGGATTGTGTAAAACAAGTGACATCAATGTGTATATATTTTCAACCATTGTTTAAAGAGAAACTTATTGCTTTAGGGAATTTCATCTGCACAGTTTGTGGACATGGATATGGGAGCTATTATAAAACCCAAATGCATGCTTGAAATAGAAAAGGTGCTAAATATGACTTCACTCCACATAGCAGGGTGCTAGTCAGGATAAGGTATGTTGCCAACAACCCAAATCTCAGTAGTTTATAACAACAAGGTTATTTCCACTCCATCTACAGGTCTATCATGAGCTGGCTGGGGCTACTGCCCCACATGTCCTCATTCTAGGGCCCGGTCTGGGAAAACAGCTGTTGTCAGAAACATTACCAGTCACATAACATCTTGGAAGGGTCTCATACTCATAATTCAATGCTTGAGCCCAGTCATTGTACTTCTGCTACCACTAAAAACGTCTAAGAGGGAGAACATGACGAGGGCAAACTTTGTAGCAGGTTATGTAAAAAGACAAAAAAAAAAAAAGCCTGCATTCTCCCCAGCTCCAGCCCCAAACCTCTGAATGTCTCAGGAACTGGGATTCAAAAGGAAAATACCATGTTCTAAATGTGCCAAAGTTTGAGAAAGCAGAATTTCCAGAGGGCTGGATCCAGCAGGCTGAGAGACATAAGTTCAAAGTCATCTGCATTGAGCTGAGAACCAAGCCAGGAAGAATGAGGGGAAAATGTCAAGGACAAATGCCAATGGCCTCAGACAATGAAAAGAGACATCAAGATGTCAGAGGACCAGAAGGGCACGTCCAGGACAAGGGTATGGAGAGGAGGGCAGCCATATGGATTTGGTCCCGGGGTTAAAGGGTATGTCCAGGCAGAGGGAATACATGAGCATGCCAGGGGGTCTCAGCTTAGACATGGCACCCCGAGAAACCCTCCCTGGCTTCTCTCCATTGCACCTTCAGCCCTCTTGAAGTCTGCCTCTGCACGCCCCCATCCCTCTCCTTGGACCAGGGCTCCTTGGCGCCTGAAACAGTGTTTTGTTCACTGTAACACTGTCTCCTCTGCACCCCCCAGTGCCTAGCCCAGTGCCTGACACTTAGAAGGTACAAGATTAAATGCTCAACAAATGAAGAGGTAGAAGAGGAGAAAGAGAAGGTATATCCAGGAACTAGTGACGACTGAAGCTAAGGTTTCAAATGGAGGAAAAAAACAGAAAACAGGAAAACAAAGATAGATGCAATTTGGCTTAATTCAACAAATAATGTATTCAGCCTTCTGGGGGAGGAGATGGGGGTTGCGATACAGGATGTGAGAGGACACGGGTCCTGTTTGCAGGGTGCACACAGCAGCCCAGTGGGGAGAGACCGCAGGCCACACAGAACCCCAGTATCAGAGTCAGGGAAGCGCTACAAGAGACTCACAGAGTGCTATGGGTGTTTAAAGTAGGGAGAGATGGAAAACCAACCTGAAAAAGACGGTGTCTGAGATGTGCAGTTGAAACAGGGAGTGGATTTTCCAGGAAGATGAAACAGAATGACAAAAGGCACCAGCCCAGGTAAACACAGCCTCCTGAAACATGGGTCATTGGCGTCTAGAGTTGGGAGAAGGAATCACTAGTGTGTTAATGAGGAATGTGCGAATTCTTCTTCATAGAAATTACTCTGTGTAAACACCAAAATGTGAGCACAGATGTACGACTCAGATCACAGGCAGTATCTCTGCTCTTTTGTGTGGTCACTGAGCTGCTGTCACCAGGAACGAAAGTGCTCAAAAGGACAGATGCAAATAGAAGGTGTCAGAGCCACCCTCCCCTTCTCACCCACTTAAGACCTACATGAGGAAAGCAGAAAACCACTTTTATCATTGACATCACTGGCCCCCTAAAAAAAAAAAAAAACTTTCTGGCTCGTAGTCTTTCAAAGTCTGGAAGGAATTTTAATTTTTTTATTTATTTGTTTATTTTTTTTTTTTAAATCATGTCTCATGGCTTATGGGATCTTAGTTCCCTAACCAGGGATTGAACCTGGGCCCTCGGCAGTGAGAGCATGGATTCCTAACCACTGGACTTCTGGGGGATTCCCTGGATGGAATGTTTAGATTTTATATTTCATGATTAGTGACTGTTTTATTTGCCATAGTCACTTGCCAGTTTGGGACACTGGCAGAGTAACCTGACACTTTGATTGGCCAGAGGCCCTGTCCCTCTCACAAAGACCTCAGAGATTTTCCAAACAAATTATGCAAGAGGCGAGAACTAATGATGCTGTGGCCATTCCATGCCAGAACTGAACTATGGTGACCGGGGCCAGGGAGTGGGGGCAGAATGAAGGGCAGGACCCCAGGTAGAGGACACAGTTACAGGCAGGCTTCATCTCTTCCCTGGCAGAGCACAGGAGAACAGGTGCTAAGCTCCCTGTGGCCCAGCAGTTCTGCTCCTCTGCATCCCAGAAGGAGGAGGGCCTTCCAGTGTTCAGCATTACTTATTCCTGTGGATGAACGCAAACCTCCTGAGTTTCTCTTTGTAAAACAGCCTTCTATAACTGTCAGAAGTGGAGAGATCAAAAAGTGTCTGTACCCTCTCCAAAAACAGATCAAAATCTCTCCTTGATCTAAATAAAGTGACTTAACAAGTTTTCACTTAATAT
Source organism: Bison bison bison (assembly GCF_000754665.1). NCBI lineage: Eukaryota > Metazoa > Chordata > Mammalia > Artiodactyla > Bovidae > Bison > Bison bison. Next base: position 8,629,195 of record NW_011494881.1, read on the forward strand.
AGAGATAGGATTTGCATCCAATTCAACAATCCACCTGCCAAAAAGGCACTTTATGGAAACTAAAGCCGAGTTATGAACCTCTCAGCAAACTTGTGCATAATGGAAATTATAAATCAGCAGCAATGATATAATTATGAAGGATATTTTACAAGAAAAAATTCTCTTAGCATGTTTAGAGATACTTTATGTTCCATAACATAAAACACAAATCCAGGGCTAATTGGAAACAATGGCATGGTACATAATAATGAATGTTCCCCCCAGTGAGCCCAAGTATTCATCTGAGTCCTTATCTTGATCTTTTTGGGTAATCAGATTTAGAAATCTTAAAAATCTCATGTGCTCAGAGGCAGGTCATGGCAACTTCACCCAGGGGTGAGCAACAGAGGAGTGCAGTGAAATAAGAACAATCAAGGGCCAAGCCCCCAAGGGCAGCAGAATGCGTATCTGGCAGCAAAGCCTGGTGGCTCCACTGTACCATCCTGAGTTGACCCCAATAAATTCAAATTAGGTGAAATGAAAAAAAATGTCATTTTTCATAGGATATAGCATTTCAACCCTGGGGAAGGAGGACAGGAAAAAATCAGAAATTCTCATATGTCATGTAAATGGCCAGTGTGTTGGATGTGGAAAAATGCTTCATGAAAAGTAATATTTCCCAAAATATGGTCCCCAAGATCACTTTAGGGGATACAGAAAGGAATCTGTTTTTAGGGGGGTTGTTTTATTTGTTTGAAATAGTTCTTTAAGAATTTCTTTTTTTTTTTTACTTTGGAACAATTCAAATGTGTATGTTAATGAACAAAGACAAGTGATACTGGCTTTTCAGCTTATGATATTGGCATAAAATTTTCCTTTTGGCTACATTTCAGTAAAGCAGCAAGTTCATTTAAATTAAACTTCTAGTAAATAATGGCATGGTCAGCCCTTAGCTAATAGTAAAACAGAGACACTGATGCCCCATTGTGAGGTCTGGGAAACAAGAACAAAAACAGAAATCGTGGACCTTCTGGATATGTCCTTTTGTCCCAGAGTGGGAAGAGTTTCTTTCATTCATTCATTTGGCTTTTAGCAAGTGTTTTTTAGGTGCTTTTCATGTCTGGACACTGTTCACTGGCATCTGATGGTGAACAACAAATGGTCTGTCCTGAAGGAGCTCCACATTAGAGGGGATACAAACAGAGAGACAGTGGGGGGCTTCCCTAGTGGTCCAAAGGCTAAGACTCGTGCTCCCAACATAAGGGGGCTCTGGTTCAATGCCTGGTCAGGGAACTGGATCCCACATGCCACAACTAAAAGATCCCATATGCCTAAATGATACCTGTGCAGCCAAGTAAATATAAATATTTTAAAAAATAAATTAAAAATAAAGAGACAGGGACCATATGCCATTAAGTGAGAAAAAAGGATCAAGGCTAAGTAACAGAAGAATTAGATGCTTTAAAACAATGGATAGTAAATTATACAAATATTTAACAGTGAGAAAAAAGAACGATAATATATTCATAGCAAAAATAATGGTGTATAATATTATATTAATGAACAAAGATAATGTTTCAATATAGAGCCTTTAGCTTGTAATACTCTTTGCATATATTATTTCATTTATTCCTTACCACAACACTGCTAGTTCCTTGTTATTAAATTTATCTTGCTGCTGCTGCTACTGCTGCTAAGTCACTTCAGTCATGTCCAACTCTGTGCGACCCCATAGACGGCAGCCCACCAGGCTCCCCCGTCCCTGGGATTCTCCAGGCAAGAACACTGGAGTGGGTTGCCATTTCCTTCTCCAATGCATGAAAGTGAAAAGTGAAAGTGAAGTCGCTCAGTCGTGTCCGACTCTTAGCGACCCCATGGACTGCAGCCTACCAGGCTCCTCTGTCCATGGGATTTTCCAGACAAGAGTACTGGAGTGGGGTGCCATTGCCTTCTCTGAAATTCATC
>NW_011494881.1:8631238-8648347 GCF_000754665.1 Bison bison bison
CATCCTCAAACTCACACAGCAGTGCTGGGATTCAAACTTAGATCTTCTTGCTGCCAGAACCTGAGCATATTCACTAAGTCATGTTGCCTCACTAGAGCAGATGTGGGAGGAGCAAGGGAGAGAATAGGGAAGTGGAATTAAAGTGTGGAGCAAAGAGGAGGAATAAGGGAGGAGAAGCAAAGAGGAAAAAGAAGTCAAGGAATGGATGAGAAGAATAGGAAAGCAGATAAAGGAAGAGGAAAAGGAAGGGGCAGAAAACCTCTATCTCTGTGATGGGGGAATTAAGGAAAACTCGAATCAACTCAGGCAGGGGGTGGGCTGGGTATGGTGACAATGCCAAATCCATTGTTCAAAATCCTTTAAATTGAAGACATGGAATGTTCACAGTACGAAAATATACAGAGAAAGACAATAGATTTGTGGTTGCCCATGGCTGGAGGCTTTGGAGTAAATGACAGGTGACTGCTAATGTGTACAGGATTTATTTTTCAGTGATAAAAAAGACTCTAAAATTAATTATGGTAATTGTTGTAGAACTCTGTGAATATACTAAAAACCACTGAATTGTATACTTTGGGTTAACTGTGTGATATGTAAATTATATCTCAATAAAGTTGTTATTAAAAAAAAGAAAGAATCAGAGAACTTGAAGATAGGTCAATTGAAATTATCCAACCTAAGGAACAGAAAGAAAAATGATGGAGAAAAAGAACAGAATCTCAGAGACCTGTAGGAAACCTTCAATTATATCAACATATGCATAAGGATATTCCAAGAAGAAGAGAGAGAGAAATGGGCAGAAAGAATATTTGAAGAAATAGTGGCTCAAAAGTTCCAAAATTTGAGAAAAAATTCAATAATCTACATAACCAAGAGCTCTACAAAATCAAAATAGGATAAATTCAAGGAGGTTCAAATCTAGACTCATAATAAACAGTTGAAAACAAAAAATAAAGAGCGAACCTGGAAAATAGCATGATAGAAAATACACAGTCACATACAAAAGGCCCTCAATAAAATCAACAGTTACCATCTCTTCAGAAACCATGGAGGCCAAAGGGTAGTGGGAACACATAGTCAATGTTCTAAAAGAAAAAACTGTCAGTCAAGAATTGCATATCCAGCAAAATTATCCTTCAAACATTAGAGAGAACTCAAGATATTTGTATACCAATGTTCAAGTAGTATTAATCATAAGAGCCAGAAGGTGGAAACAAACCAGATGTCTGTCAACAGCTGTGAAAGTCGCTCAGTCGTGTCTGACGCTTTGCGACCCCATGAACTTCTCTAGGCCAGAATACTGGAGTGGATAGCCTATCCCTTCTCTAGGGGATCTTCCCAACCTAGGGATCGTCCAGGTCTCCCGCATTGCAGGCGGATTCTTTACCATCTGAACCACAAGGAAAGCCCCTATCAACAGATAAATGGACAACAAAATGTAGTATACAGACAGATGAAATTCTGACACACACTGTGGAAGAACCTTGAAGGCATTATGCTGAGATAAACTGAACACAGAAGAACACTGTATGATTTTACTTATATTAGGTACATACAGTAGGCAAATTCATAGACAGAGTTGAATGGTGGTGCTCTCTAGGGGCTGGGTAAGAGGGATTGAGGAGTTAGTGTTTAAAGGACACAGAGTTTCAACTGGGGAAGATGAAAAAGTTCTGGAGATGGATGGTGGTTATAGTTGCACAATAATGTAAAGATACTTAATGCCACAGAATGTACACTTTAAAATGGTTAAAATAATAAATTTTATGTTCTGTATATTTTGCCACAGTAAGAAAAAATACAATGTTAGATTAAAATAGCAAAAAAAATTAAGGTGAAATTATGACATTCTCGGAGAAGGCAATGGCACCCCACTCCAGTGCTCTTGCCTGGGAAATCCCATGGACAGAGGAGCCTGGAAGGCACAGTCCATGGGGTCTCTGAGGGTCGGACACAACTGAGGAACTTCACTTTCACTTTTCACTTTCATGCATTGGAGAAGGAAATGGCAACCCACTCCAGTCTCCTTGCCTGGAGAATCCCAGGGACGGGGGAGGCTGGTGGGCTGCCATCTCTGGGGTTGCACAGAGTCGGACAAGACTGACACAACTTAGCAGTAGCATGACATTCTCAGATAAACAAAAACTGATAGAATCTGTCAGTAGCACACCTATCTAATGGAAAATACTAATAGGAGTTCTTCAGGCTGAAATGAAAGAACACCAGAGGATACTTTGAATCCACATGAAGAAATAAAGAGCATTGGAAGAGGTAACTAAATAAGTATGTATGAAAGACAGTATATATGTATAGTTTGTTTGTAACCATTTTTCTCTCCAATCTGATTTAAAAGACAACTACATAAGCACTAATTATAAACTAATTGTGAAAGATTCAAAATATATGTTGACGGTCATATATTATAGAAAGATGTATTTGCTTGACAATGATAGCACAAAGGAAGGGGAGGAATTGGAGCTATGTAGAAACAAAGTTTTGTATAATTTTGAAATTAACTTGGAACAGTTCCAAACTGGATTGTTTCAAGATGTGAAACATCTTCAGTCTTCAGGAAACCACTAAGAAAATAATTCAAAAAAAATAGTAGAAGAAATGAAATTAAAATGGAACATTAGAAAATATCTACTGAACAGAAAAGAAGACCGTAATGGAGAAATAGAGAAATAAAAAATAATGATAATAAGACATATAGTCAACAAATAGCAATGACTGGTGTAAATCTTACCTGTGTGGGATTGTGCTCATTTAGTTGTTCAGTCATGTCAAACTCTTTGCAAATCCATGGACTGCCAGGATCCTCTGTCCATGGAATTTTCCAGGTAAGAATACTGGAGTGGATTGCCAGTTCCTCCTCTAGGGGATCTTCCCAACCCAGGGATCGAACCTGCATCTCCTGAGTCTCCTACATTTGCAGGTGGATTCTTTACCACTGAGCCACCTGGGAAGCCCAAGGCTTACCTTATAAGGTAGTTGAATGTAGATGGACTAGATACTCCACTCAGTAGGCCAAGATTTTCCAAAAGAGTAAAGAACTAACTATGTACTATCTACCAGAGATACACTTTAGATTCAAAGGTGCAGATAAGTTAAAAGAAAAAGGATGGAAAAAGACATACCATGCAAACAGTAACCAAAAGAGAGCTGAAATGTCCATATAGTTGTCAGACAAAGTGGACTTTATAATAAAAATTGTTACTAAAGTCAAAGCAGATTACATAATTAAAAAATGACCAATATATAAAGGAGACATAATAATTATAAATATACACCTATCAGAGCCCCAAAACTCATGAAGCAAAATAGTCATAATTGAAAAATAGACAATTCAGTCATTACAGTTGATGAATTTAATATCCTATTTTCTATAATGAAAAGAGTAGGTAGAAGATCAAGTAAAATGAAGAGCTGAACAACACTATAAATGAACTTGCACACATCTATAAAATACTTTAACAATAGCAGAATACACTTTCTTCTCAAGTGCTCATGGAATATTTTCCAGTATTAGATCATATGTTAGGCCATAAAATTTTTTTCAATAAATTTGAAAGGCTTGAAATCATACAAATATGCTTCTGATCATATTTTCATTTCACAATGAAATGAAAGTACAAATCCATAGCGGAAGGAAATTTAGGAAATTCACAAATATGTGGAAAATATAAATATTCTCTTGAACAACAAGTAGGTCAAGGAAGTCACAGGGGAAATTACAAAATACTTTGAGATGAATAAAAATGAAAGCCCAATATACCAAAACTTATGGAATGCAATGAAAGCAGTGCTTTGGAGGAAATATACAGCTTTAAGTTCCTATATTAATAAGAAGAAAGATCTCAAATTAATAACCTAACCTTTCACCTTAAGAAATGAGAAAAATACCAAAACCAAAGACAAGAAAGGAAAACTACAGATCACTATCTCTGGTGAATATAGAATGGAAAAATTCTCAACAGAATATCAATAAGCCAAATTCAACAATAATTAAAAGGATCAAATTAATTTGAAAATAAATAAAATGAAGACTTTTTAAAAAGAGAATTCCCTGGTGGTCCAGTGGTTAGGACTCCATACTTCCACTTCAGGGGGCACAAGTTTGTTCCTTTGTCTAAGAACTAAGATCCCACATGCCACCCAGCACAGTCAAAGAAATTTTTTTTAATAAGGAAAAAAAATACTTTTAAGGAAGATCATATACCATGATAAGTGCCATTTATTCCAAGGGTTTAAGGATGATTTGACATCCATAAATCAATCAATATGGCACACCACATTAACAAAATGAAGGATAAAAATCATATGATCATATCAATAGATGAACAGAAAGCATTTAACAAAATTCAACATCCATTCATGATAAAAACTCTCAACACAGTGAGTATAGAGGGAGCATAGCTCAACATAGGCAAAGCCATATATGACAAACCTATATCTTACATTATACTCAGTGGTAAAAAGCTGAATGCTTTTTCTCTAATATCAAGAACAAGCCAAGGATGCCCATCCTCACTACTTTTATTCAACATGGCATTGGAAGTCCTAGCCACAGAAATCAGGCAAGAAAAAGAAATAAAAGTCTTCCAAATTGGAAAGGAAGAAGTAAAACTGTCACTATTTACAGATGACATAAGGGTACAAATAGAAAACCCCAAGGACTCCACCAAAAAAAGTTAAAACTAATAAATGAATTCAGTAAAGTTGCAAGATACAAAATCAATATACAGAAATCAGGAGTTCCCTAGTGGTCCAGGGGTTGAGACTCTGCACTTCCACTGTCAAGGGCCTGGTTAGGGAACTAACATCCCAAAAGCTGTGTGGTGTGGCCAAAGAAACCCAAAAAACAGAAACAGGTTGCATTTCTGTGCACTGATAACAAGTAATCAGGGGACTTTCCTCAGCCCCAGTGGTTAGACTTCATGCTTCCAATGCAGGGGGTGTAGGTTCAATCCCTGGCAAGGGAACTAAGATCCCACATGCTCCATGGGGGCAGTCAAAAACAACAATAATAATAAGCAATTAGAGAAATTAAGAAAATAATCCCACTTACAATTGCTTCAAAAAAGAATAAAATACCTAGCAATAAGTAAGGAGGTAAAAGTCTTGTAAACTATGAGACACTGAGAAAAGAAATTGAAGACACAAATAAATGGAAAGACGTTCCATGGTCATGGATTGAAACAATTCATAGTTAAATTATCCTTATTACCAAAGCAATCTACAGATTCAGTACAATCCCTCTCAAAATTTCAATGGCATTTTTCATGGAGCCAGAACAATTCTAAAATTGTATGGAAACACATAAGACCCCAAATAGCCAAAACAACCTTGAGAAAGAAGAACGAAGCTGAAGGTATCATATTCCCTGATTTCAAACTGTATTTACAAAGCTATAGCAATCAAAACAGTATAGTATTGGCATTAAAAACAGCAACGCATAGATCAGTGTAACATAATACCTAGAAATAAGCCCATACATATTATAGTCGGTTAATTTACAAGAAAGGAGACAAGAATATACAATGGGGAAGGGACGATCTCTTTTAAGAACTGAAAACCAGACAGCCACATGAAAAGAATGAAACTAGACCACTACCTTACACCATCCACAAGAATTAACTCAAAATGGATTAAAGGCTTGAATATAAACCTGAAAGCATAAAACTACTAGAAGAAAACAGGCTCGTTGCTATCGTCTTAGTGATTTATTTTTTGATTTGATACTAAAAGCAAAAACCAACAAAAGCAGAAATCAAAAAGTGAGACCACATCAAAATAAAAAGCTGCTGAGCAGCGAAGGAAACCACCAGCAAAATGAAAAGGTCACCTATTGAGTGGAAGAAAATATTTGCAAATCATGTCTCTCATAAGCAGCTAATATCCAAAATATATAGAGAATTCATACAACTCAATAGCAAGAAAAACAAACAATCTAATTTTTTAAATGGGCAGAGGCTCTGAACAGCCATTTTTACAGAGAAGATAAACAGATGGCCAAAAGATACAGGAAAAAGTGTTCAATATCCCTCGTCATCAGGGAAATGCAAACGAAAGCCACAATACAATATCATCTCACACCTGTTAGAATGGCTTTTGTGAAAAAGATAAGAAAAAGTGTTGGCAAGGATGTAGAGAAAAGGCAATTCTTGTGCAGTGTTGATGTGAATGTAAATTGATGCAGTTACAATAGAAAACAGTATGGAATTTCCTCAAAAAAATAAAAAAATAGAACTACCATATTACCCACCTGGGTATTTATCGGGTCAGGAAGTCAGGAAGAGGACCTCTCACACACGTATCACTCAAGTCAACACAAATCCCATCAGGGAGAAATGCACCTTGTGTCTCCAGCAAAAAGTAGCATGACTTTACTAGTGCCAGCTGGAAAATCCCATGGATGGAGGAGCCTGGTAGGCTGCAGTCCATGGGGTCGCTAAGAGTCGGACACGATTGAGCGACTTCACTTTCACTTTCCACTTTCATGCATTGGAGAAGGAAATGGCAACCCACTCCAGTGTTCTTGCCTGGAGAATCCCATGGACGGAGAAGCCTGGTGGGCTGCAGTCCATTGGGTCGCACAGAGTCGGACACGACTGAAGCGACTTAGCAGCAGCAGCAGCAGGAAGAATAAAGATTTTCTCCTTGCCTGGCAACAGCTCAGCCAATGAGAGACTGTCATAACTCAGCCAATGAAAAGCCACCCTCCCTCAAACTTGTTTCCTCCAATTAACTTGTTGTTTCCTCCAATTAACTTGTTGTTTTTAACATCCCCTCCCAACTTTTCCTTCTCCTCTGTAAGTGTCCTCTCCTTTGCCTTACTGGACTTGCATATAGTTCCCCATAGTTGTGTGTCCTGAATTGCAGTTCTTAGCTGCTCCTGAATAAACCCATTTTGCTGGTAAAAAATAATTGGCTATTTTTTTGTTTTAGGTTAACAATGAACATTTAAACTGTCTCTGTTTTTCTCTCTCCCCCCTACCCCCGCCCCCACTGCCCTTTTTTTGGGGGGGACTGCACTGCATGGCTTCTGGGTTTTTTAGCTTCCCAACCAGGGATTGAACCCAGGGCCTCAGCAGTGAGAGCATGGAGTCCTAACTACTGTACCACCAGGGAATTCTCTACCTCCTTTTTTGTTATACAAAATGCCACAGTGGAAATTTAAAAATCTGTCCCTTAGAGCACATGTGGGAGAATTTTTCTAGGAAGGGAATTACTGGATTGCGGGGGTATTTTCTTCTTAAATATTATTAGCTATTGCCAGTCTGCTCTGCAAAGAGCACATCCCATTTTACACTGGCTCCCAGTGTATGTAGAAATTTCAGTTGCTGCACAGCCTAACCAGTCCGTGAAATATCTCTTTGTGGTTTTAATTTGCATTTCCCTATCCCTGGTAAAATTGAACACCTTTTCACATGTTTATTTGTGGTTTAGGCTTTTCTTCTAATTGCCTGTTCATGTCCTTTGATCATTATTCTACAGAGATATTTCTCCCTCTTTTTAAATTGATTTTTTAAAGTTTTTTTATATGTTCTAGATACTAATCTTTTGTTGATTATACACAATCTGTTGTTGATTATATGTAATGCAAATATCTTCTCCCCTTCTCTGACTTGTCTTTACTTTTTTTTATGATATCTTTTGTTGTACAGAAGTTTTTAATTTTTAGACAGTTGAATATCTGAGTTCTTTTCTTTCAAGGCTCATGTTTTTTGCATCTTGTTTAAGAAGTGCTTCTCTATGCCGAGGTCATGATATTTTCTCCTGTTCATTATTCCTTTATATTTGTTAATACAGTCAGTCTGGTTGGTGTTAAGAGGGAAAGGGAAGATTGATATGTCCCCTCAGAGGTGACTTGGCATATCTTGCCTGGATTCTTAAATGCTGATTTCATGGTTTAACTCTCTGTGGGCAATTGTATTCTTATTTCCAGGCTCCAGGGAAAGCTTTACTGAAACTTCCAAATCCTAGGCAGAGTTTTATTTGATTGGCCTGGAGTGGGGCCCAGGGATATGCATTTTTGATATGTAGTCCAGGTGATTTTGATGCAGGAAGTCTCCTTTTGAACACCTCTGGCAGTGCTTAGCCACCCTTCCAGGTATCTGAAAACTTTGCAGTGAACCCAGTTTTTGCTAACCAATGACTTAGCCACTCTCTGCCTCAGATTTCTCTTTATAAAAATATCTCCCTGGAAGAATTCTTCCATGAATGGTGAGTCTCATGATGAGTCTCATGTATGAAGACTTGACCTGGACCTGGCATGTGGAAGGGCTAAGTAAAAGATGAATCTTCATTAGCCCTGGAGGTCTCAAGCTCTGGGATGAACTGGCCCTGCCTCCCTCCTAGATTCAGCTCCCACCATGCTCCCCATCATGGTGGCAAGTCACTTAACCTCTCAGAGCCTTAATTTCATTATATGTAAACTGGTACTAATAATCCCTACTTTATGAAGTTGTTGGAAAAATTAGAAATGGCCTAGAAAATGCCCAGGACAGTACCCAGAATGTGGTGGGCAAACTGAGCTGTTGTGTGTTTAATTCTGGAGAAGCTGAAACTTGAAGTTCAGAAACTGTTCTTACTGAGTAGCCACAGGCCTAGGGAGTCCTGGGGCATCTCCCATGTCCCTTCCCAGTGGCCAGAACAATCCTCGACACAGGCTTTCGGTAAAGGCTTGGTCAGTTCATGTTTCTTTCCAGTGTAATAGACAGCACCTCCAAAGGATCCACAAAACTGGAAAACTTTTTATTATTTTATTTAATAGGTGTTTGTACAGAGCTTACAATATGTCAAATCCTGTTTTAAATGCTTTATATTAATTAACTCATTGCCTCTTCATAATAACTCCATGAGGTGGATACTTTTATTATTCCTGTTATATAGATGAGGGAACTAAGCTGAAGGACAGCCCTGTACTGAGTGAATTGAACCTTCCAGCTGTCTTGCTTTCGGAATAGCAGAATTAGACCCCCGGAAAAAAGGTTCTACAACTGCTGGTCCTTCTCAGAGTTTTCTATCTCTGATTAAGGTGGCTTAATAGGAGAGGAAAATAACCTTTGACTTGAAAATAATATGCTTGAGCAATATTAGTTTAAAAAAATTTTTTGTATTTTAAAACCCTTTCTACCACTTCATACCTATTAGGATGGCTACTAAAAACAAACAAGAAAATGACATGACAAGTGTGGGTAAAAATGTGAGAAACTGGAACTCTTGTGCTGGCCTGTTGGTGAGAATGGTGTAGTTGCTATGGAAAACAATATGGCAGTCCCTCAAAAAATTAAAAAATAGAATTACCATTTGATCCAGCAATTCCTCTTCTAGGTATATATCCAAAAACTTGAAAGCAGGGATTTAAAGAAATGTTTGTATACCCATGTTCATAGCAGCATTTTCACTACAGTCAAAAGGTGGAAGCAGTTCAAGAAATTGTGGTATATATGTACAATGGAATGTTAATTCAGCCTTTAGAAGGAGGGAGTTTCTGATACATGCTGTAGTGTGGTTGATACTTAAGGACAGTATGCTAAGTGAAATAAGCCAGACATAAAAAGACAAATGTTGTTTAATTCCACTTATACGAGGTACCTCCCATAATCAAATTTTTTGATTCAGAAAGTAGAACAGTGGTTGCTGGGGGCCGGGGGGAGGGGTAGAATAAAAAGTTACTATTTAATAGGTATAGAATATCAGTCTTGAAAGATATGAATGTAATTAATGCCACAAAGCTGTATGCTCAAAAGTGGTTAGAATAGTAAAATTTATGTCATATGTATTTTACTGCAATAATAATAAATAGTTAAAGGAGAGAGCAAACAAGCTACTTATGTGATGGTGGAAGAATGAACTGTAGGCACCAGGAGACCAGTGACGTCTTCTCTGTTCATTACTGTGTGTGCTCCGCTCTTGGTCTCGTTGCTGCTTAAAGATGTATGTTCGTGCTAAGTCACTTCAGTCATGTCTGACTGTGTGTGACCCTATGGACTGTAGCCTGCCAGACTCCTCTCTCCATGGAATTCTCCAGGCAAGAATACTAGAGTGGGTTGCCATTTCCTCCTCCAGGGGATCTTCCTGACCCAGGGATCGAACCTGCATCTCTAAGTCTCCTGCATTGGCAGGCAGTTTCCTTACCATTAGTGCCACCTGGGAAGCCCCCTACTTAAAGATAGTGGATAAATGAACATTAGGTGAATAAATGAACATTAGAAAACAAATCCTTCAGCTAACTCCTATAGCCCATTAGGGGCTTCTCAGATGGCCCTGGTGATAAAGAACCTGAAGCGACTTAGCCCACACATGCATGCATAGCCCATTGCTGCTGCTGCTGCTAAGTCACTTCAGTCATGTCTGACTCTGTGCGACCCCATAGACGGCAGCCCACCAGGCTCCCCCGTCCCTGGGATTCTCCAGGCAAGAACACTGGAGTGGGTTGCCATTTCCTTCTCCTGTGCATGAAAGTGAAAAGTGAAAGTGAAGTCGCTTAGTCATGTCCGACCCTCAGCGACCCCATGGACTGCAGCCCACCAGGCTCCTCCGTCCATGGGATTTTCCAGGCAAGAGTACTGGAGTGGGGTGCCATTGCCTTCTCCATTAGGGAGCCCTATAAGAAGTGGAAGGTGGTGTTGGGAGAAATGGAGAGGAAATAGTGGAATCAAGTTTGAGGCCAGTTGTTCCAGTCACGCTTGAGCCAGGCAAGAGCTGGCTAAAAGGCCCCTGCAGAGGTTGGGCAGTTTCCCTGATGGGGAAGTGGATGAAAGCTGGCGCTTAGGAAATTGATCTCTGTCTGGGTCTGTTGGCCCCAGCAGCATCCCAGGGGCTTTGAAGAAGGACTGAGATGTTACATGGCACTCCTCTCTTACGTCCCCACTCCTCAGCAGTCACCATGACTTTTCATGCAGCCTCCATCGCACCTCTAACAGACCCTTCCTTTCTACCTTATTGCTGTAGCAAAGTGAACTGTAGCAAAGTGATTTCTATGTAGTCTGTCTCCTTACCTGTAATGCTTCTCTCCTCCAACCAAATTATACCAAGTAATCTATCTAAAATCAGTTTTCATACTTTAAAAAAGTTAACAATATCTCGTTCTCTACCTACTGAAATGTAAACACAGGTGTTTAATGAACTCTGTGGAACTCTATCCTTTTCCAACTGACACAGGCTGTGCTTCCTCTTCACCTGCCTGTCCTAGGATTTGGGGTGTTTATTTTCCTTTTTTTCTTTTTATTCTGGAATATTCTAACACATGCAAAAGTACAGGGAACCCCTATAGACCTGCCTCAGTTGTCAGCAAATGATCAGTTTTGTTGCATCTGGACCTCCTCCAGCTCCCCACACACTACCTTTTTTTTTTGGTTTGTGAGGTTTTCAATTCTTTATTTTCTTTCCTGATTTTCAAATAATATTTCTTATAAAAATTTGAAACATCACAAATGTACAAAGAATGTGACAGCCTTCCAAAATCCCACATTCCTCAGATAATAATCATTGTTCACAGTTTGGTGAACGTTTTCAGATTTTTTTTTTTTTTTGCTGTGAATATATTATACAATATAAATAACCATATTTAATCTGCTTTGCAAATTGTTTTTCCATTCAACAATATATTTTTGACAGGTTCCATATTAGATCATGTAGATCCATCTTATTCTTTCTAACAATCAGATTATATTATACTATATGCTTTGCTGTAATCTATTTAACCAGCCCCTATGGGTGGACAGTTGAGAGAGCAGTTTCCATCTTTTCATTGTTACAAAAAGGTTACAGTGAGCATGCTTTTACATATTTATTTCTGCACTTGTGCAAGTATGTTTATAGGAAAGAATCCCAGAAGTTGAGTTGCTTAAGTTTAAACAGATGCTGTAAAATATGAAAAGTATATAAAAGTACTTATTTTGTCATTTTCTTACATATAATTAATCTGTCTTGTCTTTGCCAAATTGATAAATTTAAACTATTTCATTATGATATAAACGTATAGGATTCTAAGTTGAGCCTCTTTCCTTCTATTAACCAAGTATCAAAACTCCAGGGAGGAGGCGGAGACAGCATGTTACTGACAGAGGAACGTGGCAGAGGGAGAGCCTGAGCCTGGAGAAGTGGGCAGATTCTCAATGGCAGGTGTGTTGAACTTCAGGTTAAGGTAGCTGGACCATACTACAAGTTATAAGGTTCAGACCAAGGAGTAACTAAGTCAAATTCTCTACATTCAAGATTTGGTGCCCTTGAGGAGAGCCTGAAAGCCTCCAGCCTGCCTCTGCGTTCATTTCTATAAAGAGGCTTTTCCCCAGAGCCTGCCTTCAGACCACGAGTACTCTCATCCCACCCTCCCTCCTCAAATGTACCAGGACTCAAGCAGAATTTCAGCCAAAAATGGTGGACTTTGGGCTCATACTAAGATTGAGACACTTAAATCATTAGTAGAAGACATTTTTGTTAAACTGTAATACTTGAATTCCTGTACTTCTCAATGTGTACAGTAATTAATAGAAACCAAAATTATTTTTTGTATAGGACTTGGATTCAGAAAATTCAGTATGTAGCCACTAAATTCATCCAACCAGTGTTTCCCAGGGGTTTCCTGAGTGGTACCAGGTATTATTGCTAGATAAAGGGATACAAAGGAGAATAAGAGAGACTTATGGTGTGGTATGGGCTTCCCAGATGGCGCTAGTGGTAAAGAACCCACCTCCCAATGCAGGAGACAGAAGAGACGCTGGTTTGATCCCTGGGTTGGGGAGATACCCTGGAGGAAGGCATGGTAACCTACTCCAGTATTCCTGTCTGGAGAATCCCAGGACAGGGAGCCTGGTGGGCCATGGTCCATAGGCTCACAAAGAGTCAGACACAACTGAAGCGACTTAGCACACACGTATGCATGCGTGCATGGTATGGTATGGGAGGAATGACTTCTATTTCAAAATAAAATGTCAGTATCCCTACTATAAACAGATATAAAAAACAAAACTGACAGAGAATGAACCAGCAAGAGAGACTCTCTGATCTGTGTTCAAAAGAACAAATACTAAATGCAAACAACAACAAAAAAATTACCATGTTTAAAATTACCAAAAGGAGATAGTTCAAAAATATAAGAAATAATGTTTTAAGAAGTTAGCCACAAGTGAATATGGACTATAATGAAAAAACTTGCTTCAAAATATGACTCATTTGATAATTTGGTTATAATATACAAGAATCATGAGCATTTAAAAATATTTTTATAAAAAATGTATAAACTGAAATTAACCATAGAGAAACATCAGAAAACCCAAACTAAAGGAAATTCTACAAAGCAGCTGGCCAGCAATCTTTGAAAACATCAAGATCATAAAATCTAGGTGGAGGAACTCATCTATATTAAAAGAAATTAAGAGAGAAAAACTAAATGCAATCAAGATTGGATCCTGGTCTGGTAAAGAAGGAGCTGTTGGAGGCTTTATGTGGACAATTAGCAAAATTTGAGGGACTTCTTTGGTGGTTCAGTGGTAAAGAATTCACCTGCCATGCAGGAGACTCAGGAGACACGGGTTCAATCCCTGGGTTGGGAACATCCCCTGGAGGAGGCAGTAGCAGCCCACTCCAGTACTTTTGCCTGGAAAATTCCATGGACAGAGGGGCCTGGTGGGCTACAGTCCATGAGATCACAAAGAGTCAGACGTTGCTGAGTAAAATCTGAGTGTGGACTACAGATTCCGGTCAGTTCAGTGAAATCTCAGTGAAATCTGAGTGTGGACTACAGATTCCGGTCAGTTCAGTTCAGTCGTTCAGTCGTGTCCTACTCCTTGCAACCCCATGGACTGCAGCACGCCAGGCCTCCCTGTCCATCACCAACTCCTGGAGCTTACTCAAACTCATGACCATTGAGTCGGTGATGCCATCCAACCATCTCATCCTCTGTCGTCCCCTTCTCCTCCTTCCTTCAATCTTTTCCAGCATTAGGGTCTTTTCCAATGAGTCAGTTCTTTGCATCAAGTGGCCAAAGTATTGGAGTTTCACTGCAGATTAGATATCAGTAATTTAACAATGTTAAGTTTTCTGAATTTAATAACTGTATTGTGATTATAAGAGGATGTCTTCACTGTTAACAGCAAAGATGAAAATGTTTAGGGGTAAAAGTCTACAATTTGCTTTCAAATAGTTCATTTAAAAGATAATTTAAAAAAAGATAATAATGGTATATAGTGTTGAATAGTGAAAGTCGCTCAGTCGTGTCTGACTCTTTGCAGCCCCATGGACTGAATTCTCCAGGCCAGAATACTAGAGTGGGTAGCTTTTCCCATCTCCAGGGGATCTTCCTAACCCAGGGATTGAGCCCAGGTCTCCCACATTGCAGGCAGGTTCTTTACCAGATGAACCACAAGGGAAAACCTCCTAATATATTGCATCGAGAATGGTAAAGCAAATGTAGCAAAAATAAGAACAATTGGTGAAAATAGATAAGGAGGGTTTGGGAGCTCACTGAAATGTTTTTGCAACATTTCTGTAAATTTTACTTTTTTTTTTTTTCAAAATAAGAAGTTAAAAATTAAAAAGTCTTGGGAATTTCCTGGCTGTCCAGTAGTTAGTGCTCTTTGCTGTCACTGTTCAGGGTCTGGGTTCAATCCCCGATTGGGGAACTAAGATCCCGTAAGCTGTGCCATATGGCCAAAAAAATAAAAATAAAACAGCCTTCTTTTTTTTTTTCCATACAAGTTTACTCTTAAGTATACAATAGATTCCAAGACAACACTTCATTCTAGCTATAGATGGCAATAGATGTTATGGCAGGCAATCCAGATATTTAAACAGGAATGGAACTAAGAATCATCATTGCCTCAGGCATAAGGAACAGCTTACTTTCTGCCAGATTTCTTGATTCCACCTGTGGCCAGGGGGCCTTTCTCTGAGACTTTGGCTTTTAGCTCCTTTAGTTTGGAGAAGGCAATGGCACCCCACTCCAGTACTCTTGCCTGGAAAATCCCATGGACGGAGGACACTGATGGGCTGCAGTCCATGGGGTCGCAAAGAGTCCGACACGACTGAGCGACTTCACTTTCACTTTTCACTTTCATGCATTGGAGAAGGAAATGGCAACCCACTCCAGTGTTCTTGCCTGGAGAATCCCAGGGACGGGGGAGCCTGGTGGGCTGCTGTCTATGGGGTCGCACAGAGTTGGACACGACTGAAGCAACTTAGCAGCAGCAGCAGTAGCTGCTCCTCCTGTTTCTGCTTGCATGCCTCATCTCGTCCATCTCTTGGCTTGCTTTTTGGGCTGCTTCAGGTGCTTCTTCTTGCCACCTTTGCACCCGACACGCCACCTGCCCAAAAAAGCCTTTAGGGTATGTAAAGATAGAAAGATATTTCCAATATTTCTGGTATGGTAGAGATCATTATTTAGAGTGGCTCCATCAGGCTTTCTGGGAAGAAGAGGCTAACCATTTGAGTAAAGCAGAATTGGATGCCTGAACACAGCCCTTCGATGCCCCTTGCTCTTGGATTATAGCTGTTAGAAAAAAACAATACCAGTGGCTGAGCTGCAAAATAAAATCAGTGGGGCCAAGGTGCAACTTTCTGCCTCTGCCCAATATTGCCCCTGAACAGCAAGCAGTGAATGAAACCCTGACAGCAACCTGACCCACCTGTGCCAAAGGTGGACAGTCGTTCTGTACACTCTTCTTTTTCCTTTTTTTTTTTTTTTTTTATGTTGAATTTTCTTGATTCTTCCTTGTCAGCCCAGGAATGCTCTGAATTTTCTATGGATTGGAGTCAATCATTTGCATAGCACAGTCTGGGCGGTCCTGTTCTTTGCTGTTGGAAAGGAATTCTTCTTTTCCTCCTAGGTCCCTGAGAAGAGTAGAGAGTCTTCTGAAGCTGCCTCAGGCCCTGTAGGGGAGCACTTGCCTCCACCCCTAGCCCCAGCCCACTCATCTGGGAGCCACAGCACAGTGAGTCCCTGAGGGGCTGTGTCCCACTTGGATGGTGGGCTGGGGCTGGGCCAGGTGGGAGGCTGGGTGGACTGGTCAACTCTCAGTGTGACCTTGAATATTGAGGCTGCCAACATCTGAGGCTGAGGTGAAGTAAAGTGTTAATTGCTCAGTTGTGTCCCACTCTTTGGGACCCCTTGGACTGGAGCTCGTCAGGCTCTTCTGTCCATGGGATTTTCTAGGCAAGAATGCTGGAGTGGCTTGCAATTTCCTTCTCCGGGGGATCTTCCCGATGCAGGGATTGAACCCTGATCTCCTGCATTGCAGGCAGGCTCTTGACCGTCTGAGCCACCAGAGAGGCTGGGGTAATACCTTGAAATTCACACATTTTGTTACAAGTTGACCATGACTGTTTTGTGGCAGAAGTGGATAGGGCAGGAGAATATTTTTCCCTTGTGTACTATGCAGATTTACCTAGGAGGCACAGCTGTTTGGCACTTACTCACTAAGTGTAACCACAATCACTGAACAGGTTCTTTTGGGTGCTTATCAGGGGTTCAAGTGATGAAGCAGATATTCGCAGTCCCAGCCCTCAAGGAGCTCAAAAAGAGCAAGAAGAGTCAATGGATTAGGACAATACAGCGTGTCACAGCACAGAAAGAGCAATTTCCTAGAACCTTGACAATATGTTTTTTATTTTAAAGCTGAATGGCAAAAACCACACAAAAAATTAAAAGCTAAGTGATAAACCAGAGGAGAAAATTTGCATATGTTTCAACTGAAGGGCTAAATGAAGAAAAAAAAAGAGACCTACTACTCAATAGAAAGTGAGGCCAAAAGCAGACAATTCAGTGAAAAGGAAACACAAATGGCTGTTAAACATATGAAAAGGTGCTCAACCTCACTCACAATAAAAGAAATGCAAATTGAAATTTCAATAGAATACCACTTTCACCTTGGCCAAGAACGCAGGTTGACAACACTGATGAGAGCTTCAGAAACAGCCCTTCTGATATCTTTGTCCAAGAGTGCGTTGGAACCTCTGTGCGGCAAGTTGGCCATAAGTGTACATTTTTAAATACACATCTTTTGATTCAATAATCCCAATGCTAGGCACTTACCCTACAGACACAGAATTTGCGGAATGTTAACAGTTGAGTGAAAAAAAGCAAGGTACAGAGCCAGGCGTATC
>NW_011494881.1:8648447-8656397 GCF_000754665.1 Bison bison bison
CTATCAGCTGAGTTTCTATCTGAAGCCACATGTCTGGACCATAACTTTCTTAACGTTTCCCCTAATGCTGGATGCATTGTGTCCCTGTTTTTATGATCATAAACAATCCTGGAGGGACTTCCCTGACAATCCAGTGGTTAAGACTGTGCGCTTCCTCTGCATGGGGGCATGGATTTGATCCTGGTCGGGGAACCCCACATGCTGGGGTTGCAAGGAAGGGCAAAAAAAAAATAATACTGGATAGACATGTTTTGTACATGAATCTTTGCCTACATGTCAGATTATTTCTTTGGGACAGTCCGGATTACTGGCTCAAAGAGAATTTAGAATACCAGCCACTGCGGCATCCCTGTGTATTAAGCCCTCTGTTTTTTCCCTTCGGCCTCACAACAGCCCTGTGAGGCAGGGAGAAGTGCCCGTTGTTCTCATACTGGAAAAAACAAGCGTAAAGGAGGCAAAGTGGCTTGTCCGTGGGCACACAGCTGGAATGGTGGGATCAGGACTCACACTTGCTTGGCTCCCACAGCCCTGCTTTAGAGTCCGCTCATCTGCACGGAGCATTGTTAAGGCTCTTGATAAACGCTGTCAGATATTTTCCAGAAACTTCACGTCAGTTTATGCTCCCAGAGAGAGTGTCACACTTATCACACCCAGGCCAGTGTCGGGGGACTCCATGCTTTCATTTTGCTTATTTGGAAAGGGAAAAATAGGGTCTCACACATCTTCAATAACTAGGAGGTCTGGACATTTTCTATATGCCTATTAGCTATTTATACTTTTCCTCATTAAAACAGGTTTGTTTATTTATTTTTGGCTCTGCCGGGTTTACCTTGCTGTGCGGGCTTTTCTCTATCCGTGCTGAGCAGGAGCTACTCTCCAGTTGCGGTGCATGGGCTACTTGTTGCAGTGGTTTCTCTAGTTGCACAGCGTGGGCTCTAGGGCACAGGCTCAGTGGTTGCAGCACATGGGCTTAGTTGCTCCTGGCATGTGGGATCTTCCTGGACCCGGGATTGAACCTGTGTCCCCCTGCATGGGCAGGTGAATTTTTTACCACTGAGCCAGGGAAGCCCTTTGTCATTTGTTAAAGTATTCATGTTGGACTATATATTCTTTAAAATATATCAAACTTTCTTTAAAAATGTATCACATAAATTCCTATCTAGTCTCCATAAGAACACTGGCTCATTTTGGCTAAAGCAACCGCCCAGGCAACCGGATGGGTTATGCCTGCTCCCATGTCCTTGGCTTTACACTGGAGATCCAAGTCCAGGAGGATGGGATGACCATGGCAGAAACTGAGTACATTCATATTGAGAAAGGTGGCAGCAAGGAGTTGGATGTGATGCTTAAACAAACCCATAGGACGTAGGATAATGTCCCATCCACATGTTAATTGCTTTCTGCTAGAGTAACAGTTATCTGGGATCATCCTCCCTGAAATGACCCTTTCTGCATGATGGCTGATGCCAGGCTGGTGATGACGCTCAGGCTGGACCCCGCCAGAGGCAGGCACATTTTCAGAACGGAGCAGAGGTTGTCCGGGAGGGAGCCTGCCAGTTTCCAGAACCTTCTGGCTGATTTCCCTGCTTCCATCTGTACAGGCCACTGGGGTCATGTCCACCAGGGAGGGTCAGGAGGGAAGTCTGGGCTCAGGATCCTGGACTGCAGAGGCCATGCCAGCCCCAGGCCCTGCCTGGCTGGCTCTTCTGGGGTAGGTGGGGGCATGTGGTGTGGGGTTCCGGGAGGCAACCGAGCAGGGAAGGGAAGGCTCCTGTCAAAGCCAGCTGAGCCCTGTGAGTTTTCTCTGCCAGACATCAGCCCTTCAGCAAGGTGAATTCTTTCAGAAAGAGACTCGCTCACATGCTGCAGAGGCATCCACAACCTGTTGGTGAATTCACACTAAAAGACAAAACAACCACCGGGCTAGTTTAGCAACTTTAGTTAGTTTAGCAGCTGATGCTCCATCCCTTTGAGCCCAGCCCCTGCTCAGGGAGGTCTCTCCGGAGTTACTTTGTATCCAGCCACCCCAGGCTTGGCTGTGACAGCGGAGTGACGTAGATGGCACTGTGGGATGTGGAATGATGAAGGTGCAGAGTGTCTCCCGGTAGCTGGTGGGGGACAGCGCCACGGACACGGGTTTGCGCCCCGGAGTCCCTGCCTCAGCACCCACCTGTTAGGAGCTTAGTATCCTCACTCATTTCTCCTCTCTCTAAAAAATATTCTTGTTGAAATTAAGTGAGAGGCTTTGGCATACCAGAAAGTGGTATTCCTATGTTCTCACAGCCTGGAAGTGGTTCGGCCTCTGGACTCCTGGAGACCTAATCTGGAGGTTCTTCTCTGTCACTTTCTCCTCTCCATCGAGTGCCAGGAATCCTTCTTTCTGCCCCAGAGGCTGCTTCGCCTTCCTGGCCTGCAGCCTTCCCATGCCTTCCCTTTCTTGGTGGAGCCAGTTTCCTCTCTGGCCAAGAGCCTTGGGCCTGGGTGCCTGGGTGAGGTCGTGTGCACCTCAGGGGTTGCCTCTGTTGCACAGGCGCTGAGCTGGCAGTGCTAGGAGGGCAGGTTGCTCAGTGGCTGCCTGGACTCCTAGACAGCCCCACAGGGCCACTCCTATGGAGCAGTGGCTGGAGGCCCGGCTTTGAGTTCATACTCCATCAAGGGACAGGTAAAGGGATTTCTGACCTCCACACAGCCACTCAGCACCTCAAGGCCACAGTTTCCTAGTCTGTAAAATGGGGGATAATAGCAGTATTTAAAGAGGATTTTTGTGAGGATCAAATGAGCCAATTCAGGGAAATCACTTAGCCCTGTAAGTACTCTGTAAGTGGTAGCTGTTATTAATAATATTGTTAGGCCAAGCACTTAAAAGCCATGCTCAGCCAACATGTTCCCGCAGTCCACTTCAGCATCCCGTGTTCCCACGCTGTTTATCCTAAGAGGTTTTGAGTGGAGCCACAGAATTACACAATACCATGCCCAACATGAGTCCCCCTTCTTTAACTGACAGGAACAAAATGCACTTCTCCTAGCCACCTTGCAAATCAGCTCCTGTATCATTTGTCATTTCTTAGAGCTCAAGACTAGGCTGAGAGACTGCAAAAAAGGACGCGGAGTGGACTGGGGCAGAATGTCTTTCTCTTAAGAAGCAGCAGTTTTTCCAAGAAACACCCATAATTGACAAAATTAGTTATTTGGTAGCCAACAAAGCCATGCTAAAGTAGTAAAGTGATTCCAACTTAGTGTTTCTACTGTGTTCAGAAATACAGTAGATTCTAGCCTGAGAACGACACGACCGCCCCAGACTTTCCATAGTTTTTATTTACATGGAGAAACACATCCTTAAAAAAAAAAAAAAAAAAAGCATTGTATCTTTAAGATTTAAATAAATATATCCATTTATTGATTTGGCTGCCCTGGGTCTTAGTTGCAGCATGCGGCACCTAGTTCCCTGATCAGGGAAGGTACTTGGGGCTCTTGCATTGAGAGCCCAAAGTCTTAGCCACTGGAGCACCAGGGAAGTCCTGGATCCACTGTTTAAGTCCCTTCATCTCATCGACAGTTTCACTAAAGCATTCTGGGGGAAATCCAACATAATATGATATATCTGAATATCCATCACAACCCTGGTCAATGGGCAGTCAGCTGGGGTGCTTGGAGAAAAAGGATAATTAGTGAGGAGGGAACTGTTTTTACCTCAATGACACTAAGATTTTTAAAAAGGTATTTGTAAAGTACTGCACTTAGGAAATACATTAATTTAGGTTCTGCAACTCTACTGCTTGCTGTAATAGACACACTTCAACACATATCTCTTTGGCTTAACACAACAAAATTTATTTCTCCTGTTACACACTAAACCCAATTGTGGGATCTGGGGAGTCTTCTCCATTTAGTTACTCAGGGGTCCAGGCTGATAGTGGCTCTGCCAACTTGTAGCTTCTTGTCTGTAACACATGGCTTCTGAGATGCTTCAGCAAGGAAAGAGAGGCAATGGAGAACCACTACCCTGGTTCTTAACTTCCTTGAACCAGAAGTAATACATACCACTTCTGCTCAGAGTCCATTGGCTGAAACTAGCCACATGATCTAACCAAATTGAAAGGAAGGCTATGAAATATAGGGGAACATAGGGAATACTTGGTGAACAGTAATCTCTCTGCCTTGCCATAGATTAGATACTACAAACTACAAATAAACTGAACTTGGAGTTGTTATTTTAGATCATCAATTAAGATTTAGGAAGCAGAGTCAGGAGCCATTATAGACTCTTTACTAAAGATTATCATTAGATGTGTGGCGCAATGGAAAAAAAGGAAGATATCAGTCCCAGCTAGTAGATATGCCAAGTCACATGGGCTACTGAAGTGAGCCGCATGGAGCACTATAATAGGTCACAAACTGCAGAAGTGGGTAGCTAAAGTAGTTGTGGGAATAGGAGGATTTCCTCAAAGTATGGTCTTCTTGGTCTTAGAAACTGAGATGGGTGTGGTTTCAAGTCTGTGTGTATATGTATGTATATATATATAAGTATATATATACCTGTGTGTATGTATGTGTATGTCTGTGTGTGTGTACGTATATATGTATATACTGCAGCCATGAAATTAAAAGACGCTTACTCCTTGGAAGGAAAGTTATGACCAACCTAGATAGCATATTCAAAAGCAGAGACATTACTTTGCCAACAAAGGTTCATCTAGTCAAGGCTATGGTTTTTCCTGTGGTCATGTATGGATGTGAGAGTTGGACTGTAAAGAAGGCTGAGCACCAAAGAATTGATGCTTTTGAACTGTGGTGTTGGAGAAGACTCTTGAGTGTCCCTTGGACTGCAAGGAGATCCAACCAGTCCATTCTGAAGGAGATCAGCCGTGGGATTTCTTTGGAAGGAATGATGCTAAAGCTGAAACTCCAGTACTTTGGCCACCTCATGCAAAGAGTTGACTCATTGGAAAAGACTCTGATGCCGGGAGGGATTGGGGGCAAGAGGAGAAGGAGACGACAGAGGATGAGATGGCTGGATGGCATCACTGACTCGATGGACGTGAGTCTGAGTGAACTCTGGGAGTTGGTGATGGACAGGGAGGCATGGTGTGCTGCAATTCATGGGGTCGCAGAGAGTCGGACACGACTGAGCGACTGATCTGATCTGATCTGACATATATATATATGTCGTAAGTCATGTCTGACTCTTTGCAACCTTATGGACTGTATGTAACCCACCAGGCTCCTCTGTCTATGGATTTTTCTAGGTAAGAATACTGGAGCGGGTTGCCATTTCCTACTCCAGGGGATCTTCCCGACACAGGGGTTGAACCCACGTCTCTTGAGCCTCCTGCATTGGCAGGCAGATTCTTTACCACTGAGCCACCTGGGAAGCCCGTGTGTGTGTGTGTGTGTGTGTGTGTGTGTGTATATGTATATATGTATATATAACCAAATGTAGTATATAATAAATAAAACATACCCATTGATCAAACGCTGAAATGTTAAATGTTTAAAAACATTAATGTTAATGTTTAAAAAATGTTAATGTTTAAAAACTCTCCAACAAACATACATAATTTAGAAAAAATGGTTTTAGAAAACTCAGTTTTACAGTGGTTAGGGAATGTATTCATCCAACCTTCATATGTTGAATGAATGCCTGTGAAGAAGTATATGGGACTTCTCAGGTGGCTCAGTGGGTAAAGAATCTGCCTGCATTGCAGGAGATGCATGTTTAATTCCTGGGTTGGGAAGATCCTCTGGAGGAGGGCATGGGCAACCTACTCCAGTATCCTTGCCTGGAGAATCCCATAGACTGAGGAGCCTGGTGGGCTACAGTCCATAGGGTCACAAAGAGCCAGACACGACTGAAACAATGGAGCGTGCACACATGATGTATATGACCGTATACAGAAAATATTTAAGCTTAGGAAGTTTACAGTCTGCTAAATGAATTTTATAAGATAAGCAAATGAATTTTATAAGATAAGCAAATAGATAACAGATCCTTAACTTTTTATTTTACTCAACATCATTTATTAATACCATGTACAGGGCAATTTGGGAACTATACAAATGAACCCAATCCCAACCCTGAAGTTTCTGGCCAAGGTTGTTATGAACAAGCAAGCTCTCAACCATGGTCTCCCACAAGCAGTTTTGTTACTAATCCTGGGAAAGGTGTAAAGCAGATTAAACTGCTCACCAGGCTGACCTTCTCGACTGCCTTTAAAATGTTTTTGACTTGCTAACTTGAATGATGGGATGTGGACTGCATTGAGAACCTTATAGTTGGAAAGGCTCATTCAGGCCCTCTGTCTGCAATTCTATCAAAAAATTGGAGTGATTATCACACAGATATCATACACACAAGCTGTCTGAGAAGTTGGAATATTCTGGTTAGTGCTAGTAAGTTACTTTTCAGTTTCCTTAGCTGAAAAATTTATCCCAAACTTCAGCCACAATAGAAATATTGATTGAAGTAAAAAGTTAGAATACTTGCCAACATATTATCTTTCGGTGTCAGGACTTACAACTAATTTCTGTTTACTTTTCTCCCCTTTTTCTTTATTATCCACACTTTCTATGACAATATGTATAAGTATGTTATAATTAAAAGATGCGGTAAGAAAAAACATATTCAGAAGTTTCACTCTTTCATCAGTTCTTTAGAAACTTTATTTACAAAAACAATGACCTTTTGGGAATCAGGTAAGCCAATAATAAATTAGTAAGAGCAGAGATGAATTTCAAGATGTTGCCACTCTGGATTTGTCCAAGGACACACATTAGTTGCTGACAGAGATGGATACAAATCTGGTACCTACTTTTATTTTGGTGCTCTCTTCCATATTCCTTTGCCACTCTCTCTCTGAGCTGTATATTTTCTTTCTGTATTAAATATAGAATAAGAGAAAACCATCTTCAGTTAGTTGAGCACATTGAGTTGGGCATGTTGGAGAAAATTGTTGATGATTAGATCAAATATGATCTATACTTTTTGCCCCTGGTAAAGTGTAAAATAGTCCAGTGATTCCTGAATGCACTCTGGTCAGGTAGCCAGATTCAGAAGTAAAGTTTCAAAGTCTGCATTGAAATGGAGAAAAAGAGGAAGAAAGAAAATGTACATGTTGATATAGTCATCCACTTTCATTTCATGGGTGGGACTATCCTGTATTCAGAAAGTTCTTTCTTTTTTGTAATAATGCAGATGCATCAGTTCAGTCGCTCAGTTGTGTCCAACTCTTTGTGACCCCATGGACTGCAGCACGCCAGGCCTCCCTGTCCGTCACCAACTCCTGGAGTTTACTCAAACTCATGTCCACTGAGCTGGTGATGCCATCCAACCATCTCATCCTCTATTGTCCCTTTCTCTTGCCTTCAATCTCTCCCAGCATCAGGGTCTTTTCAAATGAGTCAGTTCTTCACATCAGGTGGCCAAAGTATTGGAGTTTCAGCTTCAGCATCAGTCCTTCCAATGAATATTCAGGACTGATTTCCTTTAGGATGGACTGGTTGGATATCCTTGCTGTCCAAGGGACTCTCAAGAGTCTTCTCCAACACCAGAGTTCAAAAGCATCAATTCTTCAGCGCTCAGCTTTCTTTATAGTCCAACTCTCATATCCATACATGACTACTGGAAAAACCATAGCTTTGACTAGCTGGACCTTTGTTGACAAAGTAATATCTCTGCTTTTGAATATGCTGTCTAGATTGGTCATAGCTTTTCTTCCAAGGAGCAAGTGTCTTTTAATTTCACGGCTGCAGTCACTATCTGCAGTAATTTTGGAGCCCCCAAAATAAAGTCTGTCACTGTTTCCACTGTTTCCCCCATCTATTTGCCATGAAGTGATGGGACCAGATGCCATGATCTTATTTTTCTGAATGTTGAGTTTTAAGCCAACTTTTTCACTCTCCTCTTTCACTTTCATCAAGAGGCTCTTTAGTTCTTCTTCACTTTCTGCCATA
>NW_011494881.1:8656497-8661443 GCF_000754665.1 Bison bison bison
TGAATGTTGAGTTTTAAGCCAACTTTTTCACTCTCCTCTTTCACTTTCATCAAGAGGCTCTTTAGTTCTTCTTCACTTTCTGCCATAAGGGTGGTGTCACCTACATATCTGAGGTTATTGATATTTCTCCTGGCAATCTTGATTCCAGCTTGTGCTTCATCCAGTCCAGCATTTCTCATGATGGACTCTGCGTATAAGTTAAATAAGCAGGGTAACAATATACAGCCTTGATGTACTCCTTTCCCGATTTGGAACCAGTCTGTTGTTCCATGTCGAGTTCTAACTTGCGTTTTGACCTGCATACAGATTTCTCAGAAGGCAGTTCAGGTGGTCTGGTATTCCCATCTCTTGAAGAATTTTCCACAGTTTGTTGTGATGCAGATGCGTACATGCATGCTAAGTCAATTCAGTTGTGTCCGACTCTTTGTGACCTTATGGACTGTAGCCCAGCAGGCTCCTCTGTCCAAGGGATTGTCCAGGCAAGAATACTGGAGTGGGTTGCCATTTTATTCTCCAGGGGATCTTCCCGACCCAGGGATCAAAGCCTAGTCTCCTTATGCCACATGGGTTCGTTACCACTAGTTCTGTCTGGGAAGCGCCAGTAATGCAGACAGTGTATGGCCATTAGGTCTTTTAAAAAATGTCCTTATTATCAAAATTATAAGTTTGCAGCTTTGTCATTTTCCCCAAATTTAAAATTCAAAGGACTGGGAATCATTAAATTAAATCTTGGTATTGTTTCATTTTTCTTTTTTATAGCCTGGTGCTAAAAACTGAGTCTTCATTAATACTCTCTTAAGTCTCAAAACAAAACCAAAAAGATCCTGAGTCCTCTGTCCTCTCATCAACATTTAGCTAATTTTATAATCTTTCACCATCCTCTTGTCTTCAGAATTTCTCACTTGATGCTGAGGCATCCTCCTGATAAATATAAAACAATGGTTCTGAACTGTTGACTGCACAGGGTGCTTAAATACTAATGCTAATAAACAGGCCCACCCCAAACAGTCTTAGGTGTCCTCAGGTGGGACTTGGTGCTAGGCTGATTCAAAAGTTCCTTCGGCTGATTCTAATGTGCAGCCAGGGATGGGAACCACAGGTGTGTGTGGTGGTTGTTAAGTAGCTTCTATGGGTCAGGCTCTAGGGCAGTTTTACAGATGAAAAATCCGGACCATGTAATAGAAAAGCTCATTAGGACAACAAACTGGCAAAATGTGACAACAGAGTGTAAGTGCTTTTATTCCGTAATTTGACAAACAATAACAGAGCACTCAAAAGCGCCACAGCTGGATTGCTCCCGGTTAGCTTCAAGTCCTGTGGGCTACCTACAAAGACCAGGGAAACTTCACAGAAGAGACAGCAGCCAAGCGGGGATTTGGAGGTATCTTTTTTTCAAGGTCTTCATCAGATAAGGTAGAGAGGGCAGGCATGACTGCGGAGGGAACAGTGTGTGCTGGGCACGGAGGAGTGTGTGGGGCTGGGAGAAGCCGGAGATGAGATAATGGTTGGGTGTAGATGTGCATAGCCTTAGAGGTAGACTAAGGAGTGTAGACTTGGTTCAGAATGCTTTTAAATGACACTAAAAGTTTTTAAGCTGGAACTAATGGGGTAAGAGTACAAAATATTGGTATTTAAAACAATGCAGACTTTTCATACACACCTATAGCTTGAATTTGCTAGCCTATTTAAAACTAATGGTTTGACTGATTGCCCCTCACCCCCTTTGCCCTTGACTGACATAACCAGACACTGTGACCTTGTGGGGATACAGTTTCCAGTCCCAGTGGCAGGTGGAAGGACAGTGGAGACTGTTGTTTTTTTAAGTGACTAATTGAGTGTAAATAGACTTCATCCTGAGCTTTGGCCCAGACAGATCAGCTCAGGGTCTCTGCCTGCTGCCTCCCTTCCTCGGTTTCTTTCATAAGGCTTTGTTGGTGCATCTGTGGATATGATCCCTTATCAGAGTGTTTGTTTGACTTACTTCAGAGCAAGTAAACAAACCCCAAAGATCAAGCCCTTCAGTTCCCTTCAGCTCCTGAAGATATTCTGCATTCTTTTTCACTCTTACTCAGGACTGAAGGACAGATAGGTCAGACCATGGAATCATCTCAGTATACTAGGGACTATAACCTTCTGGCTAAGAAGCTCACAAAAGATACATTACTTTGCAGTTGGGAAAGACAAGGATTCAGCCTAGGCCAGTGGTTGTCAAATCAGGGATCATAAGCTCCAAGCCAAGTCATGGGCTAAAAATGTAGATTTGGGAGACTCACTGTAGACCTACTGAATCAGAATCTGGGGTTAGGCCAAACAATCTGTGTTTTAAGCACTCATTCCCAGATCATTCTGATGCTGCTGATCTGTGGACCACATTGAGCAGTTCTGGTCAGTGGTGCCCACTGGCAACTCTTTTGGGGAAGGGGGAGGACTCATCAGATGGGCCCCTGGATTCATAACCCTTCAGTCCAGTCAGCTTGCAAATTTTGCGCTGGGCTTTGTTTTCAAGTTATTTCTAGATTAAGTTATTAATTGAGCTGTTTAGCTCAGCTGAGGCTTTGAGATACTATAGATAAAGAGAGGTTTAGAGGAAGCATTAAGTATGTATCTCTGGCTGTGACTCTGTTATCCTTTCCAGTCCCACTTACCTGAAGAGCCAGGATTTCTCAAAAAGGACCAGTAAGCTTAGAGGGGAGTATCATTGGGAAAGCAACACAGTCCCTTTCCTTGCCATGCCCTGTTAGAGAACTGTATTAAGAAAAGAACCTCAAAAAAAAAACACATCAATTTGTTGGATAAAGATAGTTCCATCTTCTGCGTTTGCCAGGTCCTGGGGTTACGGGAGCACAAGTTTAGGCAAATGAGACCCTTTTCTATCTAAAGTGTCTGTTCAGGTCTTGATGCACTGGAAATCCATCTGGCTAACTCATTAGTGATAACAAGTGTTAGATGCTCATAAATCTCCCACGATTCATTGGCTGAAGACATCTTAAATGCGGACTTTTGGCTTTAATTGTCTTTGGTTGCTTCTTTAGCATACTTTAGTTTGTATAGATATGGAGTTTTGAAACTTGTTTTTAATTAAGACATGGTTTATTTTTATTGCTTGAGATAAAATGCAGGCTGGGAGGCTCAAATCTAAGTTACTAAATAAAGTGCATCTGGGCAGACCACGGGAAAAAAAACAACAACAAAACAGAACATAAAGGCCGAAGTGTGTGCCAGGATTCTTAGATTTACTTAGTAATTTCTTGGAGAATAAAAATCCCAACACCTGCATTATAAAAAAAAAAAAAAAGCATACCTTATAAATGTCCTTCTCTTTGAAATACCTAAATGAACTAGACTGAATTATAAACTAATGGCTTGTAAAAATTCACCTTGAGCCAGCTACTGAAGATATTAAATAAAAGAGGTAGGAGAGGCTACAAGGAAACCCAACCTGCTGTTTGTTTGTTTTATCAGTAATGTAACTCAAAAGTAGCCAAGCCCAGAGCTTTCCCTGTGTTTTGTTTCCCCAAGCTGAGCCGGTGAATGCCAAGATTTAATCTAAAGAGGTTTGTGTTTTAAAAACTAACAACCAAGTAATAAAACACCTATAAAAGGGATTTATAATGGAACGGGTGACAGTTTTGAGGGTAGTATTACAACTCTTCTGCTCCCCCTCTCCCCTCTTCTGTCCTTTCATCCAATTCTGCACCCTTTGTCTTAGTTCTTTTCTCACCTTGCTGCCAAGAAGCATGTAAGTAGGGGCTGCTCACACCCTAGAGAAGCAAACCATCTTAAAAAGTGAAGTGTGTTTTAGCTCTGCAATCGGTGACTGCGCTGTGCTGCTGCTTTTGTTTGTTTGAGAGAAGTTGCTCTAACAAAGTACCCACCTAGCTTACACAGTGGTTGCTATGTGAAGTTGAAGATGCTGCTGCTGCAGTGTCACTGCCATGAGGATGCTAGAGTCAACCAGGGCAGGAAGCCTGGGGATTCCTCTCCCTGGTACCATGTGTCACCCTGTCAGGGCCCAAGATCGCCCTGGGGCAGACTTGAGTCAACAGGTGGTTTGCCATCTAGGCCACCATGCCTGAAACTTGGTTCTTTTACAAAGTCATAGTTCTCCTCCCCTCACGAAGCAATGGCGCCTCGGAAGGGAAACTTCGTACTCAAACTCTGTAGGAGCCATTTCTCAAGGCTACTTTTGACTATTTTCTGAAG
The DNA here is from genome assembly GCF_000754665.1 of Bison bison bison. Classification (NCBI taxonomy): domain Eukaryota; kingdom Metazoa; phylum Chordata; class Mammalia; order Artiodactyla; family Bovidae; genus Bison; species Bison bison. Next base: position 8,660,701 of record NW_011494881.1, read on the forward strand.
TCTCCCCTGTCAGCATCCCACCGGTCTCCGGGAAGAACGAGGGAGTCTCTCTTCAGAGTCTGGACGGCGCTGGGAGGCATGTGGGCAGCGTCAAAGTGGCCTCGCCTGGGCGGCCAGATGAGCCCCCAGCCTCCCTCTTGTGGGCCTCAGGAACTCGGGGGGCCCAGGGGAAGCCTGGAAAACCGAACTTCGCCATCAGCCTTCCTTCGAGCGCTGGCTAGAAGAGAGGGGGAAGGGCCCCCCCTCCAGCCGTCTCCCCCCGCCCCTAGCCCCTCTGCCACCCGGCTGCATCGCCCAAGAAAGCACTGGGAACGCAGCTCAGAGCTCTCCAGCTCCTCGCAGACCGGGAGAGGGCATCGAGGGGCAGCTTCCCCCTCCAGCGGCGTCTGACATCCCCACTCCCACCCAAGGATGCCGCCGCCGTGCCCTGTCCGCAGTCGCTGAATGTCACTGCTCCCTCTTCCTCCTGATCAGGGTAGACACAGCTCCCGAAGCATCCCCCACCCCAAAACTGCCGCGACCGCCCAGGGTACAAGACCCAGCAGAGGACGAAGTTTGGGGCCCACGGCGGCGGGGCGGGGAGGGGGGCGCTTTGGCGAGGACCGCACCTCTCAGTCCCAGCCCAGGCGGACACACTCCCCGCCCCAAACGGCCCAGGCGTCCCCATCCTCCCGCGGACACCGGCATCCCCGCCCTCCCCCGAGGGCGGCAAGCGGAGCCCCCCAGGGCGGAGGCAGGTACCC
>NW_011494881.1:8661564-8661775 GCF_000754665.1 Bison bison bison
AGGAGGAGAAGGAGGCGGCGGCGGTGGGTCCCGGGCGGGGGGAGCGCGGCGCTGCGGACCCGGGCGGCTGGCAAAGGACGAGGCGGAGGCTGAGGAAGACAGCGGGGAGACCCGGGCTGCAGCAACAAAGGGCAGCAAACGATTGGCCGGGCTGCAGGCGAGGTTAGCCCGGGACCGGGGTGGCTGGAGGCAGCGGCGAACGGGGCACGCG
>NW_011494881.1:8661875-8706522 GCF_000754665.1 Bison bison bison
CAGCGGCGACCGGGGCCCGTGCTTGCAGACATGGGCGAGTGTGGAGCCGGGGGGTGCACGCCCGGCGGGTAAGGGCTTGCTCCCCCTCGGCATGGGATGGCGAGGAGGCTGCAGCGACATCATACTGCCTGCACCCGGCCTCGGCTTGCAGGGTAGGGGTGCGTGGGGGGTAAGGATGCAAGCCAGGGGGCGGGCGAGTAGTCGCCCGGGACAGGACGGGAGAAGGTGGAGGAGGGGGCGGGATGGAACGCTCCAGGCGGCGCGCCCGTCCGCGCGCTCCACCGCAGGAGCTGGCGACTGAGAACCTCGAATTTTAACTTCGCGTGCCCGCCCGCGCGCGCCCGCCCGCTCCCACCCCTAAATCCTGCGGCCGCCGCCAGCGATCAGCTCTCACACAAACTTTAGCTGCGGGCTAGGGGGTTCGGGGTTGAGTGGGGGAGGGGAAAGGGAAAAGGCCCTCTGATTGGCGTCGTCTGCAGCCAATAAGGCCAAGTACCTCTCCTGCGAGTAGACCCAATCCCTTTCTAGAGGTAGAGGGGGCGGGTAGATGGAAGTAGAGGTTGCGTGGTGTCTGGCGAGAGAAAAAGGGCTGGACCAATAGGTGCCCAGAAGGGGCGGGCCAGGCGGTCTGTTGATTGGTACTGGCAGTGGGCCCTCCCCCGGGGTGGTACCGGAGGGGGGGCTGATGGGTCGAGGGGTGTGCCTATGCGGAGGCGAGATGACCGGCAGGATCCTGCCCCAATGGGCTGCAGAGTGGTTAGTGTGTGGGTGATGGACAGACTCCTAGGCCAACGGGTGGCCCTAAGTGTCTGCGGTCTAGTCCAATGGAGCAGCACTAGGGCGGGACCGTGGCTCGGGTTTAATGAGACTCCATTGGGCTGTAATCAGTGTCATGTCGGATTCATGTCAACGACAACAACAGGGGGACACAAAATGGCGGCGGCTTAGCTCCTACCCCTGGCGGCGGCGGCAGCGGTGGCGGAGGCAACGGCACCTCCTCCTGGCGGCAGCCGCGGCTTTTTTCTCAGGCAGCGGCAGCGCCCCCGGCAGGCGCTGTGGCGGTGGCGCGCGGCCAGGTCTGTCACCCACCCCGCGCGTTCCCAGGGGGAGGAGACTGGGCGGGAGAGGGGCGGGAGGGGGGAAATAGGGGGCTTGTGACGCCCCTCCCACAGGCCTCTGCGCGAGGGTCACCGCGGGGCCGTTCGGGGTCAGGCTGCCCCTGAGCGTGACGGTAGGGGGCGGGGGAAAGGGGAGGAGGGACAGGCCCCGCCCCTCAGCGGGACCTCCAGGGCAAGGGGCGGGGCTCGAGGGTAGAGGGGCGGAGCGATATCGGGATGGGGGCGGGGTTCGGGTGGTCGGAAGGCGAGGGCTCGTAGGGGTTTTCTGAGTGGGAGGGACCTACTAGGAACGGTAGGGGGCCAGTGAGTGTCTGGGAAGTGCACTCCCAGGGAGGGGGTGGGTGTGAGGGGAAACGAGGTGTGCAAGCAGGTGCATCAGGGAGGGTGAGGAGAGTGCAGAATTGGGAGATGTGGAAGGAGGACCGAGGGGCAAGTGAAACGGTGCAGAAGGGTGAACTTGTAGATATGGGGGTTGGGGGGAGGCAGAGTAAGAATGGATTTGGGTGTGGTGGATATGGAGTAGTGTTGAGAAAGCGGTGCAGAGTAGATACTGGTTTGGAGGAAGTATTGAGGAAACGGGGGTTAGGTACATTTACTATGGGGGGAAGGAGGTATCTGGGTGAATCGGCATGAATAGAAAGGTTTGCTAGCTTTGGGGTATAGAAGCTTGGAAAAAACATGGAGGGGTGGGAAACGGATATTCTTTAGAGAGTCTCCGGAAGACAGAAGAGCAAACTTAAATTCCAAGGGAGCCTACTTAGAATTTAGATATATTCTAAATTATTAGATATATTTTGCCCCGAGGTGACCCTTGCGCAAAATATATGTAACAGAAAGTCTCTTAGGAGTCAGGGGGTTCAGGAGGTGGGAAAAGGTGACAGGTGTGAAGAAAGGTAGGTGGGACTGGGCGAATGTGATTTGGATTGAGTCGGGAAGGCATATGGGCAAAGATGTTAGTGTGGGAGACAGGGTTGTCAGAGGCTTCCCAGGTGGCTCAGTGGTAAAGAATTCACCTGTCAGTGCAGGAGGGTGGGGGACAGGTTTAATCCCTGGGTCTGAAAGATCCCTTGGAGTAGGAAATGGCATTCCACTCCAGTATTCTTGCCTGGAAGGGAAATTCCATGGACAGAGGAGTTGGTGGCCTACAACCCATGGGTACGCAACTTGGCACACACTTTGGATTTCTTGGGTGTAACTTGAGCTGGAGTCAGCAAAGGGGGAACTGGGTGTCTGTCTCAGAAAGAGGCTCCTTGTGTTTGCATATTTTTGAATTTTTAAGTACTTTGGTCTGAGTGCAGGGAGTGGTAGGAGACAAAGGGCAAAGGCAGAGGAGGGGCTAGATGACAAATGTGCAAAATAGGAAAAGAGAACCAGTGAACCAAGATTTGGGTGGAGGTACCTGGAAATTCAAAGTGAAGAAGAGCATATGAACACTCCTCCATATATGGACAGGAGGTGGGAGTAGCTAATGGGAATAACTTACACCAAGATAGTGTTCTAGTTCTGTGGTACTCCAAAAAAGGTGTGTGTGTGTGTGTGTGTGTGTGGTATGACTGTGAGTAAAGTACATTGATTTTCTCGGATAATCTTGAAGTGAAACACTCCATTCTTTTTTATTCATGAATTCTTCACACATTTATCAAAATGAATTTGGGCAGGATTTTTTTTTTCCCCAGAAGAAAAGGATAATGCATTTTTCAATAAAGGATAAGATTCTTACCTGAGAACTTGAACTTAGGGTCAAAGATTGAGATGGTGAAGTGATAGTTAAAAAGAGAAGATAAAGACAGAGGGAGGGTTTAACATTAAAGGAGGAACTTAGGAGAATGACTGGCTGGTGGTGATGACAGGGTCAGTTGAAATTTTGCCTACCAGTCAAGCCCAGGCCTCTTGAGTAGAGTGAATGTTACATCATAGCTGTTACACCAAATGTTTCTCTCTCTCACTGCTTGTGCACATAAGGTGGGAACTGTCAGATATAAGGCATCAGGGGAGGGAAAGTTAAAATAAGGTGAATATTGGAAGGTAGTTTAGGAAGTTGGATAAATAATGTACTTCAGAAACTTTCATGGACTGTTGAATACCAGTCAGAAGAAGACTTAGCCAACTGGTACAGTTTTTAAATGCCAGGGTTCCTAACGAGTGACTTTTCATCTCTTAGTTCTCTACACAGTAGTTTCAGTGTTCTTGTATACAGATCCCTATATTTGTATCAAGTGAGAGAAAAGGAATTGTTTTATGGAAGCAGGTATGTGTGAGCTACAGTGATCAGTCTTCGCCTGTAGAATAGTGAATGACTAGTGAATGGGAGAAGTGTGAGCAATGGAGATTTCTTCTTGGTAGTGCTTTAATTTGCTTTTCCAGAATGCCGTTAAGCAGCTTTTCATGGGACTCCCGTAATCTTCCACAATTTTTCTATCATCGGTTCCGCTCTTTTTTTTGAAAGGCTGTAATATGTCCAAGTGGCCATTTTAAAAATAATTTTATTTCTTTATTTTTATTTTTGGCTGCTCGTGGGTTTTCTGTAGTTTGTGGTTGATGGTGGCTTTTGTACGTGGGCTTCTCATTACAGTTACTTTTCTTGTTGCAGAGCACAGACTGCAGGCTGCAGGGGCTCAGCAGTTGTGGTTCCCGGGCTCTAGAGCCCAGGCTCCATAGTTGCCGCATGTGAGTGTAGTTGCTGTCTGGCATGTGGGATCTGCCAGGACCAGGGATCGAACCTGTGTTTCCTGCATTGGCAGGCAGACTCTCTACCACGGCCAGGAGCCACCAGGGAAGCCTCATCAATTCCACTCTTGCTGGATATTTGAGTTGTTTCTGGTGTGGGGAAGTTGTGAACTAATGTTCCCTGCCAGCGTTCCCATGCTCATCACCTGGTATGAGTGTGCACAGTCTCCGACTGAGGTGTGCATCTGCGAATAAACTGCTTCATAGGCAGCGTGAATGTTAATGCTGCTTATTCCTATTGTCCTGGTGTTAGTTGTATAATGCTCAGTCGTGTCCTACTCTGCGACCCCAGGCTCCTCTGTCTAAGAATACTGGAGTGGGTTGCCATTTCCTCCTCCTGGAATTAGTATAACACCTTTAATTCTCAGAAGTCTCTGAATTTGGATGATGATCTGTATGTTTGCCCTAGTCATGGGGTATACTTGTCTGCAACTTTACTAGGTACCAGTTTGACTATTTTCCAGAGTTGTACCAGGTTATACTTCCTCCAGTATATCTGTGTATCTGTATGTATATCTGAGCTCCCTGGCTTCTTACTCTTCACCAACTTGACTTACTCTTGTTAGTTTTTCAGCTCAGCCAATCTGGTACACTTTGCCTCTCCCTTATTAGTAAGGAGGTTGAACAGCTTTTCATTTATTTATTGGCTACTTGGATGTCCTCATTTGTAAAGTTCCTGTTCAAGTCTGTCCCTGCACCCCTTCCCCCTTTTGTAAATTGGTCCTTGTGTCTTTTTATAGCTATTTAGTAGTTCTTGCTCTAAATATGAAACTCTGTCCTTTGTGTGTGTTGCAAATGCCTTCCTTCATTCTCTGGCTTGCCTTTTCACTCTTTGTGGTGTCTTTTAATGAACAGAACTTCTTAATTTTAATGGAGTCAAATTTAATGGTATTTTCTTTATGGTTAGTGCTTTTTGTGTCTTGTTTTAAGACTTTTCCTGCCCTCAGGTTAAGTAGATATTCTATCAATTTTATCTTCTAAATCTTTACTGACCTTAAAAGATGTATGATCATGAGGAAAATACACGTTTCTTGACCCCATCCTCACCATTTCAAATCTCTTTTTGCTCTTCTTCACTTTTTTCTATTCTCTGTCTTGAATTTTTCTTGACTGTAACTATAACTAAGGCAGGTGCTGACTTTCCCTATCGCATAGGAGAAAATGGTCATATAGACAGAAGTTCAGCTAGATGAGATTTTACAGGTCTCTAGCTGACTGCATTGCCCTTTTTCCTTTTATGAGCTAGTATTTTATTGTGTTCCTGCTATGTGTCCTCCGCCTCGGTTCTTTCATATTTGTTATCTCAGTTATTCCTCTTTACAGGTCTACAAAACTACATTTTTCTCATTTTTACAGGTGAGAAAACTGAGACTTAGATCGACTCAGTAACGTGCCCTATATCCCACAGCTTAGGTAGCTGACAAAGTGGGGACTTGATTCCTGAACTCTCTAGATCCATCCCATCATAGCACATTGCCTTGTTGAATAAGATTTCATGAGCCTGTTTGACAGTATCCAAAACCGATGATAATAACTTTCTTTTTTTCCAATATAACATGTTTTACTTTAAGCACATATAGAGATAATTATTGTGAAACTGGACAAAACTATCAACCTCTCTGTGTGTTAAAGTAAGTTAAGTTAGTGAGTGGACCTTTAGAGGTCCTTGGATGAGCAGTAGAGATTCTGGAAGCCCTTGAAATTGTATGCAAATGTCTGTATGTACTTGTATTCCTATTTAAAAATAGATCTGTAATTTTCTTGAGATTCTCAGAGAGCAGCTTTAATTTGTTTTAAGGAGCTGTGTGATAAAGTTAATGCAGAATTCTGAAATGATGTGTATTTTCAAAATAATCTTTTAAATTTAAGATGTCAGATTTTTTTCCCAAATACATTTTTTTTGCCTTTGTCATTAAAACCCAACTAAAGCTAACTTGAGGTTAGAATTGAATAGGAATTTTTAAATTTCAGGAAAAAAAGTCACTCAATTCAGTTGATTATTTCTTAAGTGAAAGTGCTTAGTTATGATATCATTATTACTTACTAATCAGTGTACCCTGGCTCCAAAGGCCTGATGACTTCGAATGACTTTTCATCTTGTCTCTAAAATCCTGTTTTAGAGACGGGGATCAAATTTCCTGTGAGGTTCCTGACAGTGTAATTAAAGTTTAGAGACTGAAACTATTGAGCACTTAAATTTAGGGATGACTATGCAAACAGAATTCATAGGCTTCACCAGGAGATTTGGGACGAGTCTCTACTAATTTATGATGATGATGTTGAAACTAATCTTTGCTAGGGATTATGGAAGACATAATAGTTTATTGATGGTTCAGTTATTGTTTGTTGAAGCAGATTTACACAATTATAGTTTAATGACATAACAAGGATACTGTCAACTAGGAGAGCATGACATGAAAAATTAAACTTCCAATTAATATAATATGTATTAGTTGAAATTATAATTTTCATGGTGATTTAGCCTCTTAGAAATCCTTGGAAAACATTATTAGCTTTTGAATTGAAAACTCTATGCTAATGAGTAGTGAGAAAGGACTTAGTATTATTCTAAAAAGATGGGAATTAAATATTCAATTCAACTAACATTTATGGAATGCCTACTCTGGGCTTGCTGCTGAGTTAAGCTCATAAATATAAGTTGAACAAGATTGATATTTGGGGAGATGACATACTGATTACTTTTGTTTGTTCCTTCAGTCATCCTTCCCTTCAAAGTACACTGGATGGATACCATAGCCAGAATTATTCACACGTTCAGCACATTTGTGTGTGTGGGGGGGTGTGTGTGTGCGTGCACACACGCGCTTGCATTCCACTCTACCTTGTGTTGCTACTCCTGTTCTGGCTTTCTGTTACTTCATCTGTCGTGTTCGCATGCCTCAGCCTGGTTTTCGTCACGTCCAACTTTATTTCTTCCTCCTAGTCAACACGTCCCCTCTCCAGGCATGCACATGGACTCAGTGTCCCTCTATTCTGACAGCTCGTTCTTGTTCTCTGCCTTCTCCTAGATTTCCCTTCATTCATTCACTGGTGCATCCATTTCACAAATAGGCATTGAACCCCTCTTACGTTCAAGTTGTGGTCCTTGGAAATCTTGGGGCATGCCACGATGAATCAAACATGAGTCCTGTTCTTCAGAATTTTGCAGTCTAGTAGGGGAGATGAGGTAAGCAAAATACGGATTAGAAATATCAAGTGATAAGAAAGCTAAAAGTTTCCTGTTAGACAAAGTGATGTAGGGCTTCTGAGGAGGTATCTGTGGAGAGAACAGGCAGTTCATCTAAGTTCTGCCTTTCAGGGTCCAGTTTAAGTCCCATCCATCCAAGGGATGTTCTCCCGTCCATACTACTGAGGAATAGTCACTAGTCACGGTTGTTTTCAGACTTTGTTCCTTCTGTATTTAGAGGAGCCCTTTCTTTGAAGTGAATATTATAGAGAAGCCCATTAAATATAGAATAGTTAAGGCAGAGATGCTTTGTTTGGTGCAGGGATTATGGTGGCCCTAGTGTGTAACCCACAAGGGCATCTGCAGGCGGTTCTGAAAGCCCAGGCACTTTCTCACAAGAGCGCCAAGGAGCCTAGTTTGAAAGCCAATGGAGAGACAGGAAAGCGTTTAGCATCTGAATTAAAATCTTTCATGACTTACTGGTCTGAGGTCTTGACAGTCAGGAATCTGTTTTTCTTGTGCAAAACGTGGGCAACAATGCTACCTTACAGGGTGGTTTTGAGGTTTACTTGATAATTATGTAATCTATGGCTTGCCCCGGTGGCTCAGCGGTAAAGAATCCACCTGCGGTGCATGAGCTGCAGGAGATAGGGGTTCAACCCCTGGGTTGGGAAGATCCTTTGGAGGAGGGCATGGCAACCCACTCCAGTATTCTTGCCTGGAGAATCCCCATGGGCAGAGGAGCCTGGCAGACTATAGTCCATGGGGTCTCAAAGAGTCGACACGACTGAAGCGACCTGACATACGTATGCACGTGATAATCTATGTAAAGAGCCTGGCTCACAGTAGGTGTCAGACAGTGGTTGCTATTATTATAGTTTATTGCTCTATTTCTTAAAAAAAAAAAAAATTGGTGAAATTCATATAACATAAAAGCATTTTAAAGTGAACAAGTCAGTGACATTTAGTATAGTCACAGTGTTATGTGACCATGACCTCTATGCAGTTTCCAAAACATTGTCATCACTCCAAAATAAAGTCTCTTACCCCTTAAGCCTGGAGAAGGCAATGGCAGTCCACTCCAGTACTCTTGCCTGCAAAGTCCCATGGATAGAGGAGCCTGGTAGTCTGCAGTCCATGGGGTCGCAAAGAGTCGGACACGACTGAGCAACTTTACTTTACTTACCCCTTATGCCAGGCTTCCCTGGTGGCTCAGATGGTAAAGAATTTGCCTGCAGTGTGGGAGACCCGGGTTTGACACCTGGTTGGGAAGATCCCCTGGAGAAGGAGTAGCTACCCAATTCAGTATTCTTGCCTGGAGAATTCCATGGACAGAGGAGCCTGGCAGGCTACAGCCTATGGGGGTCGCAAAGAATCTGACACAACTGAGTGACTTTCACTACTTTTCACTTTTACCCATTAATTAGTTTCTCCTCACCATCTCCCCCATCCCTGCCCAGGTCCCACCAATCTATGTTCTGTTTCTAGCTTTATCTATTCTAGGAGTTTCTTATTAATGGGGTTAAATGATATGTAACCTTTTGTGTCTGGCTTCTTTCACAACATATTTTTGAGGTTTGTCTATGTTGTAGCATGTATCACTACTTCATCACTTTTTCTTTTTTTAAAGGTTTGTTTAATTTTATTTTTGGCTCTGCTACTTTTCTTCATTGTTTCACACAGGCTTTCTCTAGTTGCAGTGAGTCGGGGCTCCTCTTGGTTGCAGTGCTCAGGCTTCTCATTGCCATGGCTTCTCTTGTTGCAGAGCAGTGGCTCAAGGTCTGTGGGCTTCAGTAGTTGTGGCTCAGGGGCTCTCCAGTGCAGGTTCAGTAGTTACGGTACCTGGGCCTAGTTGCCCCTCAGCCTGTGGGATCATTCCAGACCAGGGATCGAACCTATGTCCCCTGCATTGGAAGGCAGACTGTCAACCACTGGATCACCAGGGAAGCCCCCACTGCATCATTTCTTACTATGATTGCATACTATTCTAGTGTACGGATATACCATATTTTTTCACCCATTTATCTGTTGATGGACATTGACCTGTTTCCACCTTTTTTGGCTGTCGGGAATAGTGCTGTCGTGAACATGAGTGTACTTGTGCTTATCTAAGTCCCTGTTCTCAGTTCCTTGGGGTGTGTATCTGGAAGTGAAATTGTGACCTCATACAGTAATTTTATGTTTAATTTTTTTGAAGAACTACCAAGTTGTGCTGAATTGCTTCTTATCCCCACAGCATCTACCATAGAGCTGCACATGCAGAACAGTATCTCACTAAATTTGCTGGTTGTTCTTTGGTAGTGTTTATAACCTCACCTCCCAGTTCACATGTTTTGGGTCTTGAGCATTAATTTTGAGAAGTAATTGCACGCAGGATTTGAACGTTAAACCAGTATTACTGTATGGATGAGGTCTGATGTCCCAGAAGTGTGTTCACTGAATGCTCTTTGGAGCAACTGTGCTAGTAGTCTGTGCTGGGTGGTTATAGAAGAAAAGAAGTTAAGTTCCCTTCCCTTAAACAGTCTATATTCTTTTTCAGACGATATTGTTAAGATTTGTGGATCCTTACTCAGTTACATAATAGGCTATGAAAAAATCCAGGAGCCTATAAAAGTGGGAGAGCTAAAAATAACTTTTGTCAGTATGACAGAAGAGTAAACTCTACTATTAATCTTTATTTTTTTCTACCACTGCTTTTGGCTCATCCGCAATCTCATGACTCGAGTGTTATGACATTGATTTTGAAACAACACACAGCCTTAGTAAAAGCTTAGAGGAGGCTTCACGTAGACTTTATGATGCAGGGTATTTTGACTCTTCTTATGCTGACATGAGTATTTCTGAATAGTGTTGATATTTTTATAATACTAATGAAGCCAAAAGCTCAGTGTTGGACGAAGCATTTCTCTAGATTTGTTTAGAATAGTTTGTAATGAATGATGTAAATAGTGTTTTATTAAAAACTGTATGATACAACCATATAATTTACTCATGTTACTTTGTAGTTAAAAATAGTGATTCAAAACCTTAGAAAATAGAGTAATTTAATTTTGATGTAGCATGAGACCCCAGAATTAATTTGGAATGACTCATTCTTGGTTTTGATAGCCTTTTAGTCCAACTTTCAAGCTTTTATAGAAAAAAATGAAAACAGCATAACAGTTTTTAGGGTCATACTTGTGATAGCATGAGCTGTCTACCTGTGGGACCAATCCTAGGGCTTTGGAAGAAATGGTGTGGATAATTCTGCATCAGGGGAGGCAGGGGGTGGAAAGCATTTCTAACTGGCTTTTTAATGAATTATGCATTTTTTTTGGCCTTGGATTTGTCTTTCTAGTTAAATATTGCTTAGACTAAAATTAAATTGGTTTTCAATCTATTCTCTTAACATATACCAATTTACAGTGGGGCCATTGGGATGTCAGAAACAAACCAGCCTAAGATTAAAAAATTTGCAGTGGATAATATACAAAGTGGATAATATACATGTGTTTAGTTGAGAATTGGCTACAGTTAAGAGACTTATGATTTTGTTCCTTTCTTAGCTGTGTGTGTATGTTTTTAACACTGATTCAGCTTGTAGCAAAGAGCTGCGGGGTTACATCTGCTTCTGCCTAATTAACTCGGTTGGTTGGTGTCAGAGGAGAGCTAATTTTGAGATTAAATTGAGGAGTAAGGTGTGTGTCTGTGGCTAGGGGAGGGGAGAAGGAGGCTCTAAGGTTGCTTGGTTGGTCTGCACAGTATCCAAGTACAGCCTGTCATAGGTTGTTTCACATTTATTTTTTGTTTCCCTCGTGGTGATGAAAGAGACCACCTGCGGCGCAGGAGACTTGGTTTTGATCCCTGGGTTGGGAAGATCCCCTGGAGAAGGAAGTGGCAATCCACTCCAGTATTCTTGCCTAGAGAATTCCATGGACGGAGGAGCCTGGCGGTCTGTGGTCCCTGGGTTTGCAAGATTCAGACACAACTTAGCGACTAACCACCACCACCTGACATGTGTCCTGTGCTGACATACTGTGGAAACTGGTGTACCTTTCTCTTAGTTGCAGCTGTTGGCCGTATCGTGATAGCTCCCAGTACTTAGATACCAGATGACCCTTGGGGTAAATAGCGAATGTTGCCTGGAAAGTTAATATTGACCTTTAAACAATGTTTGACTATTTTTTTTTTCCATCCAGACAAAATGTTATACCTGCCTGACTACTTGAGTAATAGCAAGTTGTTTGTTTTTTTTTTTTTAATGATGAAATTCTTTCTTAGTCTCTATCGCAAACCTGATTTTTTTTTAATTTTTAAAAAATCCAAATTTTTTAAAATTTGGAGGTCAGGTCTAGCTTTGAAGAAGCCTGAAAGTTTACTTCCTGAGGTACTTGTCGTGGGGCTTCTTGTCAAAGAGAGCTAACTTATCACCAAATAGGGTGTATCAATAAACTCACTGTGTCTGTTTGGATTGAGTAGCCTGGAGATCCAGAGATGGTTGCTGAATTTAAGGGGTGTCCTAATGCCCGAATTAACATTTACATTTTTTTCTTTTGGCAGATTTGCCTGACGATCTGGACAATCTTCTTTTTTGTCATGGACTGTTAAAACACTTGGAGTTCCAATTCTGGTATTTTGCCTTTTTTTTCATTGTATTTTTCAGATGTAAAAGTGTCAGTCTGGTTGAAATGTGTTGGTCATGGAGATGAACAGTTCTTTTGATTGTGGGTTAGGATTGTGGTAATAGCTTGTCATGAAGGTGTATTTTGAGTATTAGTTATGAAATGTATTTTGTTTTAATGTATGTTCATTGGCCTGTGTAACCAAAATGCCTGAAAGCAACTTTGCAATATTAGATACTTTTCTGTGACCTCTTTTCCTGCTTCCTGCAGTTGTATTTTGTGCAATCAAATTAAATTAGTTGATTCATCCTGAATAAATGATGAAAGATGAAATAATTACTTGGACACGGTGAAATGTCTTCTAATGAAATTTTGCCCTGAACCATTTTACTTTGGAAAGATCAGCTTCCTGTTCTAAACTTGCTAAAGCAGAATGATTCCTGTGTTCTGTCCTGAAAGTGGTTGCAGGATGAAAGCCAGTGATTTCATTCTTAAACACACTGTGTTCCAAGTCTAACATTTTTGTCAATGATTTATGTAATGACACAAAGGGGAGTGCTTATTAGATTTGCAGATGACATAGATGACAGAATCAGGATTCAAAACAGTTTTTAACAAGTTGGAAGATAGACTCAAACCAATAAGATGAACTGTGATAAGTGTAAAAATCTGAGCATGTATTAAATTTGTATGGGGTAGAGAATGAAACTCCTCAGCTTAACAGTTTTTTTAAAAGAATATCTGAGATTTTTAGTTGGACTGCATGCTTGGCATGAACCAGTTGTGTGGCAGTGCTGGTAAGAAAGTTTATGTAACCCTGGTATAATTGGATAATGCCTGGACTGCCAGATTTTAAGATGAGCATTAGCCTAAGTAATGAGTGAGCATGAGAAGGAGGTGCTTGGAAACCTGTAATGTGTGGGCATGTTAAGGAATCGGGATATGAGTGGTCCAAGGTGGAAGTGGAAGTATAATGGGGTTTGATTGTAGTGGTTTTCAAAAGATACTTGTTTTCAAATATATGAAGGCTCATTGTGTTTTCAAATATATGAAGGAGCGTAGTATTAAAGAATTTCTTGAGTTTGTTCCAGGGGAACTAGAACTAGTGGGTGGAAGTTATGGGAAGAAAGATTTTGGCTCCTGTGAGCAAGAGATATATTACAGTTAGAGCTGCCCAACAGTGGCATGAGCTGTCTTAAGAAGTGACAAATCCTCAGTCACTGAAAGTATTTTGAGACTTTATGGCCCGTCTCTTGGGGAATTGAACAAGGGATCTTTTACTGTTTAACTAGAAGTTGGATTGGATGACCTATAAGATCTCTTTAGTCTGAAGTTGCTAAATCTGAATGGAGAAGAACAGAGTGAAACTATAATATACTAATTGCAAAAAGGACAAATCCTTTTTGAAACTGCCACTTTCAAGCTAGTATAGTTCAGTGGTCCAGTTTTTTAGCAACAGAATCTTTGAAAGCAAATGTTAAATTCTTCAGTGTATCTGCTTAAATTTTTTGGAAAAACATTATTTTACCCTTTTTAAAATGTTTATTTTATTTCATTTTTATTTTGTTTTTATTGTTTTACCAACTCTTTGCACCCCCATGGACTATACAGTCCATGGAATTCTCCAGGCCAGAATACTGGAGTGGGTAGCCTTTCCCTTCTCCAGGGGATCTTCCTAACGCAGGGATCGAACCCAGGTCTCCTGCATTGCAGGCAGATTCTTTACCAGCTGAGCCACAAGGGAAGCTCATTGTACTCTTTGAGGTACATTAAATATAAATAAACAATCAGAGATAACTTTATAATTTTATGAGTCGTTTTTCAGAGTGTGTAGGCATTGTATTAAGTGGAAATGATGATAGCGGTTCTGTGCTGTGTATTAGATAATGTGTTCACTTAATTCTCTCAACAGTCCTGGAGGGATATACTATTATTGCTCTGCAGGTAAAGTGACAGAAACTTAAGTCGTTTACCCAGGGTTTTTCTGCTTGACATGGGTAGGGCCAGCATGTGAACTACTAGTCTTAGTTGCAGAGGAAGAATAGCTGGAACAAGCAGTTGAGGCTCAGGTGAAGGCAGAACGGACTTCAGTATAGAATAAGGGCCTGTGAGCCTGGAGTCTACCACTGACTATTATCCTGTGTTCCACCTTTCCCCCAGCATCAGGTTATCCATACAGTCATCCTGCAGATTACAAGTTATATGTGAGCACACTCTGAAAACTTCAAGCTGTTTGAAAGAGTTTTAAGATGTGGATTTTATCTGTGAAGAGCAAGATTAGAGCCCAGTTCTGACTCAACTCTCAGACCAGGGTGCTTTGGCTGGTGCTCTTGGCAGGTGTTCTCAATCCCAGATTGGAGATCTAGGGGATTTTTGTGTATATCAGGAGGGTCTCAGAAAGCAGTGTCAGTGTCTACCTGGAATAGGATGTGTACAAATCTTCCTTGAATTGAGCAGTTTAATGAGCTAAGCGGGTAGAGACACCTAGAGGGCTCCATTATTCAAAAGGTGACGGGTTATGTTACCACATTAATTTCAGTTTTCTTGCAACCTGTGGATGAGAGAGTGTTACAGAACCTCTTCAAAGGGCTGGGGGAACATGGTTCTGTAGCAGAGGCTTAGTGGGAAATTTTCTTATGTGTGAGACTTGAGAAATATGTAGAATGTTTAGCTGAAATAGAAGAGTCAGGACTATTGCTTCTTTTTTTTAAGTTTAAGATTCTTTTTACGTTTAATGTACTCCCATCAGAGTTTTTTCCTTTTTTAGAAAAAAATATTTAGTTTTTTGGCTGTGATGGGTCTTAGCTGTGGCATTTGGGATCTTTAGTTGCAGCGTGTGGTATCTAGTTCGCTGACCCGGCATCAAACCCCGGCCACCTGCATTGGGAGCACAGAGTCTTAGCCACTGAACCACCAGGAAAATCCCCACCATCAGATTTTTTGCACCATAGATTTATTTTGGTGTTGATTTTATGTTTATGGTAGATACATATCTTGAACCACTAACATGTAATTTTATTAGTTTCAGTGAAGGTTATCCATTAAATATATATTGATAACTTAGATATGATCTCTTAAATGCCCCATAAACTACTCATATAAGTAACAAATGAAAAATCCTAAAAGAAATTCCTTTTCAGACTGTGACCCAATTTCTGGTTGGAAAATATAATCATTGTGGCTTTGTTACATAATACCTGCTTGTCATTATTTCTGTGGACATTTTGCATCTGAAAAAGTCTTTTACTTTATTTTTAGAAGTTTCATTATTAAGAGTTTTTCCTTCTTTTTTATCTTTTAAGGTTTTGATTTCCTGGTTAAAGATGTTCTTCACCTGAATGCAGTTTTTCCTATTGGTCGAATAAGACAACTATCAACTTTGCCTGTTCATCCTCTTTTTAATCTCTAAAGGATGGATATTTGTGAGATGTTGCTTAATATGGTCTGGAATAGTCTGCCCATTTGTTGAATTGTAAGTGACTTTTAAATGTGCAAGTTCTGTTAAATACAAGGAGAACCTCTATGGGTAACTTTTGTACTGAAGTCATTTGTCAACCATGGTAAAACTTGCAAACCCACTTTATACAGAGTGGATTCTTGAAGCTATACAGAAAATAAAAAAGCAAAAGCAAAGGCCCTCTGAAGAGAGAATCTGCCATGCCGTCAGCACTTCCCATGGGTTGGATAAGAAGACAGTCTCTGAACAGCTGGAACTCAGCGTTCAGGATGGCTCAGTTCTCAAAGTCACCAACAAAGGCCTTGCCTCCTACAAGGACCCAGACAACCCTGGGCGCTTTTCATCAGTTAAACCAGGCACTTTTCCTAAGTCAACCAAGGGGTCTAGAGGATCATGCAATGATCTGCGCAACGTGGATTGGAATAAACTTCTAAGGAGAGCAATTGAAGGACTGGAGGAGCCAAATGGCTCCTCCCTGAAGAACATTGAGAAGTATCTCAGAAGTCAAAGTGATCTCACAAGCACCACCACCAACCCAGCCTTTCAGCAGCGGCTGCGACTGGGGGCCAAACGCGCAGTGAACAATGGGAGGTTACTGAAAGACGGACCGCAGTACAGGGTCAATTACGGAGGCTTAGATGGCAAAGGGGCTCCCAAGTACCCCAGTGCTTTCCCATCTTCGCTCCCACCTGTCAGCCTTCTACCCCACGAGAAAGATCAGGTAAGTGCAGACGAAATGTCAGTACTTTCTAAGTATTGCCCATTTGACTTGTACGGTTTCAGTTAAGTTTTACACAGACGCAAGTTCTGAGTTAAGTGTGATAAAATCAAATGTTTTGCCTCTGCGCAGTCTTTTATATTTTAAGAGATATACTTATTTTACAATAGAAATCGCTCTCTATTGTTCTACAAGGTGTTGAGGGCTTCCTCATTGGTTGACTAAGAATTTAATATGATGATTATGTGATTTGTTTTTTAAACTCTTAATTGCTAATCCGTGGGGGCTTAAAGGGCCCAGGATAGATAACTTCGCTCTTTACTCAAGGCAGGATCGTATATTTATTTCAAAAATCCAAGAAAGGCCATTGCATGGTTTTCTCTCTTTAAATTATTACTTATTTTTTTTTTAGCTTTATGAGGTATAATTGATTTATCTTCCTCTTTATTGTTGTTTCCGAGAAGAAGAATCTTTAAGATTAATTATTTTAATACAGATAGCTTGTGCATTACTGGAACTGTTACAATATGTGACCTAAATCCTGCCTGTTTCAATTTAAAGTCATTTATTACTTGTTCACTTTTCTCATCTGGTGAAAGTGAATGTTTATTTTGTCTCATCTGTATCTTTCTTATAATCTTTGGTTTCTCTGGGCTTTCTGTTATTTCTAGGATAGTTATACATTTATGGCAGATTTCTCCTAAAATTACTGCTGCAATTTAAAGTCTGGTTATGTAGGGTTATCCTTTATTTTATTTCAAAGCTATTGAAGTTACCACCCAAAGTAAACCCAAAATAGAGCAACAACAAATTGTTTATAATGGTTTCAGCCCTCCAGTTTATCTGTCTATCCCTTGAGGGAGTGGATGTATTGATGCCAGTTATTAATAACTTTACGTCTTGTAAACTGTTAGCCATTGTTGATAGACAGGGTGGTGGTTGTATGAGCAAACTGCATTTTCAGAAGTGATAGAAGCAGTGTCAGGAAAAGCTGTTCTCCTGAGGACTTGTTTTTCCTCTTTGGATACTGTTGCCCTTGAGATAGCCCCTGCTTCCCTCATTGCGTTAAGCTGATAGAGGCTCAGCTCTTCCAAACTAAGTGGGACCAGGTGATTTGCTTTTCCATGGACTAATCTAAACCCTAGCATTTATTTTTTAACTGTATTTTTATTTTATTAATTTTCCTCAACATTTATTTTATCCTTGGGTGGTATTTGTGTTTGTGTAACCAACCCCCAGTTCTTTGTGAGAGAATGTGGGCATAAAGAAAGAAATAAGTAAACCTATGAAATTTTCTTTTTAATAACAATTGTTTCAAGAAAATGCAGCAAGTGACT
Organism: Bison bison bison; assembly: GCF_000754665.1. NCBI lineage: Eukaryota > Metazoa > Chordata > Mammalia > Artiodactyla > Bovidae > Bison > Bison bison. The sequence continues at coordinate 8,679,021 of NW_011494881.1, forward strand.
TAAATCCTAATTTCTGTTTCTGACACAGCCACATTGAGCACTTCTGTTTCTCATTAAATATTTTTATAAAAGCTTACGCCATAAGGAAATTCCTTAAGGGAATGTAGAGCCATTTCTTGATGGTTTTGGATGTCTTTGTTTTAAAAATATATGCATTACTCTAAGGCATTAATATATTAAAGCTTTATAATTATCAGGTACATGGACTAATTCAGGCAGCTTTAGGCAATTTAACAGCATGTTTTAATAATTTTGTGATCCAGGGGAATATCTTAACTTGTGGTAGAGGAATCATTACAGGTTTTCCACAGTCCCTTTCCTCTCCTTCTCTTTAACCTTGCTCATCGTTATTTTTGCCATTCTTATCATATTTTTTTCATATAGCATCTATACAAAAGTATTTTTAGTCTAAGACTCCTGTCCAGAGGGGTCTAGAATTGAGAACAGAGTGATTTATTGCTTAGCATGCAAATTGTTCCTGCTCTTTCTGTGATGCTATTCTTTAAATTGTCCAGTTAGCATCATCCTATAACAAGGAATGCTGAGAAAATGTGTCCTGTAATTTTTATTTGATGAAATTGGGAATTGTATTGAGTAATCATAATCTAATTCTTAAAAGAGGACAAATAAACATAAATGAAAATCAGATCAAGTCACTTTGGCCAGAACGTACTGTATTGCTTCCATTGTATATTACAATGGCATTTTTCCTTGAAAAATGTAATAAGAACTACATTAGAATATATTGCCCTTTGAGATTACAAGGGGTAAATAGTTTAAAACCCTGTAAACTTTCCAAGTCAGTGTAATAGAAATTCTTATCCTGGGTCCATGAATGAGTTTGGGGTAGGTAAGCTAACAAATCCCCTTAAATAGAACAGTCGTTTGTATCCACATGTTTTCCTAGGGTCAGGGTCTGTAATTTTTATCAGATTCTCAAAGGGATCTAAAGTGTCAAAGAGCCAATGTGAACATTTTTATACTGTAGAAAATATTTTTGAGTTTGTTATACAAAAACCTATATATGTGTATGTGTGTATATATATATATATTAATTGTTACCTTTCCATTGTTTTTGCTTCAGCTGTTGAACTTGGATCTGTATGTAGACTAGTTCTCCTATAGCTTCATGTATATAGGACTTGCTCTAATATATTTGAAAGGCAAATTATCATTGTTCTTCTGCTAGAAGTCTGAAGAATTCACAGTGTGGGAGGACATTTATGATATAAATGGCCACTATACAGAGATGAAGTCATTCAATCACAATTTAGCCGACCAGTATCTTTTAAGAAGCTGTTACTCTAGTTACTCTAGTTTCATTTAATTGTAAAAAAGAAAATAAAAATAGTGAAAGTAATAACATTTCTTAAGTGTTAAATGCTGGCACTATTCCAGGTGCTTTACATTTATTGCCTCATTATCACAATAACTGTGAGGGCCATAGATTATTATCCTTTTATAGATGAAAAACTGAGGCTCAAAACCTAAGCAGTTTATCCAAAGTCACTTACAGAGCTGGTGAACGGTGCAGCCAAGATTCTGAGACAATCTGACTCTAGACTTCTTTACCACTGGGCTGTATACTGGTCAACAGGTGTGGCTTTCATTAACAATAAAAGTATCTCTTTCAATTCCTCAAATGCTTTGAAGCAGTTTTCCCCCCAACTAATAGATTTTTGGCATTTTAAATTTGGTAACCGCAATGAGCTTATTACAGTTTTTAAAGCAGATACTGTTTATAATATTAGCAGTATGAAAAAGCAGTAGGGAAAATAGTAAATCTGTGTCTAATTAGATTTAACATCATCATCATTCCTATGCATGACTGCTAGGAGGAATACAATGCAAGTTAAAATAGAAGGGCTCCTTCCTTTCTAAAATGTAATTGCACATCTTCTGATAGTCTAGAATTCAAATTGGATATTACCATACTGGCTTCTTAGCATAACTTCTTTGTATTTATTTAAGAAAGCTCTCTTTGGTGAGGTGATATGGAAACGAATTAAACCACTGAAGATAAAAGTTTATCTTTGACTTGATGAGGGAACTCCTAAAGGATAGTGTTAGAGTTTCTCATTAAAAATGGTAAAGCTCAATTAGGTCAGATTATGAGGACTTTGGAAAAGTCAAATATGCTAAGAGAGACTTTAGTTATCAGTATGCATTCTGTAGCATTAAGATTCTATTTGAACATTTGGGCTTTAGCATTTTTTTTTTTAACTTTACCATATTGTATTGGTTTTGCCATATATCAACATAAATCCGCCACAGGTACACACGTGTTCCCCATCCTGAACCCTCCTCCCTCTTCCCTCCCCGTACCATTCCTCTGGGTCGTCCCAGTGCACCAGCCCCAAGCATCCAGTATCGTGCATCAAACCTGGACTGGTGACTCGTTTCATATATGATATTATACATGTTTCAATGCCATTCTCCCAAATCATCCCACCCTCTCCCTCTCCCACAGAGTCCAAAAGACTGTTCTATACGTCAGTGTCTCTTTTGCTGTCTCGTATACAGGGTTATTGTCACCATCTTTCTAAATTCCATATATATGCGGTAGTATACTGCATTGGTGTTTTTCTTTCTGGCTTACTTCACTCTGTATAATAGGCTCCAGTTTCATCCACCTCATTAGAACTGATTCAAATGTATTCTTTTTGGGCTTTAGCATTTTAATAAAATCAGTTTGGTTCAGTTTTAAACAGATTCCTCAGTATTTCACTTTATTGGTAATATCTTCCTAAAATTTATTAAGTGTCAAATCTTGGTATGTTTCTAGTGCAGTACATATTATTATAATAGCTCTCATTTTTGGCAGCTGTAGTTGGAAAGGGAGACACTTCTAATATCAGGTAGGGCTTTTGATGTTTTTTTCTTGAAGAAATGAAATACCTGTATTATAATACTATGAAAAAGCTTCAAACATAATTACCACACCAGTGATACTGTCAAAAAGAAAAAAAAAAGAATGAGTTTCAGAAGGAGCACAGATGATCAGAAATGGGGCTGAGAGATAAAACTATATTAAAAAATCACTGTTTGTGCTCTTGGCCTGTTCAGTTGTTTATTCTATTTGTCCCTCACTCCTTTTAGGGAGATATTTTATTTATGGTTATTGGTTATTACTATGAAATAGTTCCTTAAATAGAATAATTTTTTTTAAAGGAAGTGTAATAGGGAAGAACAAATCTGACTCCATATTAGATCTGTTTCCTTTTTTTTTGAGTTTTCATAAACAGAAGGTTAATGTATATCCTACATCAATTTTCTGTGTTGTGTAAATGCCATAATTTAAATAACTTAATTTTTTCTTTTCTTCAGTTTTCTCCCTGCCCCCCTCCTCCCTCTCTGGGATTTTTTCAATCGCCTGTACTTTGTGAAGGACCATTCACTAGTCCATATTGTTCTTTGATGTGGCAGGCTTCCAGAAGTTTCTCAGCTGTAGAATTGTCCATGGCTGCAGACAACTCTGGATCTTTTTGACGGAAATGTGTGTATCTTTTATCTGCTAATCATGGAGTCCAAATGTCCTCTCTGTTGTCCTTCTCAGTCCTTCTTTGAATTGGTGTGCTTTGTACTGCAGATGTCACATTTCTCAGAGTGCCTAGCTGTGTGCATTCAACTGAAAGTTGGAAAAAGCCCTAAATACACCAAAATATACTCTTCCATGTAACCTGAATTTTGGAATTGGAATGGATCAAAGTCAGTTTTGGAATGACTGAAGGCAGACAGAGAGCTGTTCTGTCGTGTGAACGACTAGGGGAATCCATATGTTCTTTCCCAGGTCAGGGAGGGAAGAGGATTGCTATGCTGTTCCTGTGTTTAAGCTTCAGAAGTTCTGCGGAATAACATGAGCTGCTTTTGTGAGCAGATAGTACTGGTTACTGAGGGGACGTTGAGCGCCCAGGAATTGTCTGAGACTAGTTAGCCAGGGGGAAGGATGGAATGAAGAACACCTGTGTCTTTCTTACTCGCAGGGGTGACAGTGTGTTCCACTTTTGAGCTTGTATCTAGGTGGGACTTGTGTACACTTCTAATGAAATACATTTCAGGTAAAATAGAAACTTTAGAGGATTTTGGACTCTTAAAATGAGTGTGAAATACTCCTTTTAACTCTTTGGATCTTAGATATGTTTGATATTGTAGCTGCCTTTTCCTGACCTTGACATGATACAGAGAAGAGTATTTTCTGATTTCCTAATGATATTTTCTTTCAAGCATTGAGGATGCTAAGGGTGTAGTTTTGTAGTTTCTTGACTAATTTTGGATGTTTTGAGCAGCTTTCAGGAATTTACTGTTGTATTCCTTATACCTATTTGGATTATAACAGCTATATTTCTTTCAGTGCTAAGAAAAATCTAGATTTTTATAGCTTTGACATTGTTTAACAGTTAAGTGCTGTTTGCTGATTTATTCTGACTGTATCTTGGATGGCAGAGATATTTATTCATCCTTTCCTTTCAAACTTTATTTAATAAATAGTACATTTTAATGTATCTCAGAACAAAAGTTTACATTCTTTTTATGTATTTTATCTTTGTACATGCTAATATAAAAAGAATACATGTGATTGTTTTATCACTGTAATAGCAAATTTTGATTGGAAAATTCATGACTTCGGGTATTGTTTATAAACTTATAAACTTAATTTTTCTGGCCTATACATTAAACTACAGTTTAATGAAACTACAGTTTAATAGTTCTCTGGTTACACCAGCATTTCAAATGTGAATCAGCATACTTAAGTACTTTGATTTCTCCAATCTATTAATGTTTCTAAGTACATAAACATCAATTACTGGAGTGGGTTGCCATTGCCTTCTGCGAAACATCAATTAGCTCACTGAATTAAAGTTCACAAATGAGTCATCCATGTAATTTGTGACGTTTTGAGTTAGCAGGGCCATGAGGAAAGTGTGTTTTTGTTTGTGTGTGGGTTCCCTTATCTCACTGTCTTCAGGTGGTGATGGGGAGTTTATATAAGTAAAAGGAGGAGGCCTGGCGGTGAGCCTTGTGAAATGCTAGTCACTGTTACCAGGCTTATACTCTGGACTAGACTGCTTTCCCAGAGAAGTCTCTAGGAGTTGCAGACGGTATACTGTTGTTTTTCCTTTTATAAATGAACCTTTTAATTAGCAGAGTATTAATTAGAGTGTAACTTTTTTTTCTTTGGTGAAATATAATATATTGAAAACTCTGCAAAATGGACTATACACGCAAAATTTTAGAGTGAAGGATACTAAACTGTGAGGCTGGTTTCTTCAAAGATACAAAATAAATACTAATCAGCGGTCTAAGCAAAATCCAGGAAGGATTTGTGTTAATTTGACAAGTGGGTTTAGAATTCTTTAGCCATTATTTTTTAGAAACCAGCTTTGTTCATACATCCTTTCTGTAATTTGCTTCACTTTTGATCTTTGATAAAACCAGCTGCAATTTTGTTTCATTAACAAACTTAACTGGTTAACAGATGTTTGTTTTGGCTTGATTGTGTCCTTTCTATTAAAACCAGTGTAAGCATACATAGAAACCATGCTGGGCCTTTTCCTGTCTGTAGTTAGACAGGCGTTTCAGAAGAGCAACTTAATTTTATTTACAAGTTCAATTTTTGTCCCTCTGTGCTATTACAGTAGGTGTACAAACATTTTAGCTCTTGTTCCTCCTGTCAGGGAGGTCTGAGGTCTTTTGTTCTTAATCCTCCATCTGTTAGTCCAGGACACCCTCCCCCGCTCTTCTGTTTTAGCATTACGGAATCTTAGCATGCCGAAAAAGGTATCGCAGAATTGGTAATTGAGATATCAGTGACTCTTCCACAGTTCAAGGGATGGAAAGGGACTAGCCTGGTAAATTTAGATAATGTCTTGCATCTTCTTTGATGTTGGTAAGCTGCCATATGGAAAGCAGTGAGGCCTGCAGGAAGGAGGTGAGCCTTGTCTGGGCTGTCTGTGATGCTCACAGCGATGTGGGCTGCGAGCCAGAGGTGACACTTGAATGTGTCTGTAGTACTTTCTGATGTCACCAGTCCTGAGTTTTGTCCATGGTTGACTGCCATGCCTGTGACCGTCTTGGATCATAAATGAGAATATGAATTTCAAGAAACGGAGAGTAAGGGTAATACTGGGTAAGAGAAACAGTAGTAAGAGAAGCAGAGAATTCGCAAACTAAAATCCAGTTTTAAGGACCTGCAGTGATGATTCCAGTTTGATATTTGATCAACTTGTTTCCCAAACTGGTATTCTAATACCATGTAGGAGCTTCTACCTTATATCGAAATCCAGCTGCAGCTGTTGAGCCTTGGGATGTGAGTGAAGCAGCAGAATGCAAAATGTGCTAGTGGAAGAGTCTGCAGTTTGAAGAATATGAGCTATTCCAGCTACAGTGCTGGCCAGGCATGAGGAGGCTGGGGAAAGGTAGGCAGTGTAGGCAGCCTGCTGCTTCTCAGGTGGCTCAATGATAAAAAACCTGCCTGCCAAGTTGGGAGAAGCAAGAGACCCAGTTCAGTCCCTGGGGCAGGAAGATCCCCTGGAGGAGGAAATGGCAGCCCACTCCAGTATTCTTGCCTGGAGAATCCCATGGGCAGAGGAGCCTGGCGGGCTGCAGTCCATGGGGTCACACAGAGTAAGGACATGCCTGAGCACGCATCACTCGCACTCAGTGGGAGCCAGGAAGACGTCTCCCCCTTAACTTTGTAATTTATGAAATTGCAATACTGTAGATAAGTTGCAAGAGTAATACAATAAGTGCTGTATTTCTTTCCTCTAGACTCACCACTTGTTAACATTTTCCCACACTTGTTCTTTCTCTCTTTCCCCTATTGTGTGTGTGTGTATACACATATATTCATACTTATGGCTGAACTATTGGAAAATAGTAGCAAATATGATGTTAAATTATAATTACAATTATATATCAAGGAACATTCTCCAGTGTATCCACAATGGTATTATCTCATGTAGAAATTCAACAGTGAAACAAGAGTATTACATTTAATAGACAGTCACAGCTTCAGTTCAGTTCAGTTCAGTCGCTCAGTCGTATCTGACTCTTTGCGACCCCATGTATTGCTTCAGATGGCCCCAAAGTGTCGTTTATAGCTTTTGTTTTTGAGTTGGAATCCAGTTAAGCATCTTGCATCACACTTGGTTATCATGTCTCCTTTAATAGGGACCCGTTTTCCATCTTTATTTACTTCTCCTGTCAGTGACATTTTTCAACAGTTTCGCCCAGTTATTTTTGTAGAATGTCCCACAATTACTGTTAATTAGTCTGATTATGTCCTTATGATTAAGTTCAGAGTCAGTATTTTTGGTAAGAATACTACGTGGGTCATGTTGTATATTTCCTGTTTCTGGTCACATCTTTTAAGGTGGTCTTATTACTGGCAGTGCTTATTTGATTAGTTGCTTAAGGTGGTGTCTGCCAGACCTCTCTTTATCAAGGCACCTTTTTCCTTTTGTAATGAATAATTTGTACAGTATCTCGTGATCCTCTGAGACCATGTGAATAACCTTTCATCCAGTGTATATTAGTTTTCTGTTACTTGCTGTGACAGATCACCACAAATTTAGTATTTTGAAACACTGCAAATTTATTGTCTTACAGTTCTTTTGGTTGGAAGCCCAACATGGGTCCCATAGGATTGCAGTCAGGGTGTCAGTGGTTCTGTGTTCCTTTCTTGGGGCTCTGGGGGAGAATCCGTTCCTTCACCATTTCCCGCTTCTACAGGCTGCTTGCGTTTCCTGACTAATGGCCTCTCCCTTCACCTTCAGAGTCAGCAGCATCTCATCACTCTGACCATTTCACCATAGTCACATCTTTCCTCGACCAGCAGCCTGGGCAGCTTTTCAGGGATTCATGTGGTTAGATTGGGGCCACTTAGATAATCCAGGATAATCTCCCCATCTCAAAGTCTTTAACTTAATCACAGCCATAAAGGTCATTTTGCCGTGTAAGGTGACAGATTGACAAGTTCTTGGCATTAGGAAATGGCTCTTGGGAGAGGGGGTGGCATTATTCTGCCTGCCACACAGTGGATTCAATATCCTCACCTAAATCAACTTTTACATAAGAGGTTGCAGATCTTTGAAGATTGTGGTGCTCTAGGGTAATAGCATGGTTTAAGTCTGCTTAGAAAGGAGTGAAGGCTGGGAGGCAGACGGCTTGAGTTCTAGGTCTGATGGTACATCCTGAATCATTTCCATGAGGGCAGGAACAGGGGCTGCCCCCGCTAAGTACCCCCACTTCCATTTAGCGTCTCTTTATTTCTGAGTCGAAGAACTGAAGAATGGGTTTGGCAGTAATAGCTTGGGAGTTTTTACCAATAGGAGTCTGGATATCCAAAATGTTTTCTAACACAGTACATTTAAAGTTGTAGATAAGGCTCTTTCATTTAAATACAGAGTGCAGGAAAATATATTGCGTATATAATGTGGGGGACTCTTTGGTGATATTTTGAAGACTAAGTAACATCTGAAGAGTTTTATGTCTATTATTTAAATCTGAATCCTCATAGAACTCTTAAATAGGCTGATAAAGAAACTGACTTATTTAAAAAAGAATAATATCTTGGTCACAATGTTATATGTCAGTTATACCTCAATAAAGTTGGGGGGAAAAAAGAAAAATATTCAGGTGAATGTCTATTATGTTCTTTCAGTTCTTAGTAAAAACTGAGGAGGAAAAAAAATCACATCAAGATTGACAAAGGCATTGAACCTTCCTTTCCTTTCATTCCATAGTGTTTCAGTAGAATCTTCTGCAGTAGCTGCAATTAGTTGGCATGCCCTGGTAATACTGACCTTTTCGGTTGTTAAAGAAAAACTGTTTGTTATCCGCCTGTAAATGTGCTTCCTAGAGCTGATAAAAAAAGATAATCTCATCTGATGGGCTCTGGCCCTCTGTAAACCTCCTTTCCAACTTATTTTCCACCAGCTACTGAAATACAACAAGATGCCAACAAGTACTTCCTCACAGAGCATTTATACCAACTTATATAAAATCATCTCTTTATTGGAAAATTGTGTAATGTCTTGATTTCAATTTAGCATAGCATGTTGGTTAGCAATAAATCTTGTTAGGGTAGGAACACAAGCTATAGGCAGTTTGCAGAACACTGATCAGGGGCAAATTATATGTGTTTTTCCAGCTTCTAAAAATTTCAGAGCAAGATGAAATAAATAGTTATCATCAAGACCACCGCTTTCTAGGTTGTTTTACAATCTGACATAGTAGAACGTCACCGTGTATCTTGCAGTTAAGTGCCTTGACTCTCCTAAAATACGTTGTTTGTGCCTTGACTATTTCAGTTCCAAGTTCTGTCTGTGATACACAACAAAAGCAAAAGAATGTGGTTAAAACTTGGTACTTGTGCCTTGTAAAATAGCATAATAAACAGCTCAGATTTGAAGGCTGTACAGAAAACATGCAAGAAGATATTAGTATGAAATATTGATACTCAGTACTTGCTAGGTACCAGGTAAATTTCTAAGTATTTAATATATACAAAATAACTTTACATGAACCCTGAGAGATAACTCCTGTTATTGATGGAATTTTACAAATGAAGAAACACAGTCCAGAGATGTTTCCTTGCCCAAGAGGACACAGGAAGTGTCAGAGCTAGTGTTTCAGCCTGGCATACGACTTGGAGTATAGCCACTTCACACCTTCTAGTCTTCTCACTTACTTGGATGGAACCAGCAGATGCCTATTGAATTCTTGTAACATATAAAGCTCTGTACTAAGTGCTATACAACTTACATAGTATAAGCTGTATTCAAATTGTAGTTAGAATTACCAGTTGAAACATTCATAAACATACAGCTGTGCGGTACCTTTTCAAACGACCAGTGCGGTGATCTTCATTTTCACAGTGATTGAAAATTTATTTTCTTCAGGAATGAGTAATAGCAGCCAACGTTTATATACTGCTTACTGTGAGTCAGACACTACTTAAAGTGCTTTACGTACTTGCCTGTGATGTAGTACTTCTTTGCCTTCTTATAAGGGAGGGGACTGAAGCACGTGAGGTTAAAGGACTTGCCCAAAGTCTCATGTCTGTTGTGTGGCGAAGTGGAGCCAGGATTCAGGTCCAGGAGTCTTGGCTCCACAGTCTGTACGCTTAATTGTTATGCTGCTGCTGCTAAGTCGTTTCAGTCGTGTCCCACTCTGTGCGACCCCATAGACGGCAGCCCACCAGGCTCCCCCGTCCCTGGGATTCTCCAGGCAAGAACACTGGAGTGGGTTGCCATTTCCTTCTCCAATGCATGAAAGTGAAAAGTGAAAGTGAAGTCGCTCAGTCTTGTCTGACTCTTAGCAACCCCATGGACTGCAGCCCACCAGGCTCCTCCATCCATGGGATTTTCCAGGCATGAGTACCAGAGTGGGGTGCCATTGCCTTCTCCGAATCCTTATGCTATACTCCCTTATATTTTCCTCTAGAAGAAAACTTCTTTTAAAGAAAGGGTATTGAAACGAGTATGCATTAAGTTCTTATAAACCTGGACCTCTAAATGCCTTTTAAGTGTTTATAATAGGAATCACTGAAAAGACTTAAAATTTGTAGTGTGACCTCATCTAATGTAGCTTTTCCCAAACATCCTGAGGTAGAAGGAAATGGTACTCTTTAAGATGATAAAGATGCTAATAATGTTCTGAGTTTTAAAGTTCCTGAGAGATTCTGGAATTTGACTTGCTTAGCCTACGGTTTCTCAAGATGGTTTGATAATGGGCCGTCCTCTTTCTCCTCACTCCTTACAGTAGCTGTTCACTTGTCTAGAAATCTTTACATTTGGTTAAACACAGCTTGGATAGTGCTAATGTCGGGTTATACTGCTAAGTCCTTTCCTCATGTCTCCCAAATACTCATCCCAAGGGAAGCCATTGACTAATTGACTTTGGGTTTGTGCTTCAGAACAGAAAGCCTCAAATCATCATTTTCATTCCTTGTCTGAGTTATGAATTAGTAAAGTGTTAGTCGCTGAGTCATGTCTCACTCTTCGTGACTCCATGGACTGGAGTCCACTGGGCTCTTTTGTCCATGGGATTTTCCAGGCAAGATTACAGGAGTGGCTAGCTATTCACTTCTCCAGGGAATCTTCCTGACCCAGGAATCAAACCTGAGTCTCCTACATTGCAAGCAGATTCTTTACTGTCTGAGCCACCAGGGAAGCCCTAATTTATTAAAACCATTGTGTAGTTCTTCAACTAGAGAATAACATTTTAGAGTAGCAGGTGGCCTTCGAGGTCGCCAAGTTCAGAGGTTTTAAGTTGATGTCCCAGTATTCCTTTTAGGGGGTTGTGAACTTCTGAAATTGTATACAGAATGTTAGGCTTACATGTTTTATGAGTATTTTTTGAAGCCTCTCATCTCTCCCCTCCTTCAGCAGGTCACTTGACTTTAGACCAGTGGTTTCCCAACTTTGCTGCATGTTTGAATCATTGGAAGAACTTTTAAAAATTCCATGCCCAGACCTCATCCACCTGTTAACACACCATGTCTGGGTGGGAGGCAGGCACGAGAACTTTTTAACAATCTCTGGAGGGATGCCAGTGTGCAGGAAAAGTTTAGAAATCACTGCCTGGGGCTAACTTTCTTCTTTTATAGATGAGCAAACAGGGACTACTTTGTGGTTGAGGAAACAATCTAAATATGTTAATTGGACAGGGCCCCCACTGTTGCTAAAAGAGATCTTAGACATCATGTGAGAAAGAAGTCTTAGGAAAAAGAAGCTCTGGGGGCAGAATGCTTTGGTTCAAATCCCGACTTTTCCACTGGGCGAGTAGCCTTTGTCTTGGTTTTCCCAGCTGACAAATGGGGACGATAAAAGCATAGACTGCATAGGGGTAGTTTTGCTGCACTAGAAAGGGCAGCTGAACAGAGTCTAGCGCTACGGGAGGCACAGTTGCCCGTGGCCTCGCTGCTTTGAAGCAGAAGTGATACCCTTATCACCTCATAAGGAAGGCCTCCTTTCCTACTGGAGACTCGCTGTAGTCACGCAGGCCACCAGTGGCTACAATTTACGTTTCTTTGTTGTTTTTCCCCTCATTTCTTGTTATTTAAATAATAAGAAAAAGAGTATATTTTCTAGGGTAATGTACATGTACAATAAACCTGTACATGTTTATTGTACAGGTTTTGAGAATACAGAAAAGTTCAGGGATGATAAATACTATGTAAATTTCACTCCAGAGATAACTAGCATTAAAAGTTTGTATTTCCTTCCAGTCTTTTTTCCCCTACCTGTGTATTTGTTCTATTTAAATAAAAAGGTGTTAGCTGTATAATTTTGTATCTTGCTTTCTACATTTAAAATATGTTGTGAACCTTTCCCCATATTAATTCTTTGAAGTGTGACCTTAAAAGACTGGTAGTATTTCGTATGTCTTTGTTGCTTAACATTTAAGATGTTCCTAACTTTTTTACTATTACAACTAATCCTGCTACTAAAAATTTGTGTACGCATGGGTAATTATTTCTCATGGGATAGATTATTAGAGGAGTATACTGGGGCATAAACATTAATTCTTCTTCTATGACTTGTGAAATATATGGTAAAAAATGTTTCAAAAGGTAGTACCAGTTTACACTCTTGGGCAGAGTAGAGAGTCCTTGGGCATCCACTTGCTTCTTTAGTTCAGTTCAGGGGCTCAGCTGTGTCCGACTCTTTGCAGACACTGCACACACTGCACCCATGGACTGCAGCACGTCAGGCTTCCCTGTCCATCCCCAACTCCCAGAGCTTGCTCAGACTTGCTTCTTCACCCTTATTTATTTATTTGGCTGCACCGAGTCTTACTTGTGGCATGTGGGATTTAGTTACCGGACCAGGGATCAAACCCCGGCCCCCTGCATTGGGAGTTGCAGAATCCCAGCCACTGGACCACCAGGGAAGTCGCAGCCTCATCCTTACTTTTTATCTTGCCCATGTGGTAGACGGAAGAGTGGATCTCTCTTACTTTACTTTGTATTTCTGTGATTACGAATGACTTGCACGTTTTTGTTTAGCGGTCATTGCTCAGTAGCTGTAGTGTTGTGGTCATCCATCCTTCATTCCTGTGCCTGGAGGCAACCATCTTCAACTCTTCAACCATATTTAGTCATTTCTTCTGGAAGTTAGAGTTCTTTGTTTTTAAACAGCATTCTTATAATGCTGTTTCTTGAATTTCAGTTTTAGACATTTTCTCTTGACTTCTTGCCAGGGGAAATAAGGATAAAGTTCTCATACACCCTTCCCTTTCCCATTGCCCTTCTCATCTCAGTATGATTAGGTCATCATTTTTGCTTAAGTAATTGTATTCAGTGTGCAAATATTATTTAGTTGTGCCTTGAAGTATACTGTTATCAATTTTGGTGATTTTTGTTGTCTTTTTTAAACAAGTAAAGATTTGTTTATTCATGACCGTGCTGGGTCTTGGTTGCTCTGCGGGCTTTTCTCTAGTTACCGTGAGCGGGGCCGCTGTCTGGCTGGGTGCACGGGCTTCTCACTGCGGTGGCTTCTGTTGCAGAGCATAGGCTCCAGGGCAGGCGGGCTTCAGGAGCTGCAGCTCCCAGGCTTTAGAGCACAGGCTCAGTAGTCGTAGCGCATGCGCTTAGATGCTCCTCAGCATGTGGGACCTTCCAGGACCAGATATCGAACCCGTGTCCCCTGCACTGGCTGGTGGTTCTTTACCACTGAGTCACTAGGGAAGCCCTGTTTTGTTTTGTTTTGTTTTGTTTAGAAAATTCTCCATCCTGAGTTCAGAGAGACATTTACTGTTTTTTCCTTCTAATTTTTTGTCTTTATACTTAAATCCTTAAAATCATGTGCAGTTTTAATTTTGGTAAATGGTGTAAGAGTCTCTTGTTGTTGTGTTGTTTTTAATAGCTGACATTGTTCCAGGATCATATAATAAAATTCTTACTTTCCCCACTAATTTATGATACCTTAAAAAAATCACATCATAACTTTTTATCTGTCAGAAAGCTAGATCTCTCTTAATACTCAGCTTCATTTTTACCTTTGACAATTTTGATTCAGTTAACTTTGTAACATTTATTTCACTTAACCTCATTTAGCCGAATTGTCTTCCAATTTTGCTTTGGAATGTAGGGGAGGACAGAGGAGGCAAAAGGCAAGTGGCCTCTACAGTACAGTATTCCCATTTTCAAAGACTTATGGAGTGCATATCCCTGGAAATCATTTGCTGTCTAAATTCTGCACATCTCTAGAGCGCCTTAGCTAGCCTATTATGTCAGCCTGTATTTCACTAATTGCTTATGATTATTTTGTGAAACTGAGGGGTCAGAAAAGAATGTATTTTACCCAATTAGCTATTGTTTTTAATGACATGAAGTGCATTTGTCAGAGACCCTTGCTGTGTTCAACCTGCCACGGTTGGAAGAGAGTGAGTTTGCTCTTGGGCATGCCTGAGCTGGCGCCCATCAGACTGTCTCCTGGCCTGGCATTGGATCTTCCCAACTATCCCACTGCCATTCAGTATCGCCCAAACGTTTATACTTGGCTGTGAATTTCCTAAATTTACCTCTGTTGTTAAGATTTCTGTTTTGTTCCATTGTGATCAGAGAATACAATTTATATGATTTCAGTCCTTTTATATTTATGCCTAACATATGATCTGTTCTGAAAAATGTTCTGTATGCTCTTGAGAGGAATGTGTATTCCGCTATTGTTGTGTGATGACATCTGTAGATTATCTGCTAGGTCTGCTTGGTTTGTAGTTCTGTTCAAGACTTGTTTCCTTGCTGATCTTCTGCTTGATTATTTTATTATTGAAAGTATAATATTGAGGACTCCAACTGTTACTGTTGAATTGTCTGCTTCTTTCATTATTACCAGTTTTACCTACTACTGAGTGTATTGTCAGGCTCTGTTGTCAGGTGTGTGTATATACATGTTTAAAATTGTTATATTTTCTTGATACATTGACCCTTTCATCATTATACAGTATCCTTATTTTCTTTCAGTAACAATATTTATGTTAAAACATTTTTTTCTGATAGTAATATAACCACTTCACCTTTGTCTGGTTATTATTTTCGTGGTTTATCGTCTTCCTTTCTTTTACTTTCTAATTATTTATATCTTTGAATCTAAGGTGTACCTCTTGTATAGCATAAACAGTCCTGCCATGAAGACTTGAATAAAAGTATTTGAATCTGTGTTCTGTCTTCTTTTGGATATATACCTAGGTGTGGAATTGTTGAGTCATACCGGAAAAGGCGATGGCACCCCACTCCAGTACTCTTGCCTGGAAAATCCCATGGACAGAGGAGCCTGGTAGGCTGCAGTCCATGGGGTCGCTAAGAGTTGGACACGACTGAGCGACTTCACTTTCACTTTTCACTTTCATGCATTGGAGAAGGAAATGGCAACCCACTCCAGTGTTCTTGCCTGGAGAATCGCAGGGACAGGGGAGCCTGGTGGGCTGCTGTCTATGGGGTCGCACAGAGTCGGACACGACTGAAGCGACTTAGCAGCAGCAGCAGCACGATAATACTGTGTTTAATTTTTTGAGGAACTCCCTAGTTGCTTTCCACAGTGGCTGCATCATTTTACATTTCTACCAGCAATGTTTTGAGAGTTCCAGTTTCTCCACATTCTGACCAACACTTGTTCTTTCTCTCTTTCTTAACTAGTGCTCCCTTATTCTCCTTTTCAGAATTTTCACAGTTAGTTGTGCTTATTTTTCCACATAGACTTTATTAATTATTATTGTTTTCTATTTGGTTGTGCCACACGGCTTGTGGGCCCTTAGTTCCCCAACCAGGGATCGAACCTGCACCCCCTGCATTGAAAATGTAGATTCTTAACTACAGGACTGCCAGGAAGTTCTCCACATATAATTTAGAATGAGCTGTTTAGTTTTCAAAAGCTCTTGTAATTTTATTGGAGCTTTTAGGGTATAGAATGGCATTCTTATAATAATACTAAAGCTTCTACCAAAGAACAGATGTATCTTCCATTTTTTGATATGTTTTATTACTTCAAGTTTTCTTTATTGTGGAAAATTTAAAGCATATGAAAAATCAAGAGCAATGCTCACGCATTACCATGACACTAATTCCTCATGACTACTCAGGTTTCATTTATATTCCTACACATTGTCCCTAGCCCCTCCACGGCTGAATTATTTTGAAGCAAATCCAAACACATTTTGTTTATAAATATTTTTGTAATATAACCTTTATCATCCATTTAAGGTCCTGTATGTGAATGTAAGTGTGTAGACTGAGTATGAGCAATGTGTACTGAAGGATTTTAAGTTTCTGTTAAATTAATTCCTGGATATGCTATTTTTAGGGTGCTATTGTAAATAGAAACTTGTTACCCTTTCTAATTGACTCTTTTTAAAATACAAGATAGTTTTTTATTTTTTAAATACAAGATAGCTATTGATTTTTATGTATTAATTTTGTATTTAGCCACCTTACTGGAGTTCTCTTTTTGTTCATAATAGTTTTTAGTTATTATCTTGGGTTTTCTGGCCAAGTAATGCTGTATTGGCAAATAATGATCATTTAAATTCTATTTCCTCCTTGCTAATTTCTATATCTGAAATTTTTCTATAGTCTGTTTTTATCAGCTTTACTTATTTATTTATTTATTTTTATCAGCTTTAGTATTCCTTAATGATGTTAAAAAATACTGGTGACAGTGGATATGTTTTGGGGGAATACTTCATTATCTCTCAAGTATGATACTGTCTTATGTATTTATCTTGTTGATAAAGAAATTTATCAGGTATAGATTTTTTTATTTTATTCAGTATCTTTTCAGCATTTATGGAGATAGTGATTTTTCTTTGATCTTTAATATGATGAATTATAATAACTGATTTTCTAATATTGACCATTCTTGCTTTCTGAGTATGAATTGCAAATGTTCATAGTGTGTTATTTGTTTAAAGAGTGACATTCATTTTAATAGCAAAATTTCCTGGCATGTTTAAAATTTTCAGTCTTAGTAAGTTCACTCACACATTTTAGAAACATGTCTGTTCCATAAAGAAGCATCCTTATTAGTAAGGTATTTCCTTGTGCCTTTTTGTTAAGCTTGTATTAGAGGACAGTATTCAATATTGTGTGAGAGAGAGAGAGAGAGGGAGAGGGAGTGCACATGGGGGCTTGAGGAAGAGTTATAACACAATATTGGGTTTTAGAAGCTATGATATAATAAATTGTAATGCATGATATAGCCACATCCTTGTTGTAACAAACCATAATGTAATAGTTTTTACTAAAACAATTTAAATATTTTTACCACTAAATTGGAATCAACATGTCTATTTTTTTTTGTAGAAATGTTGATTATGATTTAATGAGATAATGCATTGGAGCACCTGACTTGGTGCCTATTCAGTAAAAGAGATGAGCTAGTTATTTTGGACATGTATAAACTCTGAGAAAAATTTTTTAATTATTTTATTTGTAGCTTTGAAATTTTTAATGAAGCACATTCTGGCATATACCTCTCTCTTCTGACAGTGATCTTTTGACTGTCCTTTTTCAAGGCCTAATCAAAAAAGAGTAGGTATTAAGTGTTTTCCTTATAGCTTTGCATTCTGTAAGTTTAGTTTAATAGCAGAGGTTAAGTTTTTTTTTTCTTTATTAATTATTTAGATTACCTATCCTCTATTCTCAGGGTTTTGGTTAGTTCAGTGTTTTCACAAATCCAAGTTGTGTCTCCATTACAATTTTTGCCAGTTTCATATACCATCTATTAATTATTTTCTTAATATTTTCTTTCTTATTGCCCTACTAAAGGGATAACAACCAAATGCCATGCATGAATTCTGTACCAGAAATTGGGGGATAATTAGTTATGTTTGAATTTGGGCCAGATTTTATGGGAAATTTCCTGGAGAAGGAAATAGCAACCCACTCCAGTATTCTTGCCTAGAGAATCCCATGGACTAGAGGAGCCTGGTGGGCTATAGTCAATGGGGAAGCAAAGAGTCGGACACGACTGAGTGTCTAACACGTACACTTAGGGGAAATTAAGGCATTACTGGTAATGTTCTTCATGTGATAATGGTATTTTGGTTATCTAAGATTATCTCCTTATGAGTTAGGTAATACCTTCTGTAGTATTTAATGATAAAGTGTCATGCTGGTGCAGCTGACTTTCAAGTGGTTCATCAACAACCATAACAAAAGTATGTGTGGTTCCCCGGTGGCTTAAACGGTACAGAATCTGCCTGTAATGCAGGAGCCCCCGCCCGGGCTTGATCCCTGGGTGGTGAAGATCCCCTGGCAAAGGGAATGGCTCCACACTTCAGTATTCTTGCGGGGAGAATTCCATGGACAGAGGAGCCTGGTGGCCTGCAGTCCATGGTTTGCAAAGAGTCTGACACGACTGAGTGACTGACATTTACACACACATGTGTATGTTTAGATAGATAGAAGATGTAGATAGAGCTATGAGGCAAAATCTTAACAATTGGTGAGTTTAGGTGAAGGGCACACAAGCATTCATTGTACTTATACTCTTCTATAGGCTTGAAATTTTTAAAAAATGTAAATTTGGAAAAATAAATATAATTACTCGCTGTCTGTGGGGTTGCAGATTCGGACAAGACTAAGTGACTGAACTGAATAGTACTTGTTAAAAATTAAATGGCCTTATTTTCTTTACTTTGATCTACTGCAAAAGGAAACTTTTCATTACTGTAAGTGGAAAATATGTATTCTATATCATAAACAGAAGATAGTTGTGAAAGTTATTATTTAAAAATTTTTAATTAAAAATATATTTGTATACTGTTATCTGCCAGGAGCCCAGGCTGGCCTCTCAAAGATTTAGCAAATGTTAGAGAGGTGTTAAATATGTATTAGCACCAAACTGAGACTTTCTTCTTGGCTTAATAAGAAGGTATGAGAGAAAATTGCAAAGGGAACAGCGGTTTTCTTATTCTGGGTGATGTAGATTGCTTCAAATTATCTTGAATCTCACCTCAAAGCATCTTGAATCCTACACTTTGAGAAATGCTGCATCCATTGATTTTAGTGTAGTGTGTTAGAAAGAAAATAAACTTGTATACTGTTTATAGTTCCTATTATGTCTTTGTTTTTAAACCTTCTGTGTTGAATCATCATCAACATCATTATTATTTGGTAGTTTTGATCACTACAGATGCATGTCTAGCTGAATGGCATCTTGGCCTAAAAGGCAGATGTCAGATTCTGCAGTCTAAATAGTTAGTGGTTTCTTGCTCTGAAGTTGCTCTTGTCGTTGGGGTTTTCCTGGGGTTTTGATCTTTTTGTTTTCCTTTCTCTCTATTTTTTTCTTTCCTGCTACATTGTCCCTGCTGCTATTTGGAAGCCACTAGGTCGCTTTGCCTCTTGAACAGTGAAAGGACCCAGATCGTGTCTGTCTCACATTTTGTTATCCCAGCACAAGACTCAATTGAATAAAACATATTACCCATCTGGCCTGGAAATCTCAGTGGCACTCAAAATAACTTACTAACAAGTTGTTGGATCATGAAATCTTGAAATTTTTCTGAAAGTTCAGCTTCTTTGTAGCTGTTGCTAAGAGAGAAACGTCGTTGACATGAGGGACATGAGGACATGTCTGCATACGGCCAGTTGTTTTATAGGCATTTGGCTCTGCCGCCTTGCAGATGGTTAGACTCTGGGTGGTGGGTAAATGTGTGCCGATTATCTTATTGAATTAAGGTAACCTTTTGTCATTCATTGAATTCTGCAGACCAGTTGGTCAGTGAGCAGCTGCTCTGTGTGGCTTGGTTTGGGTTTGGAAGTACACAAAGGCTATCTTAAAGGGTGGTCAGTCTAATCCAGGTATTCAACAAAGCAGGAGCGAAAGCCTTCTTCCTCCTTTGACACTGTTTTCTATTCTGACAGAAGCAAATGAACAAAAACGTTTTTGCTTCTTGCTCAGTTAACTAAATGATTTAAAGCAGTGATTTATTAAGTGTTTGGATGAGTGCATTTTTGTAACCTAATGTTTTAAGTTGGAAAAATTATCCTATCATAATATTTGATGTTAGAAGCATTCTAGTTTTAGGGCAGAGTCTGTGTTTGAAAATGCTTGGTAGACTAATGGAGTTGTTGTCTTTTTAGTTTATTTTCACAGATATCCTGGAAACCAAAAGCATGCCTTCGTGATATCATCTTTTGGCAGATTCCGGCTGTATAATTTTTGTAGGGCTATTTTGTTTTGAATCTGCCATATTTTTATATGAATTCTAGTCTCAGTTTCTGGAAACTGTTTCAGGAGGCTTTATTTTTAATAAAGGGGTTCTAAATTGTTTTTAGTAAATTGCCGAAATTGTGTGGCTCATTTCATCTTTAGGAAAGTTTTTCTTGGACTCATCTTTTTGGCTTTACTCAGAGTACAGCGTAGGGGGCCTCAGAGAAAGTGACTGGCCACTAGTTGATTTCCTTGTTGTCAGAGAGAAGTCATTTAACAATGATTGATGAGTCATCTGATTTCTCTAGTTTGGTCATCTGTTAGGCCTGGGAGACTTTTGATTCAAAGCCCACTTTTTCATTTGGATTTGTATGCTAGTAATGATCATGATGTCTATCAACATTTATTAAACACATACTGTGTGCTAGGCTTTGGACTTGGTCCTTTACATATGCTCTTTTCTTTTATCCGCTCAACAGCTTTATGAGGTAGATCTCATTAGTTCCATCTCAAGAGATGATGAAACAGCCTCCCAGGAAGGGTAGCTCATCCAGTGTCACGCAGCTCATTAGTGCCTGGGCTTTAGTGGTCCAGGGCTCTCAGCCTCCAGGGTTTGTCCTCTCTCTTGCCATGCTGCTATTTTAATGAAGATCTAAGCCACAGATTTTTGGTCAAGCCTTAGAGTAGGCAGAAACTTCTTTAGGGCTTTAGATTCTGTCTGTGCTTATCTTAATTATGGTGAAAATAATAAAGCAACATTAAAGGAAAATTTTGAAATGTGAACACTGTCCTTAACATTGCCACCCTCACATAACCATTTTATTTTGTATTTCTCTTTCAGATTTGTCTCTATGCATGCCCTTTTATATAACTATAGTCAAATCATATCCATAGCTGTATATTCTGCTTTTTTAAAAAAAATACTATTAATTCATAAATATTTTCCATTTTAAATGTGATTCTTTTAAAAGATTTTTCCTAATCTCTTTGAACCTCCCATCCAAATGAAGTCCCTTAAGTAATTCCAGCGAAGTGCCCGATACTTTATCTTATCAGCACTTATTACAGCCTACAACTGCATATTTATTTGTCTGGTTATTATTTAACTTCAGTTGTCCCCCTAGGTGGAAGAGCTCCATGAAGATGGAGGCCTTTTTTCTTTGTTCACCTCTGTTGAGTGAGCGCAAGGAGTTATATTATTTATTAGCTAATATTAAATTTTTGTTTGTCTTTTACTCCATTGCAGGAACACAGAGTCTGTCCAAAAACAGTTGGACAGATTTTCACCAGACTTGGAGAGTTGTGGCAGAGTGTGTTTAGGATGATCAGGAGATGTGTCATATGTTTTCTGATCCTGTCTGTGTCTGAGATAGCATACAGAGATTTAAGAAATGAGACCTAAAAGCAGAAGTCCTCAGGGTGGGTCATTGGAATTGCAGCCTATGGTTTACATTTTAGAGTTGAGTAGCTTCTCACTTGGGCTATTCCGTATCTTAATCTAGAATGAGGGGCAAGCAGCAGTCTCTTTATTTATTGATGACCACTGAATCTCACAGTTACATATCAGCTCATTTCAAATAGATCCATTTGATCTTTTCATTTTCACTTTGCTTCTTTAAACATGAATTGTCTTTTGAAAGCGATGATTTTAATCGCCACTTCTCTTCTGTGAAACACTTGTGAGCTAATGGAACAAATTAAACAGTGCAGGTGTTTATAGTACAAAAGACATGATCTATCGACGTCTGAGGCTAGAATTTTGTTAGAAGAGACTCTGCTACTGTATAGCACAGGGAACTATATTCAGTATCCTGTGATGAACCATAATGGAAAAGGATATGAAAAGAATATATGTGTATAATGAATCACTTTGCTATACAGTAGAAGTTAACACAACATTGTAAGCCAACTATACTTCAATAAAATAATTTTTTTTAAAAAAAGAAGAGACTCTGTATGTTATACATAACTCTGTGGGATATATAGTGATTATTAGGATGGTCAAAAATAAATCAGATACTCGAAATGTGTAAGCAAGCCAACTGCTTGGTAATTTAAAAATCTTGGCAAAGTAATCCGTAGACTCCTGCAACTGGAAAAAAGTTGAAAGAGTCAAATAAAAACAGTTCATTTTCGATCTCTGACATTTTAAAAACCAGTTTTGAGTTTAGGGTAGAAGGTTGCCCTTTAGAGTGTCTGGACAACAGACAGACTGGAATCCATCTCCCAGCCACCACCCTCCCTGGTTCTGGGGGCTGTGTTCCGGGCACAGCCTGCTACCAGGGCCCTCCTGTTTCTCCTGCAGGCTCAGCTTGCTCTTTAGGTCCCATAGAGGATGCTTCAGCCCTTCCTGTCTTCTTCCCACCACCCTATGCCACCTCACCCCACATAGCCGAATATTTGCCAAATAGCCACATGCTCTGGTACCTGTGCTGGATGTTAAACCAACAATCAGATGTACATGCCTTCTGTTCTGGACGTGTCGGTACGTGGCTACACGTGTCAAGCTAAGGCCAGAGCCAGCACCACAAGAGGAAAACTACCACTGCATTCATTAACGGAGAATACACCGCTTAAATAGCCTTACGTTATGCACTGGCCTTCGCATCCTAGCAGACTTTTCACCTCTTCACGGACAGTCTCCTGGTCTCCTCTGGGCCACTGTAGCACTGTGGTCCTTATTGTCCATCCTGCTCCTTGGCACTGTCTGTAACTCGTCAGTTCTGTGGGCGCTGACATTCTAGGCTGATTGTCAATTCCTTAGAGAGTGAGACTAAAGCTTAAATTGATAACATCCATGCTGCCTACCACAGGGGCATACTTAATTCAATTAAGAAATCACAGACTCTTGAGGTTGAAAAAGACCTTGTGGGTCATGGGGCTGAGCCCGCGCTTGAGTCTCTTCTGCAGAATCCTCCCAAGTGGTCATGCAGCCTCTGCTCCCGCCACAGGGAGGATGGGGCCCCTGTGCCCAGAAGCAGCTTTTGTTCTAGGTTCTGTTGGTATCTGAATGCTCGCATATTTTGAGCTGCTCTCTCCTCTGGGTCCAAATAGGGCTGAACAAGAGCGAGAAGGGAACTATTGAGAGCCTACTCTGCCAGATACGGTGCTGGCATTTCACTTAGGCTGCGGTTCAGAAGTGAGCACTCACTGTTGCTCAGCTGTGCGCCCTGGTTCACTGCTCCTCACCTCTATTCAGGAGCCTGTTTCCCTTTGTTTCAAAGGACCTGCAGGACCCTCTGCTCCCACGTGGGCTAAGAGCGAGGCATTATCCTTACTAAACATTTGAGGAAATTGAGGCCCAGAGAGAGTTACGGCCACACAGATGGGAAGCTAACCCCGTCTTCTGACTCCAGAGCCAGCCCTGTCTCTAAAATATTGTGGCCTTCCCCTTTCAAGCTGAAGACGTGGATCTTTCTCACACTCGAAACCACCTTGTGCTGGCCCGCTAACCCCTCTTGTCACCATTGATCTTAGAAACCTTCACAGTGCTTCCCTGAGGGTGTGCATTCACGCTGACTGCCCCCGGCTGGGCCCACAAGCGATTGCTGTCCCTTCAGAGGGGAAGTGGTCTCACTGAGTTGTCCCTTCCTGTGTGCGATCTTACACAGTGAGGTCTTGACAAGGCCACTCTTTTTAAAGAGCCGTTTGTTTATTCTTTCATTTATTCACTCAAAAATATTTATTGAGTGCCTACTCTGAGCCAAACACTGTTCTCTTTTCACAGAATTAGGTGCTGATAAGCAAATAAGCCAACAAGGTATATACGGACTGTTAAGTGACAGGAAGGTAATCAAGAGTGAAGTGAGACAGAGGAAAACCAAGGATGTGTCTGTAGACACTGTGCCCTGGAAGTTCCTGGGGAGAGATGAAAAGATGAGGAGGGGTCGGCTGTGGAAAGAGCTGAGGGGCTCCAGGAGGGAAGGGAAAGAAAAGGGCAGCTTGTGTGGCTGTAACCGAGAGAAACAGATCAGCAGGGAGTTTAAAGTTGGGGAACAACAGAATCTGACTTATGTTTTTAAAATTATCCAGAGACCTGACACCTACATGAAATGTGCAATCCTGGATTGAGGTGGGGGAGGTAGGAAATGTTAACTCTAAAGGACAGTGCTGGGATAAATGGCAGAATTTGAATACAAACTGCATATTAGATAATAGTATTGTATCAATATTAAGTTTCCTAAATTTGGTAACTCCTTGTGGTTATGAAAAGAGTGTCCTTGTTCTTAAGAAGAGTGAAGAGTCTTGGTCTTTGCAGCTTATTCTCAAATAGTTCAGGGAGGAATAGAAGGTGACAAATATGTTAGAGGACGTATGGCTGTTTATTGTAATATCCTTGCAACTTTTCTGTGGGTTTGAAGTTTTTTTTTTTCCCGAAACAAAACTTTAAAGGTCTCTGAGGCTGCTGTGTATGAGAGGAATTACAGGGGATCACCTACTCCAGTGTTCTTGCCTGGAAAATCCCAGGGGTGGGGAGCCTGGTGGGCTGCCGACTATGGGGTCGCACAGAGTCGAACACGACTGAAGTGACTTAGCAGCAGAGTAGGGGTAGACAAGTCCAGAAGGAGGCTGTTGGGATGATGGAGACGTGGATTGCGGTGTCACAGTGGGATGGAGAGAAGAGGACAGATTTGAAATGTGAATTGGAGCTAGAATTATTGGAACTTGCTGATGGAGTGGATGTGGTGGCCTGGGGAAGAGCAGGAGGTTGAAATTGTCTCCTTAGGGGAACAGATTGAGTTCCAAAAGAATCTTCTTCCCAAAGTACTCTCACGCCAATCCATTCTACTGAAGGCAGCCACTTTATGAGTAGTTAACATAGTGATTTATTTTACAGGTGAGGTGAGGCTCAGGGCTGTGAAGTGGCTCATTTGAAGTTGCCAGATGTAGGCAGAAATTTTACTGTCTTTACCCAGAAGAAACAAAATATAGGCATGAGTTAAAAATGTTCTTCAAACTGAATCCTATCCCATCCATTGGTTGTGAAATTGATGTTGTAGTTGTTAGCAGCTTTAGAACACATGTATACCTGTGGTGGATTCATTTTGATATTTGGCAAAACTAATACAATTATGTAAAGTTTAAAAATAAAATAAAATTTAAAAAAATAAAAATAAAAAACAGTAAAAAAGAAACGTTGTAGCATGTCCTGTGTGGAAAGGATACGTAATGTTTCATGAAACTTCAGTTTTAGTTAAATATGTACATATGTGTATTCTCATCATGATATAAAATGTGTTATTTACTTTGAGTTACCGTTGAAAATTGAAGCACCATGCACAGGATCATTGTAAACAGGTCTTACAATCCCCATGGGAATAAGAAAGCAGAAGATAAACTCACTTGGGTGGCTACTGTTGGCTGTCCTGTGTTTATTTTCTTAATGATTGATGGGCTTTAAGTCAGTGTGTTTTTTGTGGACTTCATAGTCATCCTCCCCTTCCAGTCTTGGAGTCTACAAATATTGAGTGCCTGCCGTGTGCCAGGCTGTTGTTCTAGGCAACAGCAATGAGCAGAACAGCTCTGGCCCTCAAGGAGCTTATCTTTAAACACGTTACCAAGTGAAACTTTAAGATTCCTTCAGTTTTGTGAGTGATCGGTGCTCTAAAGGTTTAGGAGGACTGATCTAGGAAGGTCTCTCTGAGAAGGTGACATTTGAGTTCAAACCCAGGTGAAACTGAAGGTGCAGCTCTGCTTCAGGGAAGAGTGACCCAAGCAGAAGCAATAGCCCAGGCCAAGGTCCTGAGCTGGAAACAAGCCAAGGGTGTTGGCGGGACAGAGCAGTGGCGAGGGCATCAAGGGAGAGTGGAAAGGGAGGAAGTGAGATTTAGGATATTTTTTTTGGAGACGAAGCCAACAGGACCTGTTCGCTGTATAGCACAGGCATCTGTATTCAGTATCCTGTGATAAACCATAATGGAAAGGAAATATATAACACGTACATAATGGTGCTGGTGGTTTACTCACTAAGTCATGTCCAACTTTCGGCCCCATAGACTGTAGCCCGCCAGGTTCGTCTGTCCGTGGGATTTCCCAGGCAAGATTACTGGAGTAGTTTGCCATTTCCCTCTCCAGGGGATCTTCCCAATCCAGGGATAATTGAACTAGGGTCTCCTGCATTGCAAACAGATTCTTTACGGTCTGAGCCACCAGGGAAGCCCTAGCGTAGTAAAACCATTGAGTAGTTCTTCAACTAGAAAATAACATTTTAAAGTAGCAGGTGGCCTTTGAGGTCACCAAGTTCAGGGGTTTTAAGTTGAGGTCCCAGTACTCCTTTAAGGGTGTGTGCGTGTGTGTGTGTGTGTGTGTGTGTGTGTGTGTGTGTGTGTGTGTGTGTATAGAGAGAATAGCAGTTCACTCCAGTATCCTTGCCTGGAGAATCCCAAGGACAGAGGAGACTGGCGCACTTTGGTCCATAGGGTGGCAAAGAGTCAGATATGACCGAAGTGACTTAGCACATATATATATATGGGTGTATATATACACATACACACACATATATATGTATAATTGAATCACTGTGGTCCAACAGAAATTAATACAACATTGTAAATCAGCTATACCTCAATAAAATTAAAGAAAAAAAGAAGCTAACAGGACCAAATAATGGATTGGATATAGGATGTAGAGGGAAGGGATACAGGGATAAATCTAGGTGGATGATGGAGCCATTTACTGGTAAGGAAGACTAGAGGCTGATGTAGAAATATGATTGTAGAGGAAAGTAATTCAGTAGTTCTGTTCCTGGCCATGAGTTTCAGAGGCCTGTTGGACAAACAAGTGGAGACCCAGGGTGGTCAGTTGGATGGTCAAAGTCTTAGGTCAGAGTCTGAACTGGAGAATTTGAGAGCCATTAGTATATAGCTGATATTAAAAGGACTGAGATTGGATGAGCTTCCCGGGGTCAGGCTGCGGGGTTGGGTAGGCCTGGGGTGGGTGAGCTGGGAGTGTGGATCAGAAGAGCAGAGGCCTGGGGACAGAGCCCAAGGGCAGTTAAGAGAAAGGTGGAGGAAAAGCTCTGTGAGCACCTGGAGAAGATGTTTTATGGAGGGAGGGGGAAGGGCCCAATATCAATTTATGTAACAGCTGATTCCCTGCTTTTTTGAGCCCTGGACTTACTAGCAGTAAGTGAATTTATTTATTCTGAGACGTTACTTCTCTGTGTGAGATACATGTTTTTAATTTTTTTATTTGATAAATTAGGGAGAATAGTACTCATTTCACAGATCTGTTTGGTAAATTAAATTAGGAAATGCACACAGTGTTTCAAACAGTCCCTGCCACACAATAAGAACTCAGTAACTCCTAGTTTTTTGTTGCAGTGGTGCTTATTACAAGAAATC
>NW_011494881.1:8706622-8711759 GCF_000754665.1 Bison bison bison
ATTCCAGGTTAGCATAGAGGTAAGTAGTAGCAGAAATGGCTGTGTGTGCTGTGCCATAATCAGTTTGGTTTAGCTAGTTCTCTGAGATATTTAAGGAGTCTTGCACAATGAGGGAACCTTCTTACTCGATTAAGTAATAGAAAATTGTCTTTTTCTCAGACATTTAATTTGCTGTTTCTTCACCACACATTATCCTTCCTTTGTTTTTTGTTTTTTGGCTGTGTCATGCAGTATCTTAGTGGGATCTTAGTTCCCTGCTACTGCTACTGCTAAGTCACTTTAGTCGTATCCAACTGTGTGAGACCCCATAGACGGCAGCCCACCAGGCTCCCCCATCCCTGGGATTCTCCAGGCAAGAACACTGGAGTGGGTTGCCATTTCCTTCTCCAAAGCATGAAAGTGAAAAGTGAAAGTGAAGTCTCTCAGTCGTATCGGAATCTTAGCGACCCCATGGACTGCAGCCTACCAGGCTCCTCCATCCATGGGATTTTCCCTGACCAGAAATCAAACCTGCGCTCCCTGCCTTGGAAGCACAGTCTTAACCACTGAACTGCCAGGGAAGTCTCTGTCCTTCTTTACTTTCAAGGTCAGGGGAGATATTAATTTATACCATACTGCTACCTTGTCGAACAAATTATTGTGTAAAGGAGCTTCTTAGATTTGACAAATGAAATCTCAGGAGGAACTCGTTAAACCAATAAAATTAAAAATTCTAATTCCCATTGCTTTCTAGTGTGTACCATTTTATTCATCACAAATAAACATACAAATTCAAGCATCCTATAAGACAAATAGATTCCTTTTTAATTAGTGGCTCTTTATACAGAGTTTTTATCATCATGAAAGTTTTAAACCAAGAAAAGAACAAGTATTTGCAGTTGCAACTTCATGTCAACTTTGCGCACTCTTTGAACAGCTCTGAAAATGTAAATGTATCTCCCATTTTTTCACTATGGCAGTAAAAAAATATGCTTTGACTTCTTAGGATCATGTCTCCTCTGTTATGTATGGAATGTGGGAGATACATAGAAGTGTTCTTTTTTGGTGACCGATGTTACTGTTTCTCATGCAAAGACTTGTTTATCAAAAGCTGATCTTTGCTTGTGTGTGTGCTTTTCATGGTACTATTTCTTAGGCATCTCCAAATACTAAGGCAGAGTTTTATTTTGAGGAGTTATTGCTTTGTTAAATATTGTAGAGAATTATTTCTCATTTAAGGAGGCCTTGTAGTCCATGGCAAAAGTAAGCCAACTACAAGGGTTTCTGGGAGCAGAAAGAATAATGTAGTGCTAAGGTTTTATGTGTCAGTGTGGGCAGTGTAATACTTTACACTAGATTTTTAATGATGCTTAAATATGTGGTGGTTTTAAGATCCCATTTGAAGTGAATAAGCTCTTTAGAATTCATTGAAATAATTTAGAAAAGGGGGGAATTATTTTGCCAAGATTTGAGAGATATGTACTTTTTTCCAAAGCTTTACTATGGCTTTGATGCTGCTGAAAGTGGCTCTGCCAAATTTCACCTTTATATATGGTGGTTATACTATGCCTGGAACCAAAAAATGATTTTAGGTGACTTAGGTGATTAAAATATATTTAATATATGAATCTTCTTTTCTAAAGTAACAGAAATAAGATGAAAGACTAGATAAATCCTATGTCTAGATTGAATAAGTTAGTTCTAAACATTCTGAACACTAAGGGGAAAGAGAAGCATGGTTTTTAAGATTCTCACTGTCAAAAGCATAGAGCTATGAAGAGAGAACATTTCTCCAGCCTTTTCTGAACTTAAGGATAATATGTTTTTGGATTCTAATCCTATATAATCAACAGTGAGTAATAACATTGACAGTCTCTCTGCCCACTCTTTCCTCTCCCCTCAAAGGGAAATACCCAATTATAAAAATAATGCATGCTGGTTGTACAAAAGTGTAAAACAAATAAAAAATACATCTGTCAAAATGAAGTTTCTCTGAATGACACCTCTGTCTGAGTAGACATTTCTCAGTTCACAGAAAGGGATGGCTTTAAATCACAACTCAGTGGCGTTATTTGTAAGGAGCCATGATGGCGAGTTCAGCACATAGTTATTGGGCATCTCAGATTTGCCAGTGTTAGGGATACAGAAATGATTAAGACACTACTCTTTTCCTTAAGAAACTCAAGGATAAATGGGCTTCACTCTTTGTCAGTGACCCATGAAATATTTCTGTCTGTTTCCTGGCTACCTATTATGGGTATAGTATGTACTGGCCAACCAGGGAGCCTCTAGTTGGGTGCATTGGTTACTCACTAAAGAACTAGTTATGAACTAACGTTCATGCTGATGCTGTGTTCTAAGTAAGCGGGCTGGGCATGAAGAAGGAGAGAAACTTGTTTTTCTAGGCAAGGGTTTGCAGAGGAAGGAAATTTTAGGTTGAGATTTAGTGTCAGAGTGCCCCAGACAGCCCCGAAGTGGGGATGGCATTCTAGGCACAGGGCATAGTGAACCCAGAACTTTGGAGGCGTAATCCAGAATGCACGTTTGGGAGACGGATAAACAGCAGATGGCCGAACAGAGTGTATGGCTCGGAGGAGGGGGAGTGTGAGGGAGGATGAGGCTGAGAGGATGGTAGAGCTGTGTCCAGTGAAGAAACTTGGATTTTATTCTGTCAGTAGGCTTTTAAGCGGAGGAGGAGAGATTTGTATTTCAGATACATGACCGGTGAAGTGTGACAGGTTGATTGTCGGGCAGAGAGAGTGGAGGCAGAGAATAGTGTGCAACTGAGGTCAAGGAGAAGCGTGGTCTCGGGTGTGGAGCAGTGTCCGAGAGGACACACCAAAGTACTGAGACGTCTCTAGTCTATTGTGTGGGATGAGTGAGAAGAGTGGGGAGCAGTGGTTGCTGAGGAGAGGGCGGGTCTCCGGGAATACTGACATTCAAGGATCAGTCCAGGAAGGGGGCCTGGTCTTCATTTTATTAGGTATTTTGAGCAATTTTACTTTTCGTTTTCTCCCTGATCAGCAAATTTTTTTTTCATTTTATTTTTAATAATTGTATTATAGATATCTCGACTACTTTGATCCACAAGATACTTTATTATCTAATACACACACATATACGTTAATATATAAATCTTTATATAGAGAGTAAAGCCTCTTTATAATAAACTTAGACTTGTTTATACCCCCCCCTTTTTTTTTTTTTTTTAAAGAAACTGTGGTGAAGTTGTATGTGCCACCATGTGGAGCCTCATCTTGTCCTCTCCTCATTTAGGCAAACTGGTGCATCTTTCAAAGCACCCTCTCCAGCCCTGACAGCCCTGGGTCAGAGGCTGGAAGTCTTGGGCTGGTGCTAGGTCCTGGCTCCTCTGCCTCCTAACTGTGAATGTGGGCCTTTCACTTTTTATCTCTGAGCCTTAGTCTGCTCATCCATGAAGCAGAAAGATTAAGTATCTATTGAAGCTTTAAAAGTTAAAAAACATTTGTTGATTCAAAATGGAATATTTCCAAGAAAACTATATGACATTTTGAAGAGGCCATTTTGATATTGTAGATTTGACCTTCATGCCTCTTTCCTGACTATGAAACAAACTATTAACCTTTCAGCTTTAAAACATTTCCTAGTTGTATACACAGCAAACCAGCAAATACCCCTATCCCAGGTCTGATCCATGCTGTACTCCATCCCTGAGCTTTTTTTTTTTTTTTTTTTAATAAAATATATATACCTGGTATAAAAATGAGAACAATTCACTTTTTAATATTGTTTCTCATGATTTCCTTTAAACCTGGAGTAGCCTGATGACTCTTTCTCAAGAAGTTTCACAGATACTGTAGGTAAGGGACATTGGATAGTAGAGAGTCAAGAGCTTCAGTGGAGGTTGAACAGGCAGGGGATTTTTGTCTCTTGCAGCAGCCAAGGTGGGCACTCCAAGGCTGCCAAGAAGCCGTGATTCCACCTTTGCATCTTTCTGCTTTCCATCCTTAGCACTGAGGCCTTCCTCACACTCGTCTCGTTCTCACAGTGTAGCTTCTTTATGTGTAGTCACCACTGCTGTGTTCCACCAGGGAGAAGAGGGAAAGGGCCAGGTGCAGCAGCACAAGCTTTCTCCTGGGGAGGCTTTTCCTTTCTGTTCAGGAAATGGGGCATCTTGTCCACCACAGGGGCCTGTGCTTGTACTTTGTTGCCTCGAGCTAAGTCGCATGGTCGTCACAAGCTGCAAGTGCTCTGGGAGGTCATGAGTTTAACTTTGCAGTCTCTCTGGTTTGAAGGTAAAGAAAAAGGTGGTGAGAATGAGTTTGTGTCAGTCATTCTGTACAGTATCTGCCCTTGATAGGGTGACATTGTCTTGGTGTAGTTACTCACTTCAGGGTCTTATTTAGGGTGACCAACTATCCTGGTTTGCCTGGGACTGAGAAATTTCCTGGGATGCAGAGCTTTCAGTACTATATAGCCTGGACAGTCCTAGGAAAACCAGGGTGGTTGTCGCCCTAGTCTTACCATATTCTCTTGGGCCTAAAAATACAGAAGTGAGTTATCTCTTGAAGATAAAATCACCTTGGCTGGGCTTACAAAGATTGAAAGGCAGCTTAATAATTTAATTTTAATACTAATTTAATAGTATCAAATATTTAATTGTAAATTATACAAAATAATTATCAGATTATTAAATAATAATGATGTACATCAAGAAATAAGTGATATTGGATCCATGGAGCATACTGGAAGCAGAAGCTGCTTAGTACATCTGAGCTTTTGACAAAGGGTCTTTGGGCTGCAGTGTTGCTCAACTCCAGGGGGGCTTTGTTCACTCCAGCCTGGGGTGAATTCTGTAGTGCTAATGCTGTTCAGAAAAGCCTTTCTAAGGAATTCCCTGATGAAAGTGAAAGAGGACAGTGAAAAAGTTGGCTTAAAACTCAACATTCAGAAAACAAAGATCATGGCATCCGGTCCCATCACTTCATGGCAAATTGATGGGAAAACATTGGAAACAGTGACAGATTTTATTTTCTTGGACTCCAAAATCACTGCAGATGGTGACTGCAGCCATGAAATTAAAGACACTTGCTCCTTGGAAGAAAAGCTATGACCAATCTAGACAGCATATTAAAAAGCAGAGACATTACTCTGCCAACAAAGGTCCATCTAGTCGAAG
>NW_011494881.1:8711859-8713392 GCF_000754665.1 Bison bison bison
TCGAAGCTATGGTTTTTCCAGTAGTCATGTATGGATGTGAGAGCTGGACTATAAAGAAAGCTGAGCGCTGAAGAATTGATGCTTTTGAACTGTGGTGTTGGAGAAGACTCTGGAGAGTCCCTTGGACTGCAGGGAGATCCAACCAGTCAATCCTAATGGAAATCAGCCCTAAATGTTCATTGGAAGGACTGATGCTGAAGCTGAAGCTCCAGTACTTTGGCCACCTAATGCGAAGAGCTAACTCATTTGAAAAGACCCTGATGCTGGGAAAGATTGAAGGCGGGAGGAGAAGGGGATGACAGAGGATGAGATAGTTGGATGGCATCACCAACTCAATGGACATGCATTTGAGCAAGCTCTGGGAGTTGGTGATGGATGGGGAAGCCTGGCATGCTCTAGTCCATGCAGTCACAAAGAGTTGGACATGACTGAGTAACTGAACTGAACTGAAGGAATTCCCTGTGGTCTCGTGGTTAGGACTGTGCACTTTCACTGCTGAGGGCCCAGATTAGATCCCTGGTCAGGGAATTAAGATCCCACAAGCCACAAGTGGCAAAAAAAAAAAGCCTTTTTAACGGGAACAGACCAAGTTCCTGGTCTCTCTGCAGGTGAAGCTTCTTCTCTGGACACGGCAATTTTGTTTCTTCACCCTTTCTGAGCTTCTG
Organism: Bison bison bison; assembly: GCF_000754665.1. NCBI lineage: Eukaryota > Metazoa > Chordata > Mammalia > Artiodactyla > Bovidae > Bison > Bison bison. Next base: position 8,712,525 of record NW_011494881.1, read on the forward strand.
TTGCTGACAAGTCTCCCCTTCTGATAGACAGTCTTTGGATATTTTATTGTCTTCAAGCAAATATTTTTTTGAAAAATTGAGATATAATTCATATATCCTAAAATTCACCCTTTTAAAAGTATACTGTTCAGTGGTTTTATTAGTATATTCACAAAGCCATGCAACCTTTACCACTACCTAATTTCAGAACATTTTCATTACAAAAGGAAACCTGTACCCACTTGCAGTCACCTCAGCCCCTGGCAGCTTCTAGTCTGTGTACTGGCTGTTTGGAATTTGTCTGTTTTGGACCCTGCATTTGAATGGAATCATACAGTTTGTGGCCTCTTTTGTGTCTGGCCTCTTTCACTTAGCATAATGTTTTCAAGTTCATTCATGTTGTAGCATGAAGCAGTGATTCATTCCTTTTAATTGCTGAATAACATTCCACTATATGGATATGTCATATTTTGTTTATCCATTTATAAGTTGGTAGATATTTAGGCTGTTTCTACTTTCTGGCTATTTACTGCTACGAACATTTGTGTACAAGTTTTTGGGTGGACACATGTTTTCAGATCTTTCGAAATAGATCTATCTATGTGCATGTGTGCAAAGTCACGTCAGTCGTGTCCGAGTCTTTGAGACCCTGTGGACTATATATAGCCCTCCAGGGTCCTCTGTCCACAGAATTCTCCAGGCGAGAATACTAGAGTGGGTTGCCACGCCCTCCTTTAGGGGATCTTCCCTATCCAGGGATTGAACCTGCATCTCTTATGTCTCCTACTTTGGCAGGCAGATTCTTCACTGCTGAGCCACCAGGGAAGCCTGAAACACACCTATATTCTCTTAGAATAAACCTAGGAGTAGAATTGTTGGGTCTTCAGGC
>NW_011494881.1:8713492-8727385 GCF_000754665.1 Bison bison bison
ATCTTACTCTGATTCTTTCAGGATACTGTGTATAACTTATTGTTTGACTCTCATTAGATAGCATTAGTTTTCCAAGATTGGGGGTAGATTAGGATTCCCCTCATTGGCTCTCTCCACTTCATCTGTAGGCTTATCGTGAGGCTTTCCTGAGATCAACTTGTGTAAAGTGAAGTGCTGGCCTGTAGCTGCACGTCCCTCACTCTTCTGGCATTTCCACTGCCCTTAGCTCCCTGCCTTCCCTTCTGGCCAGCTTCAGACATCCCAGACTCCATCTTCTGTCCTTCTGTCAAAACATAATAATTTGATATCTTTCACTGATACTTTTGACTGACTGATTATACTGAAAACAAGTATATGTTATTTCAGGCATCATTTACATGTTAAACTCTATGCTGCAGGCCAACACACTGTAGGGGTGGAGCTTTAGATGCCGAAAGCCCTCCTAGGCTTCCTGCTGAGGTTGACCTTGAAGGCAGTCTTAATGTAGACAGGCCCTTGGTGGGTGGTCTACAGGGGGAAGGGTATGATTGGAAAGACCCTCCCCTCTCCTTTCCCTGATGCTGAGACCCAGATCTGGATGTGGATGGGCTTCCAGAATCCTCCCCTTCACCTCACTTAGGGCCTGGAGCCCTGCCCCTCCTTCAAGATTTCCTCTGCTGTCATCCCTTTCCTGTTCAAATAGAAATTCCTCATATTTCTCCTCTTGCTGTTAAAGTAATCTGGCTTACTCTCTTTTTTCCTCAACCTCTTCCTCAAACTGTCTGATGCATATTTTATATTTTCTTGCATGTTTGACTTTTAGTTAATATTTAATGATAATTTCATTCTGCAGCCATCTTCTTATCTGACATCCTGGAACTCATCCCTGGGCTCTCAATTCTAGCCGCTGATAATTACGTTTTATAAAAAAGAAGTGTGATATTTGGATATATTCTCTTATTAGTAAAGGTATTACTGAACGTGAGGCTAATGCCATGCATCTGTAACAAGCTGTTCCGCTCTGTGAATACTAATGTAATTTAGAGAGAAACCTTTCTTTGTTAAACACTTTTTCTCCATGGGCCACATGTTTCCAGACCAATTTCATAGTAATTTGTGGTTTTTTAGGTATGTCAATAGAGATGCTGTAGCCAGAATGCCAGGATTTGGTTAGATAAACATTTTATAAGATTGCTTACTTTAAAAAATTATCTTTGTTTAAAAAAGTTAATTTCTTCCCTAATATCTGGTAAATCGAGGTTAAAACATTAGTTTTTTTTAATGTTTTAAACATTTTAAACCTGGTTTCTGAGAGTTGATATATTAGTGCTTTCTTTTATTTACCTCCTTCTGAATTTTAAGAAATCAGTACCAGAATCTTGTGGATTTTCTTTATTAAAAACAGCTAACTAAAAATTTCAGTGAATGATAGTGTGCATATAGTAACATATTCCTCATCATTTATACACTATTGGGAGAGTGACTCATGCACTGTTTTTGCTTGAGTTTCTGAGAGTTTGTAAAAAGTTTACAGACAGTCAGCAATGGAATTGAAATAATGGATGTATAAAATGGGAGATTAAGTTGTTTCTCATCTGTTTCTCTCTTACCTGGGTGAAATTTTAACCTCTTAAAAATTTCCAGTAAAGTCAAGATCAGTACTGTGAGCCCAGTATGGTTCTACCCATCACGGTCTTAAGTGTTTCCTGTCCCGTCACAGAACATGTATATTTCCAAAGGAAAAAATACAGTTTTGTTTCATGATGATAAACAGCTCTTTAAGGGCAAAGGAGTCAGGCATAAAAAGATGGTCCCCATTTTAGGACTGTGAGGTGCGGCAGCAGGAAAAGGGAGATGCAAGTTAAAAGCTCCCCGTCCGTTGCCTGCCCATCATGCCTCCTGCTGCCCTCCTGGCAGAATTTTAGGGATGTATTTCAGTTAGTTGGAAATCATTGGCCTTAGCAGAAAACTGACCTGAAGACAGTCAAATTGTTTGTGACCCACTTGACTGGTCCTTAAGGTAGAGTATATCTCAGTAAGAAGTGGTAAATGAATGACCTTGGGTAGTAGGTAAGGCTCAATTTCTTAGACAGGGTGGTGGACAGCCCAGTAAGAATGTCACAAATATACACTCAAAATGTGTAAAATTCAGACTCTAACGTGCCGTTTTATACCTTGACTGTCCTTGGTAAGTTGTTGTCTTGTCTTTACCTTCAGGCCTCTTTTGTCTGTCCACTGTCCACCGTGGTTTTGATTTTTTTTTTTTTCCGTTGTTTATTTATTGTCCCTCTTACTGATTTCACCGTGGGAAAAACTTTTCTGTCAAAGTGATGTAACTTGCTTTCTGGATCTTTTACCTTGAAGTCTCAGTGTTCCTAGAAGTCTGCAGAAGATCACTTTTCTCTCACTCCCCATGTGTGTATTTTATCTGTTAAGGAAAGTGACATTTAGTGGGAAGGGGTGGGAGATTGGCCACATAGAAGAGGCTTCCTTTGTTCTAATTTACATACTTAACATATTCGTGGCAACCTTTCTCCTAGTTGCAGATTCTGAACTCTTAGAGGTTTTGTATGTACACGTAGTAAAATCCCTGGGTTGAAAAAATTTATAAGTGTTTTCATACTTGGCCCAAGACATTAAGGGTTATATAAAAATTAGTTCCTTAAACGACCATTAACCAGAAATTTTATCTGGCCAGACAGAGGAGACATGTAACTTAAAGTATGCATTGCCCTCTGCCTAGCAAACTACTTTTGGCAACCAGAGATAGATGAGAACTATGCTGTGTTTAAATTTTTCATTGTCATGAGACAAATCTATTATTATAAAAGCTCTGCTGATCAGTGAGTGTTTCCTTCTGTTGATTTAATTAAAGGAGCAGTATATTTTTAATTTAATCATGGCAGTTTGATGATCTGATACTTATTGGATGCAAGCTAAGAATTGTTCAGTTTTTCAAGATTTATATTGCATCTAGAGTGGTGCTGCAGAGAAGGCAATGGCACCCCACTCCAGTACTCTTGCCTGGAAAATCCCATGGGCGGAGGAGCCTGTTAGGCTGAAGTCCATGGGATTGCTAAGAGTCAGGCACGACTGAGTGACTGAACTGAACTGAAACAGCGCTGCTGTTAGCCATAGGGAAAGCCTTATTTAACAAAGGAGTAAGTTTATCCGACTTAAATATATTAGAAATGAACTTCTTTGAGAAAGCAAATGAGTCCAAAAATAACTCCAATGTAATTAATTGAACAAATATTTAGAAAATATTTCCTGTGTGTGAAGAACTATACTAAACGTGGAGGCCTTAGGAGTGAATTAAACTTAGGTGGTCCCCTCAAGGAGCTTTCTATTTGAGTCTTACTGGGGAGGTTTTGATAAGCTGAGGGGGTGAGCTCTGTCCACAGGAGCCCAGAATGCCAAGCCAAGTAGGGTATTATCATCAGACTGTTGAAGTCAGGATTCGACTTCAGGGCTTTGCAGCCTGGCTGGGGCTGTAATAGCCCAAGAAGGAACTGTTTACATTTGGGAGCATTAAGATCCCAACATCCAAGATTAATCTGGAATGAGAGAGGGTTGAGGTGGGACTGGGATTTCTCCAGGTGTACACTGTGAGAACCTCTGCTGAGTTCCAGATGTGTTTGAGCAGGCCCCTCAGGTCTTCAGCGTTTCTGAAAGATGGACTTTCCCAAGACTCTGGAAAGCTGGAGGGAGAGATACTGGGCATGAATCCCCCCACACCCCCACCCCACCTCTGCACACGCATTTCTCCTCACCTCTTTGAGGAGGGATTCTTAATAAATGCCAAGTTCGGCTCAACAGCCAGGATTATTTAATGTATATAAATATTCCCTTAAACAGAAGTATAGAGAGTGTAAGTAAGCCAGATTTTTAAAAAACTTGCAGCAAGAACTCAGCTTTTTTCCCTTTCAACTGACAAGATCCTGAGTTCAGTTGGCTGTGCTCCTAGTTGGAAACCCAGGGGCAAAGGAAAAGCCACAGGAAAACAGGCTGCATCTGCTCCTGCTCTGTGTACCCACCTCACTTGTCCATTAAGTTCTGTGATTTTAGCTAAATTAATCATGAATTTAGAGCAGAGGGGTGTGTGTTCCCACCAATCTGTGGCCCTCCGCAACCCTGCGTCTTCCCAGTGAGCCACTAGGCACTGCTCGGGAGGCAGGAAGCTCGGAACCTAACTGTCCTGGGCCCTCTTTCTGGCAGTTGGGTGAGTCATGAGGGCCTGAAGGGTAACGCTCAGGCAGGCAGGGAGCAGTAGGTCATAGGCTGAGAGGGAGGCCGTGTAAACAGTGGCGAGCTGGAGTTAGTGATCTGATCTCATGGTGCAGATGTGGAGGGAGAAGGGCCAGGTTTTTCCCCTGGGGACAGGAGCCCCTGTCACACAGACTGTGTCTTGGCAGCTGGGCCTGTCAGGATCCAGTCACCAGAGCTACCTGCTGTGGGCACACACTCACTCTGGGTTTGTTTTTGCCAGGTCAGGGATGCAGTGCCACGTCCCTGTCACAGTCGGTTACCTCTGAGGCTGTGGTGGGTGTGTGGTGTGTGTGTGGGCTTGGGTTGGCAGTCTTCACGTAAGGTGTCCAGACACTCGTGGTTCAGAAACTCAGCCACGGAGAGTGGGATGCTCGCCTCTGTGTGTCTGGGCCTTGGTCTCTGGCCTTGGGTCAGGAGTCAGGCTGACTGGTTTGGCACACAAGCCTGGAATAGGTTAGGCTTCTGCCTCAGACATTAAGGAAGGGAACTGGCTAGTCCTTCCTGGTGCCCACTGGCTGGCACCTGCCCATTTCAGAGGTGGGCTCAGGATAGCTGTGGAAATTTTCCAGTGTTTGGGTCTTGGGAGTGTACGCCTTCTCCCTGTAAGCGCTGCCAGGCCAGAACCCAGCAGAATTGCAAAGAATGAGTTACTGTTAGAAGAAAATATTTCCTATATGTAAGTAAACTCAGGTACAGATGGGAAATGATGAGTAAATTGGATTTGCAAAGATTTGAAACCTCTGTATCACCAAAGACAAAATCACAAGCATAATTAAAGGACAAGTAGGAGACTAGGAGAAAATAGACCATGTGTAATAGACAAAGGATAAATGTAGAGCGTATGAGAAACCTTCTGCAGAACAATCAGATATTTTTTTTCCTGTTATATTGACAGAAGTTAAAAAGATTAATAATCTGTTTTGGTGACAGAAAAAAATGGATGTACTTTATATATAGTGAGTATATAAATTGTTCAGGTGTTTTTGGAAGGCAGTTTGACAGTGTCTATGAAAGCTAAAGTCATATACCTTTGATTCAGTAATTTTGTGTCCAGTACTGTATACAAGGGCACACACTTATTCTCTCTGTGTGAGCAGTGGTGAAATACTGGAAAAGCTAAATGCACAGTGGTATAGCCAGCGTATAGAATATTATGCCACGCCTAGTAACAGTGTGGTAGTGCATCTGTATGCAGCTGGTATGGTAAGCTCTCCCAAATACATTCTTAGTGAGAAAAATAAATTACAAAATTACCACATTATGTTAAAAAAAAACCTCAGAACTAGATCTATTTCTATATGTATTGTATTTCATAGATTCTTTATGTATTATGCATATGAAATCTATGTACAAAATAAATTCATTTCTGTTCTAAATGTATTTCATGGATTCCAAAGCATGTTTTTCACATTTTAACATTTTTTAAATCAGTGCGTCTATATATATGGGGAGATAGAGCTGCCTAGTTATCTGTGTCATCTGAGTCATTTTTCCCTATCTTATATTTGATACTCAGCTCATCCGAGACTGTAAGGCTTGCATGGCTGAGAGATTGTTCAGCCTCATTAAGAAGGTAAGGAGCTGTGAAGAGGCAGTGGGAGAGAATTGAGTACTGAGGTCCAAGAGAAGCGTGGAGCAGGCACTCGGCCCAGGGCCAGCCGGCATTGTCGCCTTTCCTGTCAGTGTGAAAGGTTGAAGGGCTCAGTCTACAAGGTGGTACCAGGTTAGCCAGGGCTAAGAACCGTGGGGTTATTCATCTGCTAACTAGGGGTTCCGTGGGACAGGCCTTGTCAGTGGTGTCCCTTCCACTGTTTGATTAAGGTAATGGTACGGTGAAGCAGGAAACAGGTCAAACGACAAAGCGTTAAACTCAGTGCTTCTGAAAGAAAGTGCATTGTCTGGGTGGAGAACCAAGTCCTGGTGATGAAGAGCCAGAGGAGTAAATGAGCTTTAATACCTGAGGCGGGTAACAAGGCAGACAGGAACCGTAGGTTGGGGGTGGGGTCTGCCCTGTTCTGGAGGCCTGAGCAGGAGATCTTTGTACGCAGCACATAGTGTGAGTGTCTCCCCATAAAGTTAGAGCTACGTTGTGAAGGTAAACACAGACTTTAGTGCTAATGCTGTAAACTAAGTGAAAGTCGCTCAGTCATGTCCGACTTTTTGCGACCCCGTGGACTGTATGGTCCCTGGAATTCTCCAGGCCAGAATACTGGAGTGGGTAGCCTTTCCCTTCTTCAGGGGATCTTCCCAACCCAGGGATCGAACCCAGGTCTTCCACATTACAGGCGGATTCTTTACCAGCTGAGCCACAAGGGAAGCCCCCTGTAAACTAAATGACTGTTAAAAAGGTACAGAGTGTAGTTTCTTGTAAGAGGTCAGCTGGGGCTCTGGGAGCCAGAGGAAGGGAAGAGCACTCCCTGGGAAACCCAGGAAGATTTCTTGGCCAAGATGTCATTGGGGTAGTCACTGGAGGAAGAGTGGAATTTGAACCCCTTGACTTTTAAGGAGTGATGCGGGAGGAAGGGGAGAAGGGCTCATTGCTGTGAACAAGGGCACAGAGGAGAATATGAGGAACTGGGAGCAGTACCGCTTGCTGGTACAGGCATGTAAATAGGTAGATGGAAAAGGTAGATAAAAGGGACGCAGGAGGAAGTAAGATTTTAAAAGGTAGGTTACAGCTGGGCCATGAGGAGCTAAGAAGGCCAAGTTTAGAAGTTTAACTTTGATTCAGTAGGCACATATTTTACATTGAATCCTTTGGTTACAGAGTATTAAATATTTTTGTATCATCATTGGTTAATTTTTTTTAAAGTGGTCATTTCCGATTTAGTTTTTGAGGTTTTTTTTTTTTAATATAAATATTCAGATCTTGTGTGTAGAGCACAGGGGTTTTGGGGTTTTTTTCCCTCGTGCACATGGTTGAATTTTAAAATTACATGTGTTCTATAAACTTTGTTTTTACTCTCTGCCTTCCAGCATTTGCAAATAACCACATCTCTTTCCCAGGAGATCATAAGAGATCCCAGCATTTATCTCCATTCAGTGAAAGTGAGGAACCGAGCCCTGTATGAAGAGGTGGAATTGAACATGAAAGATTTACTGGGAACATTGTTTAGGGAAAGCTGTGATCCCTGTCCCTTTGCTGTGACGTGATTCAGAACAGCTCTTCCGGTCCTGCCAATTCTTTACAGCCTTTCTTTTGAACTCAGCCCTGCTTCCGTTGCCAGCTTAACCTCGACATTAGCTGGTACTGCTGCTTCGAGGGCTGTCTTTGGCAGGAAGCCTCCAGGCATTTTTCTGGTTTTGGCTCCCCAGGTACCTTGCTGAGCTGAATTGATCGTATCTGCAATGTGGAGGACCTAGTCTGAAATGTGGAGGGTCAGTTTGGAGTAGGAAAATACAGTAACAATTCTTGCTTTTTCTGCCACAGTATATAACTTATCAAATCCTCTTGTTTTCCCCTTAATGGTACAAGGAGTTGCACTGAAATGGTTATTCATCTGTGTCTGTGATGTTTTTAAAAATAATAATTTCACTGATATGTCACAACATGCATTATTTATTACTTTAGTAAATGGATAGTTTAACAAGCAGCAGTTTACAAATTTAAACATGACAATTAACATGATCTGACATAAAAAATTAAATAATCTCCTGGCATCTTTGTCATCAGTGTTGCATTAATGATTTTAGCCCTTCTGGGAGCTTTGATTTTTGGTTGACTCTGACTGATGATGGCAGACTGCGGTAGTGATATGCTTTTATAAATTATTTTTTAGTTGGAATGCTATTAGCATGTAATGTGGACTTGCAGAAATAAAATTGTTTGTCATTGTCAGTGTTGTTTTGACCTATATTCTGGTTCTTTAAGGAAGAAAATAAGGAGTGTCTATAACAGACACTTGGCGTCCACTGTGGTTTGCCCACTGGTGTGCCATGGGGAGGGCCTGCCTTCTGCTATGGAAGCTGGTGCAGGTCAAATGCGCGTTTCCTGGTCTTGCCTCTTAGGAGTTACAGGAGTGGGCTCACTCCTTAGGCTCAGCCTGCTGACTGCTTTCACCCTGGAGCTTGAAACTGGAGAGAATGATGTAAAATGCAGGGACCTTAATAATGGCAGCAGAGCTACTAACATGGCCAGGATTTCATCTTCGTGTTTAGTCCTCATTGTACACATCAGTGTTGATACAGGTGGGCTTAGCTTTTACTGTTGTACATTTCGCACTGATACCTCAACCCTGCTTATGTGCACACGATCGAAAGTTACATGACAATGAGCACTGGGTGACAGACCATTCAAGCTATTGTGTCATGACACTGCCTGCCTGCCAATATTTTGGGTTCAGCAGGGTTGATTTCTTTTTCTGTGCAGCAGTGCTTATCTGTGCAGTTATTTGAATATTTAATAGAGTTGAATTTTAAACTCTTCTTGGAGGAATTTTCGACTTCATGGTAGTACCTTGAATACCTGATAACTGAGTACCTCAATTTGATATAGCCCTTCTCATTTTTTATCCTATTAGTAAGGAAATATATATGGTAGTGTATTAAATGGGAGTTTTTCTTTTGCCTAAAATTCTGGCCAAGGTCCAGAGCTGTAACCGATAGGTGGTAGGCACCCATATAGTCTCAAGAGAGATTCTAGAAGCATCTATCATGGGACTTGTAAAGGGGTGTCTAAATAGGTCTAGCAACTGTTACACCCTCCATCCTGCAACCCAGCCTCTGTCAGGAAGACTGGAAATGAGTTACATGCACGGAACTCCTAGGAGGAGAGAATGCTTTTCCTTGAGGGAAAGGAAGATTTCGCTCTGGGTGTCATTCTCTCAAGAGAATAACAGAAAGACTGGGATGATGGCTAAAGGAGATTGACATTTTATTGAATCACAGTCACCAGCCAGGTGCTGCTGTGGATTTAGGATGAAGTCCTAAGGAAGAACTCCTGAGGGAGTGTGGCATGCCTCTCCTGGAGTTTGGAGGTGTCTGTGAACAGAGGCTGGGGTCTTCCTCTCACCTGGAACTAGCTGTGTGGCTGGAGCTGCCTTGGGTGGGGAGTTGGGGGAGCAGTGTGTGGAGAGGGGGCAGCAAATGCCAGACACTTCCTGCCGGCTAGGAGGTCTGCTTGGAGGCCACCACTGAGTCTTCGTGAAAGAACTTCCCTGCATGTGCTGACTGGTGTGGGACCCCAGCAAAAAGAGGCTGTGGATGAACCACGGGCAGGAGCTGGGAGAGACGAGCCAGAGGGCCCCTTGCCTGCCTCAGCGGGAAGGAGGATCCAGAGACGGGGTCTCACTGGAGAGATCTGGCATTTGGGCTCTAGCAATTGGCAGGTGTTTTACAGGCCAGAGGACCACAGACGAATAGATGGGCATTTCCTTTTCCTTTTTCTGCCATTTGCCTCTTTTCATTCTCTGGCTCCCCACACTTTCCTCTCTGCTGGTCTTAGGGGAAGAGCTTCACATTAGATGAAATTAGCTTTGATATGGATTAGACTGGACTTTTTAGTACCCGAAAGTTTGACTGTATTTAAGATAATTTCTTTTTTAAACTCGTAACTACAAATATATAGTTCTAAGTTACTGAACTTGGAAAAACTCCTTTCGTGATGATACAGTCAACATTCTCAGCACCAGTAGATTAGAGCTGGGCTTTATAATTAAGTGCACTTTCACTTATTTTGTGTCCTGCAGATTTCAGGTGTACAGCTTGCCAACAGTTACTTTGTCAACTGAGAAAGGTGAAATTTCACTATAAACTGAGCATTGTAAACTTGCTAACTAATTTTATAGCTAGTACAAGTCATGGCCCTGTGATGGCATTTGGGACCCCTTATGAAGTAGCCTGAAACTCTGCAACTTTTCATTGCTTTTTTGGAGTGTTTTTGCTATTATTTATTTTTAAAGTGTGTGAAAAACATTAAAATTTACCATCCCAACCATTTTTAAGTGTAAAGTACACAGTACAGTATATTTTTAAAGTGCATAGTTCAGTAGTGTTAATATGTGCACGTTGTCATGTAACAGATCTCTAGAACTTTTTCATCTTGTAAAACTGCAAGTCTATACTATTAAACACTATTCCCCTGCCCCTTTTCCCCCTTCCTCAAAACCCACGGCAGCCACCTTTGTGCTTTCTAAGAGCTTATTTTAGATACCTCATGTAAGTGGAATAATCATGTAATATTTATCTTTTTGTGACTGACTGTTTTCACTTAGCATAATATCCTCAAGGTTCATCTGTATTGATGCATACGACAAGATTTCCTTCCTTTTTAAAGACAATGATATTCCGTTTGATGTATACACCACCTTTTCTTGACTCATTCATCCGCTGATGGTCATTTGGGTTGGTTCCGCCTCCTGACTGTTGTGACTAGTGCTGTGGTGAACATGGGTATGCAGGTGTCTCTTTGAGATCCTGTTTTGAATTCTTTTGACTATGTTCCCAGGAGTGGAATTGCTAGATCACATGGAAGTTCTATTTTTAATTTTTTGAGGAACTTTGTACCATTTTTCCTAGTGGCTGCACCATTTTAGATTCCCACCACAGGTCACTGGAGTTCCGATTTATCCACGTCTTCATCAGCACTGGTTATTTCCTTTTCTTTTGATAGTGCCCGTCCTGATGGACATGAGGTGCTCTTGGCATTTCTTTTATGATTAGTGACGCTGAGTATCTTTTCTTACACTTGTTGGCCGTTTGCATATCTTCTTTGAAGAAATGTTTGTTCAAGGTTTTTGTCCAGTTTTGAATCTGAATATTTGCTTTGGATCATTGAGTTGTAGCAGTTCTTAATATATTCTGGATGTGGCCCTCTCATCAGATATAAGATTTGAAGATGTTTTCTCCTATCTCATAGGTTGCCTTTTCACTCTGTCCTTTAACTGTATTTTTTTTTTTTTTTGCAGTTAAAACATTGATCATAATGATTAAATATTTTGAAATACTGAAAAGTTTAGGAAATAATATGACAGACTTTGATCAGATCTTCAGCATTTTCCCAGTAGGCCTATTGAGTAGTGCACGAAACTTGAATTAATTCCGTCATTTGACTAAAATGCTCTTCTCCCATAATCCGGTTGGCATCAGCCTTTCCAGCTTTGTGCACTCCCTCATCATTCCTCCTTATTCTCTCCACTCCTCTTCTGTCCAAAGACGCCTCAAAAATACTGTCTCATCCTTTCATCTGTGCCCTTCACACACACGGGTTTCTTTTGTACGGTGTAAGGCGAGCCTTATTTTACCTTGTGTTCTACCTTTTCATGCTCCTTTAAGACTCAGCCAGTCAACCAGCAGCTTCTCCGATGTGCTAAGTTGCTTCAGTCCTGTCTGACTCTCTGCGGCCCTGTGGACTGTAGCCGCCAGGTCCCTCTGTCCATGGGGATTCTCCCATGGCAAGAATACTGGTGTGGGTTGCCAAGCCCTCTTCCAGCGGTCTTCCCAACCCAGGGATCACACCCGAGTCTCTTATACAGTCCAAGTTATCTGGAGGTATTATGAGGGTTTTTATACTTTGCCCGCTCCAATCAAGCAGTGTAAACTTCTCAAGCGCCCAGCTTGTTCTTGTCTCTTTAGTCCTCATTCCCGTGGACCTGCCACAATATCTAGCCCGTAGTGTTTGGCGTGTTTAATGATTATGGCTAGAGAGAACAAATGCCTTTTTAGAAGTAGCAGAACTTTTTGCCAATTTTGTGTCTAAGTATTCTTTCTCTTCTAATTTTATCTGGTAAAATTTTGGCAGCTAATTGTAGATTTTATGAACTTACATTGGATTGCTTTTGTCTTCTGTTATAAAAGCAATAATTAGAGGAAATGATCCTTTTGAGAGGTTGCTTAATGAATTCTGCTTCTTTCAAATGTGCTGCTTTAAATCTTATTTCAAGTAAACTGAACTAATGCCCAAATTATTTCACTGTAGATTCCAGAGTATTATGATTAATTTCCTTCCATTAAATTCCTTTGCGTCTTTTCTTTGGTGGTAGTGGTGGGGGTAGGGGCTCAACAATCGAAAAAGACTTTATTGATTTTACATTTAGTGTGGTTTACTCTGCTCAATTATATCGTTCAAATGTGAGTTTGTGTGTGGTATAAGATTGTGTATATTGGAATTCTATTTTCTCTTAAATTACTTTGTGTTTTATTCACGACTGGTGTTTAATGGTTTAAGATTTCAAAAAGCCTTTTCTTTGTAAGTCCTCAAATGCTTTTATTGTAATCCTGCAACCTAACCTTCTGGTTTCGCTGCCTCCTTCTCCACCCTTGAAACAAGCCCAGGCACAGACACACACTCTGGCATGCACCCCTGTGAGCCCGTCTGCTCCCCTGCCCCTCACCCCCACCTGTCAGAACCGAGAGCAGTAGCCATGGTATCGCAACTCCCCTCCCCACTGTGGTGGCCCATGGACAGAGGTCTCTCATCTTCAGCTGCAATAAGCTGGTCAGTTCCTTTTACTTCCAATAAGCTCATGGGCAGTGAAAATCCATTAGGTCATCACTACTTGGAGACTTTCTTTTTTCTGTTACCTTTTCGCAAGGCATGCTGCTTACATCCTCCAGAATGTAAGAGATGAGACCAACATCTATTTTTGTGTCGTAGCAGTGAACTTCATCCAAGACGGTCTTGATTTTTAAATGATTTTAGCTTGCATCATGATTTAAATTACTAGTCAAAAAATTTCAGCTTTTCTATAAAACATTCTATTAAAAATTTAGATGTATTCCTCATGGCTTACATTCAGTAAATGAACACTATAAGCAGGGATCTGTGTTGTTTTTTTGGCTTTGAAAATTGAAAATTTGGGAGCTATTATGTTTTAGAACTTGAAAACTCCATAGGAAATTAAGTATAATTCAGTTGTAGATATTTTTGCCATATTAAATTAGAATTTTAACTATACCAAGACAGACACTTTTAAATTACTTTGTTCAGCAAAATGCAATAGATGCTTATGTGTATTTGTTAGACCTTTTCTTTGTCAATAATAAACTGCATGTTTGTTTAGTAAAAAAGAACAAAGTGCTTCTTACAAAATGTTCATCCTCTCAAAACATATGAAATGCATTTGTAAACTAGGCAAAATCACCTAGAATTTGGGTCCTTTCCAGTCAAGGTATGTAGCTTTCCTGTTCTTAGTAACTGGAGGCAGGGTTGTGATGGAAAGAACGGGGCCTGGGCTGTGGACAGACCTGTTTCTTCTTCCCGCTCCATAACTTTTCGCAAGTTAGGATTAACCTCTCTGAGCTTTGTTTTCTCATTTATAAGTTGGAAGAGGATTAGCATCATGTTTGCACATAGCACATGATACTAAGTAATTTATTTTCTCTAGACAGCAGCTTACATTTGTGAATTCCTTTCAGGTGATACTATTTATTTTTTAAATTTCATCTCATTGGATTTTTACTGCCCATTTAGATGGTGGGTAAGGCAGATATCATTCTCCTCGTGCAACTAAGAAAACAGGTTCAAGAGAAGTTTTATGCTGTATCTGTCTTATCTTTTAAAAAAATTATATTTCTTGATGGCTGTCTGGATCTTCGTTGCTGCGTGCGGGCTTTCTTTAGTTGGGGCGAGTGGGGTCCACCCCCCCGTTGTGGTGCGTGCACTTACTGTGGTGGCTTCTCTTTTGGGGAGCATGGGCTCCAGGCATG
>NW_011494881.1:8727485-8751430 GCF_000754665.1 Bison bison bison
TCTTGTGGAGCTTGGACTCGAGGCATGCGGGCTTCAGTAGTCGTGGCACACGGGCTTAGTTGCCCCGTGGCATGTGGGATCTTCCTGGACCCCAGGGATTGAGCCCCTGTCTCCTGCATTGGCAGGTGGAGTCTTAACCACTGGACCACCAGGGAAGTTCTATCTGTTTTATCTTTACATGGCCAGTCAGTGACAGAGCAAGAACTCCAGCTTGTGTCTCCTGGCCCCTGTCCCATGGTTTTCCCACAGAAATGCTATTTAATACTGTGAAATGGCAGGAAAAAAGAAGGATTAAGCAGGTCTCTGCTGATAGTCACTTTATTTTTCCAATGTAATTATATCTTTGGGGAAAAAAATGATTTTTTTTTATTTTTCATCTCCCAATAATTCCTTTATTTATAGTCAGTTAGTCCAAAGAAAGAAAATATTTTTTCATATATTTATGGAAGCAGCCACTATTTCTATGAAAGACTAGATAATATATCACCTTTCTAAATGGATTTTTTAAAACTCTGTAATCCAGTGAATGGTTCTTGAATGCCTCTTAGCCTGAAGCACGTAAGGTGGATTGTGAAGATTTTATCACTTGAGGTTTGTTCATTGTCACCACTCTCCTTTAGGTGTGAAGTTGACCTCCACTGCTGTGTAAATGAGTGATCATCTGTTCTCTTGGAAAAAAGAAAACAAAAAAAACCCTGAGTATATGAGGTGTGACAGTGTTGCAATGAAACAGACTCACCAAGTCACACATCAATACCAGCGTCGTTATTTTTGGTCAAATGCATATCACATAGCTAGAATTTATCATCCTTATCCTAGTCTAACTTCAAATATCTTAGACCTAAGCAGCCTTTGTATTCTTTTCAATATGTAGCAACGAGAGATTTAAAACTTTAAATTAATTACACAGGTGGGACAGTAAGAAAACAGTTCAAGATAAAAATCTCAAGGTAATGTTGTAGAAATTGAAGTTGTATAGAACTTCAGAAAAAAGAAGGATCAGTAGGATGGCCTCACGGAAATGTGAGCTTAGCTGCATTTTGGTTAGAATAACGTTTTTCCTGTTATCTTATTGCTAATATCTAAACACAGATAAATCTGGCATTAACCTAATGTTAATGTTATCTAGAGACATCTAATGTTCAGAACAGAAAGTGGGGGTGGATCAGGCTCAGCTGACGGCCCCCGCTCGGAGGATGTGGTCAGGGCTGTTTGTGTGCGTCCGTAGCTCTGCCCCCTGCGTATGGGCTCACTGTGCCTCTAGGCCCTCCCCTTGGCGACGGGGAAATGGCCGCCCGTACCTCCTGCCAGGTAAGTGGTTCCAGCCTCCAGAGACTTCTCTCTCCCAACACATATATAGAAACGGCCTTCCTAAGGCAGTGTCCACCCCTTAGACCAGCTGTTGTCACCAGATGCCTGGGCACTATGGTTTTGAGAATCATCCCTGTGAGTTGGGGGTGAGGACACTATGATTGGCAGTTCTCCAGGACCAGAAGTGGAAGTGGGTTCACCAGAAGAAAGGGGGTGATGCACTAGAGGAAGAGGAGAGAGTGGGGAATGTGTGCACAGCAGCACAAATATCAATAATAACCCATCGTCTGTGGCATAGGACTGTAAAACAGTTCTTAAATTGTTCTCTGGGTTCAGGTCGGTATTAAACACAGAGGAGTACTCTGAGTAATTCTAGACGGTTGGTCCGGGTGTCCCTGTTACAGTGGTTTCTAAAGCTTTCAAATCCTCAACTACTCTTAGCTAATACCCCATGGAAACATATATTCTGAGTGTCCCAAGTGTTTGTGCTTTGAAATATCTATATGTACCTTTTATATTTGTGCTTTTATAAGTTGAAAAAGGTAATCACCATGGCCATCTATTTGGATGTGACAGCCCTCCATTTTATAAAATAATTACTATGGAATCAGAATTTTTGTTCAACCTGTGCTATTAGGTTACCTATCAAAGCCAACTGAATGAATGACTAAAAGGTTCAGATCAAAAGCAACTGGCTTAACTTCATGGAGATTTTCATCCTTTAATTTAAAATGTGTCTGTGTCTAACTGATTATCTCTCACATTTTATAAAGAAATATTGACGTCCTGTAAAGTATATGGTGACCTCACTTCTGGCTGTGTGGGCAGGCTTCACTGCAGGCCTCTGAAGCATTGATATTCCTGTAACCTTTGAGGCAAGATGTGTGTATAGTGTATTAATGAGCTGGTGGAAGTGATGTACAGTAATTTCATCCTTGGGTAAAAACAGATGTGAAAGATTCTGTTTTAATATTTAATCAGGCTCCAAGCCTCTGTTGGCTTGTTTAAGTTGACCTGACAGCATTATACCTGGAAACACTTTGAATTAAACTGAGTGCTTGACCTTGTTCAAACAGTTGTAATTTAATAAGGCTGCTGTCTTGGTGGAGATAGCGGGGCTAATAGGCAAATCCTTTTCTGGCTGGGATTGTTCTGTTTGTGAGTGCTGAGGGTGGGGAGGGTCAGAGATTACCAGGTTCTCACCAGCTTTGGGGAGGAGCTAGATTTGAAGAAACAAAATGTCTGAATTAAGAAATTGCCTTTTAGAAGACCTTTAAGACTTCGTCTTTTGTTTTAATTTTTAGCCTTACAGAAGTAATGTTTTTAATGTAATTTTAGTCGGGCTCATTTTGGTTAAAAACAACGAAAAATCATTTGTTAAGAATGATTCCAACCAAGGGGGCTGGAAAATTCTCAGAAATCAGAGGAGCCCTAGGAGAAGCACATGCCAGCTCTGGCTCTTTGTCTGTCTGTTTGTCCTTCCATCTCCTGTCTTCCCTGCCCACCCACTCATTCATTCTCTTTTCCCTCTGGTCTCTCTCTCTGCCTTCCACAGCAAGTCTCTAGCTCCTCTCTCCACTCTCCTCTGCTGGTTCCCTCACTCTCCTTCCACCTTGTCCTCTACCTCATAGCTTCTGTTTACTTACCGTTTCTTTTCTCTCACGCCACCGGTTTGTAGTGGTCCTTAGTAGTTTTACCTTTTTGTATCCTTACTGATGTGGTTTCTGTCATTAACAAGTTTGTTTCTTTATTCAGATTCCACATAGTGGGATGCTATGTCAAAGCCACTGTGTTATCTGGAACATGTACAGCAAATGGTTTTGGCTTGAAAGAATGTTTGGACCAAATACCATGAGTTTCCCAATATAAATGTGCATATATATGTATATATATATGCTGGTTATAAGAGTGTTCTTACATGCTTATTGGGAAAAAAATGAGAAAAATTAAAATTAATCAAAATGCAATTAAAATCTCCTGTGATTCCCGCTATTCGAATAGCTAATCACTTTGGTATATTTCCTCTCGTATGTTTTCTTATTTGTGCATAAAAATTATATACACATTAAACACCCTCCCCAAACTTGGAACCATATTAGTAATATTTTAAAAGCCTTCGTATGTACTGCTGTCACCAGTGACGTTTGTAGGTATACTCGGGCTGTGAGACTTGTATTAAAAGCCATGCAGTTTGGTGTGACTTTGTTATTCTTGGACATCTGACTAATATTAAGTGTGGCATCCTTAATCATTTCATACTATCTTTTCTTTGACTTGCGTTATTTATCAGTCCCTTCGAGAGGAGTTAACTTTTATGTATTTCCAGCTTTCACTGGGTTTAACATAGTGACTCATATGAAATAAATGTCCAGTATTTGGTGTCTTTTGCTTTGTTTTATGAAATAATTTCTGTATATGCTCTAAATACATTGATAAGTTTCCAGCTCAGAGAAATAAAAAATATGTGTGTGTATATATGCTAATATGCTGAGTTTATAGAAAAGGAACAGGGAAATACTAATTGCTTTAAAACTAGTGGAAATTTTGACAGTCCTTGTAGTATATGTGTCTTCTGTAGAAAGCTAGCTGGTTCTTTTTCAGGATGGCTTCCAGGATGGCATTCATTGTCTTGTTGGGTTTGCTGTGGTCCAGTATGGTAGGCAGAGTGCTAAGAATGCCCCCCCCGATGACCTTTGGCCTTTGAACAAGCCCCTCCGCTTTGAGCGTGGGTGTAACCTGTGAATGTGTTGAGCTGGCACGCCCACAATTATATTGCCTTGGACGATGAAAGTGGGCCGTGTCCATGTGGGCTAATGTAATCAGAGGAGCCTGTTAATAGCAGAGCTTGCTCTCTGGATAATGGGGAGAGAGAGAGATTTGAGGCTTGAGTAGGATTTGATTGTGTTTTGCTGGCTTTGAAGATGGAAGGGAATATATGCCTCAGAATGTGCATTGCTTCTAGAGGCTGAGTGTGGCTCCCAGCTGACAACTAGCAAAGAAACGGGGACCTCAGTTCTACAACCAATAGGGACTGAATTCCACCAGCAATCTAAGTTAGCTTGGAAGTGGGTTATTCCCCAGAGGCTCAAGATAAGAGCCTGATCAACGCCTTCGTTTTGACTCTGTGATACCTTAAGCAGAGAACCCAGTCCAGTCAGCCTGCTTGGACTTTTGACCTATAGAAGCATGAACTAATAAATGGGTGTTGCTTACTCCACTGTTTGTAGCAATAGAGAACTAATATAACCCAGAGTCTTGCTAATTCTTAGCTTAGTCAGATTTTATTTTTATTTTCTCTGGATATCAAGGACAGAGCTCTCTGTCACACAGACTCACATTTGCCTAGCTGAAGAACTGATGTATAAAGTTTGGGGGCCAGTATATATGTTTATTTGCCTAAGAAGTAATTATCCTGGGGGTAGTTGGTTTCTGTTATCTCCCTGAAAGCAGACCTGTGTAGGAAGCCAAGCTTGTATCAGTGGGCATGACATCTAGCCTGAAGAGCTAGATGATTTTAGTTTTTCTGTCTCATAGCAGGGATGCCAGTGTCCTGGACAGTGTTTGAATGAATGCTGCCAGCTTATCTGGAGACTCACTCTATTAGTTTTCAATTACTCTGTTAACAAATCACTGTAATTTAACAGCTTAAAACAACATTTGTTATCTCACAGTTTCTAGGGTCAGGAGTCCAGGCATGGATTAGTTGGGTCCTTGGCTCAGGGTCTCACCAGGCCACAATAAAGATGTTGGCTGGGGCCATGATCTCTTCTGAAAGTTGAGTTCCTCATCTAAGCTCACTGGATGTGGGCGGAGTTCAGGTCTTTATGGTCCTAGGGTTGAGGGCCTTTGCTTCTAGAGGCTGCTCTTCCATATGACCCTTCTCCACAACATAGTTTTGTGCTTTTTCAAGATCCTTTGAGAATCTCTTATAGACTTCCAATCTCTGATTATTTGAAAAAACTCAGTCTAATTAAATCAGGCTCACCTTAGATGATCTCTATCTTGATGGACTTGAGGATCAGTGGATTTGGGACCTTAATTATATCTCCAGAATTTCCTTACCTTGGTCACATAACCTAATCTTTGGGGGCTGGGGAGAACCCATAATATCCATGGTCCTGCCAAGGGGAGGGAATTACAGAGGTTGTATACACCCAGAGGCCGTCCTAGAATCCCGCCTACCACTGCTTTAGTCTCAGTGTCCACTGCTGACTGGCTTCTTGTTTCCATCACCTTCTTTCAGTTCAGTTGCTCAGTCGTGTCCGACTGTTTGCAACTCCATGGACTGCAGCACGCCAGGCCTCCCTGTCCATCACCAACTCCTGGAGTTTACTCAGACTCACGCTCATTGAGTCAGTGATGCCATCCAACCATCTCATCCCTCTGTCGTCCCCATATCCTCCTGCCTTCAATCTTTCCCAGCATCAAGGACTTTTCAAATGAGTCAGCTCGTCACATCAGATGGCCAGAGTATTGGAGTTTCAGCTTCAACATCAGTCCTTCTAATGAACATTCAGGACTGATCTCCTTTAGGATTGACTGGTTGGATCTCCTTGCAGTCCAAGGGATGCTCAAGAGTCTTCTCCAAGACCACAGTTCAAAAGCATCAACTCTTAAGCGCTCAGCTTTCTTTATAAGTCCAGCTCTCACATCCATACATGACTACTGGGAAAACCATAGCCTTAACTAGACTGGCCTTGGTTGGCAAACTCATGTCTCTGCTTTTGAATATGCTATCTAGGTTGGTCATAACTTTTCTTCTGAGGAGCAAGCGTCTTTTAATTTCATGACTGCAGTCACCATCTGCAGTGATTTTGGAGCCCCCCAAAAATAAAGTCTGACACTGTTTCTACTGTTTCTCCATCTATTTGCCATGAAGTGATGGCACCGGATGCCTTGATCTTTGTTTTCTGAATGTTGAGCTTTAAGCCAACTTTTTCACTCTCGTCTTTCACTTTCATCAAGAGGCTCTTTAGTTCTTCTTCACTTTCTGTCATAAGGGTGGTGTCATCTGCATATCTGAGGTTATTAATGTTTCTCCCAGCAGTCTTGATTCCAGCTTGTGCTTCATCCAGCCCAGCGTTTCTCATGATGTACTCTGCATATAAGTTAAATAAGCAGGGTGACAGTATGTAGCCTTGATGTACTCCTTTTCCTATTTGGAACCAGTCTGTTGTTCCATGTCTAGTTCTAATTGTTGCTTCCTGACCTGCATACAGATTTCTTAGGAGGCAGGTCAGGTGATCTGGTATTCCCATCTCTCAAAAAATTTTCTAATTTGTTGTGATCCACACAGTCAAAGGCTGTCATAAAGCAGAAATAGATGTTTTTCTGGAACTTTCTTGCTTCTTCAGTGATCCAGCGGATGTTGGCAGTTTGATCTCTGGTTCCTTCTTCTTTAGCTGTGTTAATACATCCAGTGTTTGGAAGTCTTGGCTTGGAAGCTGTTTTGCATAAAGCTGCTACATAGTTCTACTCATATTCAGTATGTATTGATTTTTAAGTTTAAATTTATAAAGCAGATTAATTAATCTTTTCCCTTCAGTAATTGAGGAATGGAATGAAGGGAAATGTCTTCACTATAATTGCCAAGATCCTGACAACAGTGACTTCTCTTTGTAGTTTTAGGACCTGAAGATTTTATATTATTAGGGGAATTCTGCCCTCATCAAACAGTTTTGTTTTGTGGCCACGTTCTCGGGATCTTAGTTCTCCAACCAGGGATTGAACCCAGGCCACGACAGTGAAAAAACACCGAATCCTAACCACTGGACCACCAAGGAAGTCCCCTCATCAAACTTTTGAGGACTATAACTTAACATTCTACGTAACAGATGGAGAAACTGGGGAGAGGAAATGAGTTGTTTGCACAATTAAATTATTAACCATTGAAGAAATGCCAGAGTATTGTTTGTTATTTCTATTCTACATTCTCTCACTATGAAGACTCCTGGTAAAAGGCAGAGTCTAAAATTAAAGCAATTAAGATAAAATTGTATTACGAGGATTTTGACGGTACCTAAACATAGATGTCTTTGTTCATTAAAATGAATGCTAAGGAGTCCAGAATGTGTTTTCATGAGGCAGGTTTTTACCACTGCCCATCTGTTCTGAGAGATATTTGCCTCAGGCCACAGTGGCCAGGAATATGGCAGTTAACCTACCTTGCTCTCTGGGGAAAAGTCCAGAAATGGGCAATGAATTAGTAAGTAAGAAGTGTTCTCTGAGCTATAGGCAGTCAGTTGTTGATTCACTGATGAAAAGGTAGGCGGCAGGCTAATGAAACACGACATTGAGACTCGGCTATTGACTCTCAGCTGAGCTGAACTGGGGATTTCTGCTGTTTTGCTCATTTTTCCCTGAGTGGAGTAGTTTGTAGGTTAAACATGCAGCCCTGGGAATCAGGCTGCCTGGGGTAAACCCTCATTCTCTATTTACCTCTGTCTCCCGAGCCTCTCTTTCCCTGTCTGTAAAATGAGGGGTAAAAGAGAGTTCATGTAAAACACTTCCTATGATGCTGAGCGCTAGTACTGGTGGTGGGCCCAGGAGAGATGGCTGAGATGGGAGCCATCAGTCCCAGCAGGGAGGGCTAGAATGGTTTAGAATTGCCAGTGCAGAGTGATAATAAAAATCAGACTGACTTTAGTCAGTTTATTACTGTTTTTAAATTCTCTGCAGACAAGATACCCCATTATTGCCTGCACCCTGGGTGGACTACTCCTTCCATCCAGCCCCTTGAAATGCCACCACTGCCTAGCCAGTAAATGCCCCCAAAATGTTTACTGCTTTTCTCACATTTGAGCCAAGGTAGGTGTTTTCATTAGAGAGGAATTGCTAGGTGAACATGGACTAATAACATTTGTGATCGTAGAGTGTAAAAAAATTGTTGTAATAAAAATAATAAGGCATTTTGAATACAGTTTATAAACCATTAAGAACAAAATGTAGCAGAATCTGACCTGAATAACGGAAAAATGAAGCAGTACTGAAATCAAAACATAGCTTTGCTTTTTTCTTTGTCTGAGTCCCTAATATTGTAATACTTACAACTTGTGCATGAAGACATGAACTGTCCCTTCACTTATGACTTCAGTCTTACGTTTTGTCTGTAAACCATACTTAGACTTACAGTGCCAGCCTGAGCTTGGCAATCAAGATGGTCCGTGTCCCTAGTCTTGGCCGCAACCCCCTTTCTCGAACTCATCACCCCAGACTCTCTGCTCACTTACATACGTTCCGTCCAGCTCTGCTGGACTGCTTCTTGGGCTTCAGCCCCTGGTGTGCTCTCTGCTCTGTGTCCCAAGCTACCTAAGTCACAGTTCTGCAAGTCAAGTCTCTTTGCATCAGTGAAGCCTTCCTTTCCAGATCTCTTTACTGCTTTTTCCTGGTCCTAAACCTTCTTTTAAATTTATAGCATTTGTTTATAGGACTCATTTTTTCCCCTGCCTGAAGATGTTGGCTGAGATCTCACTGTGGTCAAAGCAGGATGATCCCTGGGTTCTGCAGAGAGGGGGCTGAATGGGTTGGAAATGGTCACTGTTGCCTTCCTGAACTTCTCTTGTCCCATTTTCTTTTCAGGATACATTTGTTTCATAGTCACCTGTCTTCTCAACTCTTACTACAGATGGAAATGAATCCACCAGAAATTGCTTAGACTAAGTGGGCAAGAGAAGGGATCTTAGAAGCAACTTAATACAGAAACCTCTTGAGAGGGGATTACCCTGTTCTGTTTGCACACTGGTTGCTCTGTTTGTCAGAGGTGCTTCCTTAATATTGGGTCTGAAATTCCTCTTCATTCTGGTGCTCTCCAGTGCAGTTTCCGTGAATTTTTCGATGCAAAGTACACGCGAACCTTATAAAATTGCTGACACTGCACTTTTTTGGATCTGTGAAAATAGCGATTTTATATGGATCAACCCAGTGTATTCCTCCTGACTCTGTTTGGTTTTGTTTATATATTCTTCTAGTTTAAATAACTTTCTGTCACTTAAATCCTTAATATAAGTTCGTAGTTCCTTTTTACATATTTTTTGTGATTTATGTATATCCTTCCTCTGGTAGACCTCAGGGTTTTAACCCACAACAACTCAGATTCTGCTTTGTATCGTCTTCCCCAAATCAACTGCAAATTCTCCCCCAATTGCTCTCCTTTTTTGGACTCTGAACCAAGGTTTTTAAATCACAATATCCACAGTATGTATACGATGAGGTTAGGGGGTGGTAGTCATTTGTGCTGGGCTCAGTCACTCAGTCATGTTCGACTCTGTAACCTAATGGACTGTAGCTCGCCAGGGTCCTCTGTCCACGGAATTTTCCAGGTGAGAATACGCGAGCAGGTTGTCATTTCCTTCTCTGGGGGATCTTCCCCACCCAGGGAACAAACCCATGTCTCTTGCATGTCCCACACTGGCAGGCAGATTCCTTACCACTAGTGCTCTCTGGGAAGCCCAGTAGTCAGTAGTGGGGACACAAGAAATCTGAAAAGTGAAATAAGAGGTGGCCCTCTTGGCCTTGTTAGTATGTAAATGAGGCCAGGCCTGTTCCCTCAAATCAGTTTTGGAGTTTATCCTCTTGATTGTGCAGAATTATTCCCTGTTTAGTTCTTTATTGGCTAGATACCAGGCTGCACTTCTCAGATTTGGGTTAGCGTTAAGCCAGAACTGGACTCCCACATCCTTCCTGGATAATCTCCTCACGTTGTGCATAAAGCCGTGGCTCAACTCCTCCCCACCGTGGCCGCATGTCTTTCCCCTCAGTTCTCTAGGGCTCTGGGTGGATACTGGCCTTCTGAGGAAAGAGTTCTGTGGCCAGAGATGCTTTCTGATTTGCTTGGACTAGCTTGAGTTCTACAGCAGTCTTAAATTTCTTTCCCCAAGTTTTTGGTGCACATTTTGTGAATGCTTGTTGTTCTTTACCTGTTCTTATTTCAGAGGAGTAGAGCAGTTGTCATACTTAAAAGATGAGCATATTGCCTGGCTTCCAAGCCCCACCCTGAAGCACTTAGATCCCAAACTGCTTGAAGGGAGGAGGTTATTGTGCTGTAGTGTTCAGCTGTCTCTTCTTTCCCCTAACGTTCTATTTTACTGCTACTTTCTTCTTTGTCATTCAGTCCCTCAGTCGTGTCCGACTCTTTGCTCCATGAACTGCAGCACACTAGGCTTCCCTGCTGTCCTTTCTCTTATCTCCTCGAGTTTGCTCATGTCCATTAAGTCGGTGATGCCATCCATCCATCTCATTCTCTGTCTCCCCCTTCTCCTCCTGCCCTCAGCCTTTCTCACTATCGGGGTCTTTTTCAATGTGTCGGCTCCCCACATTAGGTGGCCAAAGTATTGGAGCTTCAGCTTCAGGATCAGTCCTTCCAATGAATACTCAGCATTGATTTCCTTTGGATGGACTGGTTGGATCTCCTAGCTGTCCAAGGGACTCTCAAGAGTCTTCTCCAGCACCACAGTTCGAAAGCATCCATTCTTCGGCACTCAGCCTTCTTTATGGTTCAACTCTCACATTCATACATGACTATTAGAAAAACCATAGCCTTGACTGTACAGACCTTTGTCAGCAAAGTGAAGTCTCTGCTTTTTAATACATTGTCTAACTTTGTTACAGCTTTTCTTCCAAGGAGCAAATGTCTTTTAATTTCATGGCTGCAGTCACTGTCCACAGTGATTTTGATCGAGCCTGAAGAGAATGAAAACGCTGGCTTAAAACTCAGCATTCAAAAAACTGCTTTCTTGAGGTCATATATTTATTGAGTAAGATGAGGTAAAGGGATACATCCCATTGTTGTTGCTTTAGTAATCTGTCTACTTTGGTTAAACTCTAGTTTTTCAGTAAATTAGTGAATTCGCCTAACTACCTTACCTTG
The DNA here is from genome assembly GCF_000754665.1 of Bison bison bison. Lineage (NCBI taxonomy): Eukaryota > Metazoa > Chordata > Mammalia > Artiodactyla > Bovidae > Bison > Bison bison. The sequence goes on from NW_011494881.1 coordinate 8,738,662, forward strand.
TTTTTCTCTCTGTCCGTAGTTATAACATGAAAAGAATTTATTACCTGCCTTTTGTTTTGTTTTGGTTTTGGGTCTGTGGCATTTTCCTCTGACTAAGTGTCCAGCAGCCTTTTAACGGATGAATTGGGGGCTTCCCTGGTGGCTCAGTGGTAAAGAATCCGCCTGCCAGTGCAGGAGACACTGGCTCCATCCTGGTGTAGGAAGATCCCACATGCCTCCAAGCAACTAAGCCTGTGCGTCACAACTATTGAGCCTGGGCTTCAGAGCCTGGGAACCACAATTACTGAGTTCATGTGCTGCAGCTGCTGATGCCTGCATGCCCTTGAGCCTGTGCTCAGCAACGAGAGAAGCTGTCCACAGTGAGAAGCCTGCATGCTGCAACTAGAGAGTATCCCCTCTCTCTGCAACTAGAGAAAGGCCCTTGCAGCCATGAAGACCCAGCACAGCCAAAAACTAACTAACTAAATAAATATTTTAAAAAGAGGAGACATGAACTTAGTTTTTGAGGTTTAGTGCCCAAGTGACTCCACCTTGGGGTCTAAAAATACTTCATTTCTGGGTACTTAGAAATAAGCTGTTTAATTTTTTCTAAAGTTTTTGCTCAGGGGGAGTATAGTATCTGCTTGCCTGTTACTTTCTGAATTTTCTTCCTTAACTTTATTGTTGTTGGCGTTTGCTCATATTCAGACTTCTGGCATCTCAGCCGTTCTCCCTGACTTTAAAAACTTAATGGACAGTAGGTCTGCTGCCTCACTGGTAAGTCATCTCAGCTTTAAGAGGAAGTTTACTGAAGGTTGGAAACTTGAACTTGTATAAAACAGATATCCAGACTTACATTTTATGGATGAAGGCAGGGAGTAAATACACGTACATACAGAAGCTAGGTCCTCTCTTAGCATTTCTTCCCTAATCTTGGGCTTGAGCCGACAATCGTGTCTAGCGTATTCTTTGCCATTTTCAAGATCCTCTTCTTTGATTCTTGCTAGAGAATCTTGGGTATTTGTCTTCATTCCTGAAAGAATATGTTTTTTAAAAAATATTTTGAGAATAGGCACTTTATTATGTAAAACATCCTTCCTCTAAAATCTTCAAAGCAACTTTATTTTTATTTGATTACTCTGAATAGCCTAGCAGAGTATAATGTGTGAAGATAGTTGATAAACACTGTTTGCGTTCCTCCGGGATTCAAGCTCTTACATGGCAGCCTATATGTGTGTGTGTGTGACTTGTGTGTATGTATGAACATATTTTTTAAAGTTGATTGAACGTAATTTTTAACTGTCTTCACTCACTTTAGAATTTAGTCCCCCTGCTGTTCTGTGCCATTTTTATAGAACCATGTCATTTTCCCTTGATGCCTTCCCTGTCTTTCTTCTCATCATGATTTTTAAATCATTATTTTGTAGTATTTGTGATTCTTATATCCATTCCAAATTACCTTTCCTTTAAAAATATTTTGATACATTTTCTTGAATGACTGTGTATGTCTGTAATCTGGGGAAAAAACAGTAAGTGTTTGTGATTACTTTTTAAAAAGCAGATTCCATTTTCTAAAATTATATCCCCTTTGGGTTTCTAAACTGGTTTCCTTCTAATTGTGTCTTCAGTAGCTAATGAGTTCAGCCTTCAAATATCCTAATTTCTAAGCTGTTTGGGCAAGTTACTCAACTGTTTTGCATATATTTATGTGATAGTTAAAGGTTGAAGGGGATAGATAGAGTTGGAGGACGAATCCTAACTTTCAGTAGATTTTCTATTAAGTAGCCATTCAGATGTATTATTTCCTATATTGTAAGTCTGTTAACATTGCTCAGTCATGTATCTTGTATTTAGCACTGCCTGTATTATAGAAAGGTTATATATTATATGACCATTTGCTTTCTCTTATTTTTCCCTATTTAATTTCAGTTATAACCACTATGGGTGCAGTTTATAATATGGACAGCCATGTCTAGTTTTTAGGCTTTCAGAATTACAAAAGAGGCTATAAATATTGGTTTATAACATTGCCTAATTACAGTCAAATTCATTAATGACCTATATGAGTTAGTGCTCTACCTGATGTCTGTGTCTGTGTGGTGGAGCAGAGTGATCATGGCACATGGGGCCAGTCTGGCAGGGCTTTCCAAACATGGTACCCCAGCATCAGCCCCAGGGGAGCCAGCAGCTGGAGCAGCATCTGCTTTTGACAACAGAGTGTTCTTGTTGCTATTGATTGGGTTGTTCAGTCAAGTGCAAAAAAAAGAATCTAACCGTAAATGGTAGTTATATGATAATCCTAGAGATAAGTAAGTATCATGTGAAGTGTTACTTGCATTTGGGGATGTGAAGAGAGGGAAGGGGTAGGCAAGTAATCAGTGGGAGAAGTTTGGTGTCACAAGCTATTCAGTGGGAACTCTGCAGATAACTTTTGTTAGTGAAATCTGAAATCAAGCACCCCATACAATAAACTTCAAACTAGATTTCAAAATATTCTCATAATGTTAATTGCTTCTGGAATTTCACAAGGATTGAATTAGACTTGGATCTTGCTACAAAAGCACATTATTCAACATTAGTCAAGCAAGAACTTGTATTTTAGAAATTTGCTCCTTTGAGAAAGTGCACATAGATGAAGAAAACATGTATGCTCGAGGCCAGCGGATAGATCTACATTTGGAGACAGAAAGCAAGCTGACCTGTGGGGGTCACCCAGGCCTTCCCCAGCAGAGACCCACACCCGGTGCCTGAATCACCTGCTACTTAAACCAATACAGTAGACCTGCCCTCAAGCCCAATGTGAGCTTTAAGTGTTATTTTATTAGCAAGTCTGTAGCATTTTCTTCATGTAGTATGTCACTGCGCTTTCTCAACATATAATTAGTTAATCCAGAAATTAAAAGACCTGTGACAGAAAACAGATGCTGTTCTCACCAAAAAATGAGAAATAAAATTCAATCAGGTTTATTATTTAAATGAGTTCTTCTTAAATTGAAGAATTGTTATGTGGGTAGCTTTCAACATAATTTTCTTGGTATTAGATGTGTAGAAATAATTTGGATTTGGTTAATTTCATATTTATCACATTTAGTTATTGTTTACTGCCAAGGTTAAAGCAATTTATTTCTTCTAGAAAATTTTAGGATCTTCTGAATAAGGAACTTCAGCCAAACTTGGTAACTTTTTCAAAGTAACTGGCTCAAGAAATTAGGAATTTCTTTAATAATGAGCCATTTTTATTTTGAATTCAGCAATTTAAAAGGCCTGCATAGTTAGGTTATGATTCCAGTGTACCCTCAATGCAAATGGATTTTTTTTTTCCCCCTGATATAGTCTGCTTTGTTTTCAAGCTTGTCCAGTTCCCTTAGAAGCAAAGAATGTATCTTTTGAGATAAAGCTTTTTATTAAAACCTGTTCTTTGGCAAAAGTAGTGATAATCATAATAATAAACCATTACTATATGTAGCTTTGAAAAGCATCCTTATAAGTTTCTCTGTGATCTTGAGAATCATGCTATACAGGCTGATAAATGCATATACTACCCCATCCTGCCGTGTACTCTAGCATTGTTCATTTTCCTCACTTCCCTCATCTGCCATGCTCCATGTGTTTTCTAGACTTTTCCCATAACGTGCCTCATCCACCAAGAACCCCACTTCCTGCCTTCACTTCCTTTGTCTAGCTGGCTCTCACTCATCCTTTAGTCTTCAGTGTCAGTGTAACTGGAATGTGTCTGGGAGGCCTTCCTTGACTAGGCTCTGAGCGTCCAGTGCTTCCTCGTTCTCACTAATATAACATCATCACATTTATCAGTGGTCTCATTGTAAACCCCAATAAGTCAGGGACTGGATCTTTCTGTGTCTCCAATACTACCCCAGTGCCTGGCACATACTAAGTTGCAATGAATTATCTATAGAATGAAAGACTGTTTCTGTTCTTTATCACCAGTCTTTCAGATAAAGAATTAACTGGTTACCTTTGTCTTAAATTGAAACAGTTTAAAGGTTCCAAGTGCTGGTAGATCAATTCAAATCCGCCACTTCAATATTGCTGCTTGTTGCCACTATTGTCAATATTCCGAAGACGATTTAAAATTCACTTACATTGCTTGCAATGGTTGCTTTTAAAAAATCTATATTTTTTATAGTGGTGTTGCCATTGTTGTGACCCTGAGAGGTATCATAATGCCTTGATGGTAATCTGTCTCGTAGATCTGTTTGCATTTTCACTTACATCTATAGTTCTACGTGTTTTATTGAATTGGTGCTTCTTTGATAATTCGCTTTTTTCTCTACGTTAAACTGACCTCTCAGACTCGTATTTCTACCATCTCAGCAGTTTTTATTCAGGACATATTCTTCTGTTGTATTCTGTAGCATGGCACAGTGCTTTATCTAGAGCTTCGTTTCTTGTGCAGTGATGAATCAGAATGAAACATCTGCACAGTAGTACTGGATTTCATGTATAATGATTTCCATATTCTGTGTATCACTACGTTACATCTTACCTGGAGAGCGCTTATACAGTCTGTATCTTTATTGACTGTGCTGCTGCTAAGCTGCTGCTAAGTCGCTTCAGTCGTGTCCGACTCTGTGTGACCCCATAGACGGCAGCCCACCAGGCTCCCCCGTCCCTGGGATTCTCCAGGCAAGAACACTGGAGTGGGTTGCCGTTTCCTCCTCCAATGCATGAAAGTGAAAAGTAAAAGTGAAGTCGCTCAGTCGTGTCCAACTCTGTGCGACCCCATGGCCTGCCACCTACCAGGCTCCTCCGTCCATGGGATTTTCCAGGCAAGAGTACTGGAGTGGGGTGCCATTGCCTTCTCCGATTGACTGTGCTGGCCATAGACAAATTTCAGGTCTATTAAATTTGCTTTGTAGTTCTCATATACTTTATTTGCTTGGGTTTTTTTTTTTTTTTTTTTTTTTTTTTAGTTATACTTGACACACTGTTTATGAATTTATTTTGGGTAAAAATTCAGATAGTATATATCTGGTAATGGTTCCTTTGACCTATTTCATTATTTTTATTTACATTGTATGGCTGAACACTTTGTATAAAACTGAACATTTCTTTGTGACATTTCTATCATTTGAGAAAACAACTCAATCCAGCAAGCACTTTAAAAAATTATTTTGAATAAATAATACAGAAAAATTATGAAAATAGTGTAGTTTATATATACTCTTTAGCCCCCCTAATGTTTACCAATTACATTGCTGTAGTATGATTATCAAAGCCAGAAATGTATTAATACAACACTATTAAACTACCCTATAGACCTTATTAAAAAGCAGAGACATTACTTTGCCAAAAAAGGTCTGTCTAATCAAGGCTATGGTTTTTCCTGTGGTCATGTATGGATGTGAGAGTTGGACTGTGAAGAGGGCTGAGCGCCGAATAATTGATGCTTTTGAACTGTGGTGTTGGAGAAGACTCTTGAGAGTCCCTTGGACTGCAGGGAGACCCAACCAGTCCATTCTGAAGGAGATCAGCCCTGGGATTTCTTTGGAAGGAATGATGCTAAAGCTGAAACTCCAGTACTTTGGCCACCTCATGTGAAGAGTTTTCTCATTGGAAAAGACTCTGATGCTGGGAGGGATTGGGGGCAGGGAGAAAAGGGGACGACAAAGGATGAGACAGCTGGATGGCATCACCGACTCGATGGACATGTCTGAGTGAACTCCGGGAGTTGGTGATGGACAGGGAGGCCTGGCGTGCTGCGATTCATGGGGTCGCAAAGAGTCAGACACGACTGAGTGACTGAACTAAACTGAATAGACCTTATTTTAATTTTACCAGTTTTCCACCTACTGAATTTCCTTGTCTCAGATCCAGTGCAGGATCCTACGTTGCCTTTAGCTGTTGTTTCTTCTTTGTCTTCTCCAGTCTGTTATACTTTCCTGTTCTTTCTTTCAGTCTCCTTAGCAAACAGTTTTGGATACTCACTATGTCCTAGACACTAAGGTTGGTGCTTGGGGCTAGAAAGATAAAAGAATGGAGAAGACATGGCCCTTCCCTTCTAGCTCTCAAGGTAGACAGTGTATACGCAAGTGTTGAGCACAATGTAGCATATAATACCTTCTGTAAAAAGCCTTTGTTTCGTCTGAATGGAGGGGGGAGAGTTCATACTGGCTCATTGGGTGACAGTGTTGAGGCGGCCTTTTCTGAAGAAATGACATTTGATCTGGTTGTTAAAGAATGAGAGAATTTTTCTTTTTGGAGAACTGGCATGGAAGAGAAGGACATTATGGACAGAGACAACATTATTGGCGTGAATGCATAACAGACAAAATGGTGACTGCATAGACTGGCACATCACTTAATTGAAATATGGAGCGTAAGGTATGTAGAGAACATAGTGAGAGATGAAACTAGTAACAGTTAAGAACTATCTTTTTTCATTGCTTTTTAATTATGTAGATATAGTCTCATATTTATGAGGTAAGTTTGGCTTTTTAAAAAAAGTTTCAAGTTAACCATACTTATAAGCTTTTAATTTGTAATCAGTGTTTCTAATTTTAGAATATATAGCATTAAGATTGTATTGTCTGAACAAAGGAAACATTTTCAACTCTTACAAGGAATCTAAAGTCTTCTAAAAATTCTGTCAATATTATGAATTTATTTTATAACGTCTTTAAGCACCTGTTACATGACAGACATTCTTTTAGGTGAGGGATATAACAGCAGAGAAAACAGGAGAATTCCTGCCTTGTTTCAGTGCATCTTAGTGGGTTTTGTTGTAATACATGAACTGACACGGCAGTGCCGTTCGTCAAGCGTTCGTCTCCTGCCTCCCGTGTGTAATGCAGCGGGTTAAAGCAACGAATAACCATGTGACTGGGTCATGTAAGAGAAAAAGAGTTTTGTTGAGTTTAAGTTTGCCGGCACAAATAATTTTATCTTTATTTTGCATTCTTTCTTGATTATTTTTGCTACGTGTAGAATTCTGGGTTGTTGTTTTCTTTGACATGGTGAAGGACAGGGAAGCCTAGGGGTGCTACAGTCCGTGGAGTTGCAAAGAATCAGACGCGACTTAGCAGCTGAACACCAACAATGATTTTCTTTGAACGTGTGGAAGATAGTCCATTGTCTTATGACTTCATTTGTTAAACCAAGGAATCTGCATTTTAATCTATTTTCTTCAAATTTTATCTGTGAAGTTTTGCTGTGGTATGTCTAGATACTCATATCTTTTTATGTGGTCTACTAGGTATCTTTAGTAGCAGCAGTAACTTCTCCCCTGGAGAAGGAAATGGCAACCCACTCCAGTATCCTTACCTGGAGAATCCCATGGACGGAGGAGCCTGATAGGCTCTAGTCCACGGGGTCACAAAGAGTCGGACACGACTGAGCGACTTTTTACTTTACTTTTACTTTACTAGGTATCTCAGTTCATATAAATTCTCAGCCATTATTTTTTTACTGTTCCTGCTTCATCCTCCTTATTCTCGCGTGTCAGCTTTCTTTTTTTTCTTTAGTCCTAGAACATTCTGTTTAAGATCTTTTTCTTTTTTAAAAAAAAGTTTATTTTTAATTGGAAGATAATGGCAATATTGTGATGGTTTCTGCCGTACATCAACATGAATCAACTGTAGCTATACGTGTGTCCCCTCCCTCTTGAATCTTCCTCCCTCTTGAACCTTCCTCCCTCTTTTCAGGTTTTTAATAAAATACATGTTATAATTTCTCACTGTATGCCCTATGCATACAGGACATACAGTATTTTTCTATGTTTTTCATCTTTTGAAAAATAAAAGATTTTTCTTTTATTTCTCTTCTTTATTTTTCATCTTTTTTTCTGAGCCATACTTGAATTTTCTTCTCAATTGCAGTTTACTAGTTCTCTCTTCAACTGTATCTAATCTACCAATAAACTTATTCACTGAATTCCTGATTTCAGTTACTGTCTTTCAGTTATAGAATTTTTTAGTTATTTTTCACATTTGTCACATTTTTTAGTTGATGGTCCCCTGCCAAATCTTTAAGCTTGGTTTTTGTCTCTTTGACTATAATAATGTAATTGTTTTTTAATCTTAGCTTGTATTTTCAGCATCGGCAGACCTCAGAGGTATTGCAGGTTCGGTTCTGTAACACCACAGTAAAATGAATATTGAAATAAAGGAGTCACACAAATTATTCGGTTTCCTAGTGCTTATAAGAGTTAGGTTTACACTATACAGTGGTCTTTTAAGTGTACCTTAGCATTGTGTATATAAAAAACTGATGCACATATCTTGAATAAAAATATTTTATTGCCAAAAAATGCTAACCATTCATCTGAGCCTTCAGCAAGCATATTAGTAACCTCAAAGATCACCAGTCACCTTAATATAACAATAGTAATGAAAAAGTTAGAAATATTACAAGAATTATCAAAATGTGACATGGAGACACAAAGCAGGTATACATTGTTGGAAAAATGGTGCCAATAAACTTGCTCGATGCAGGGTTGGCACAAATCTTCAATTTGTAGAAAAGGCAATATCTGTGAAGTACAATAAAGCAAAGTGTGCCTATATCTGGTATTTCTGCGGGTCTGATCCTGTCCTTTAATGTTTCAGGTAGTTCTGACGTACGGTGTCTTATCTCTCCATGTGCTTGATTATATGTTGGATACTGTTTTTGAAAAAACATTTTTATAGAAATAATTTGAGGCCTAGAATTTTCATGTGCCCTGCCTTAATGTCTTAGGCTGAGGCCTCCTCAACCCAGGGTCACAGTTCAGACGTTGTAATGTGTGTGTTCAGTTCTTCACTTGTATCTGACTCTTTGTGACCCCATGGACTGTAGCCTGGCAGGCTCCTCTGTCCATGGAATTCTTTAGGCAAGAATACTGGAATAGGTTGTTGTTCATTCTTTAAGGGGATCTTCCCAACCCAGGGATCGATCCTGAGTTTCCTGTATTAGCAGGTGTATTCTTTACCACTGAGCCACTGTAAATTGGACTGCAGATCCGTATGTAGGCTGGTTACTTATGTTTCCCTTCCCCACTTATGCGTGGCCCAACTTACAGTAAGGGTCGGACTACTAAAGACCCCAACTTCTTAGGCCCCAGAGGCCACCACAGTTTCACCTCAGCCTCTCTTCCTGAATAGGTTAAAAAAAAAAAAAAAAATGGAGGACAAATGCAGCTCTTGAGTGTTGGGCTTATCTCTCTGGCAGCCAGTTCTCACCAAATCTAACCCTGTCTGGTTAGCTCTTTGGTGCTTCTATGAAGATGTATTTGTTATCCAGCTTTTTACATTATCTTTACAGAAAGTTTGATATGAACTGCCTATTCGCCCATCACCAGAAGAGTGCCTCCAGCATTTACTGCCTCAGCTATGCAGTTCAGGATTTTAGTTGGATTGTTCATTTTTTTAATATTTATTTATCCTGGATTTTTAACCAGATCGTAAGCTTTGTGGATAAGACTTTGCCTAATATTTCTTATCTATCTCACATAGCATTTAATATAATGGTAAGTAGATAGATAGTTCTTTACAACTTGGTTGATTGGCTTATTAAAGGGCAGTTTTCCAACCTCCTATGTTTTCTCCTTTTTGTTCATAAGACTGCTTTTGTTCCTCAAAGAGTGATTTATTATAATTTAAAAATAGCTTTGATTTTTCTCTTCTCCCCTGCTTTTCCATCCCAAGGTGGGATAACCCCAATTAAACCAGCTGATAAAACCCTGGCACAAACTGGTGCCCAGGGAGCATTCTTTAGTTTTAATTTGTATGTCTTATCAAAGGAAAGATTGTTTAGATGTTTTAGAAATCCAAAATTTTGGTAATGAAAATATTTATGTAATGATTTCTTTTGAGCTTGATTTGCTGTGGATTTTTGTTTCTTTCATTTTTCCTTAAGATAAATGGTTTCCTAATGTAAATGGATTACTGTAATCTAAGTATTTTTTGAGTATAGATTTTTTAGGTGTGCAGTTCTCAAGTACAAACTGTCTTTTGCTCTTTTTTGTGCATCTTTCAAGTATGTCCTAACCACTAAGAAGGGGCATAACCTAGGAAGTTGTAGATGTGCTTTTCTTCTTTTATTATCTTTTATTAACATGCACTGAATACCTAGTGTATGACAAATGGACTTGCCTATTATATTCTCACTTCCCTTCCAAATTTATCCTTCCTTTGGAAGGTGGAGGGCAAAAGCAGGACAGCAAGACCCTTTTAATTCCCCCTCACCGTTGGTTCTTCTGTACTTTTGGCAATTCTCTAGTGGCTGCTTGAACTACTGGTTGTCAGACTGACCTGATTTGTTTCACTTGTAAACAAAATGGCTTAAGCCACTGTTGATTTTTGTGGCAGCTCAGTTGCTTGGAGCAAGGTGCTAATGAGACCCGGGTCATAGGTCCGGGCTCTGAGTGGGTTGGTAAGCTTTGCCCTGGCCCATGGCCACAGACCCCGACTCCCGTTGCCAGCTGTCGTGCACATGTGTGCCGTGGCTCATTATGGGGACAGAGCAGGGGGTGTAGATAAGACAAGGCAAATCTGTCATCTCTGCCAGAAAAGACAACTCCTACTGATGGGTCAGTAACCTTTTTGTTGGAAGAACAGCACATTCGTATTAGCTTCCGTGGATATGTCCATCTAAGTCTTTTTCTTAAAATAAACCCTTGTGATTGTATGGGCTGTCTGAAGCAAGTTTAGACTACTACTGGCATTTTAAAATGTGTTCGAATATAAGAATGGCCTTTCAGTTTGTTAAAGATCATTGTTCTCAATCAGAAATTTCTTACCATCAATCTCTAAAGTAGAAAAGTAATCTTTAGAAGTCAAATTTGATAAAGCACTAGAAATAAACTGTGAAATTGCTGGTAGGAAGAAATCATCAAGTTTAGGAAATGTCTCCCAGGTCTTTTTACCCCAACCACCCACTTCTAAAAGAAAACAAGGAAGGAAGTTAGGTAGGAAGGAAAAAGACAGACAGGCATGCAGGCAGACTGGGTGTTCAAAAAAAAAAAAACAACTTAACTAGAAAAACATACAAGTTTGCTCTTTACCGGAGCATTTTAGCAGATACCATCTTAGAAAAGGACCCAACAGATAGTTGAATAGATTTCCCTTTAGGAGCTTAGCTTTGATGGTCTGAATCAATCTGACTAGGAATTTAGACATTTCTTCATGATATATTTGGAATCTATAGATAATCTGATTCTTTTGGGACTTGAATTCTTAACTTAGATGGTGTAAAGCAAAGGGGAGCATGTGGGTGTGTGTGTGGGTGTGTGTGGGTGTGTGTGTGTGGGTGTGTGTGTGTGTGTCTGTTTCTTCCTAAAGATATTGCCTCGGTATAAAGTTTTTGGCTTGTATCAGTGAATCCTGGAGTATGGTTTGTACCACTGGTGGTGAACCGTGGACAAACCCTTCATTCCTATAGTCATTACTTTTATTTTTATACACATAAGTGGGACAGAACCTGCTTCAGACTTCTCTTTTCATAGTTGTTACTGCTTAAGATGAGATTCTTCTTACATTCGTTTTGTTTAAAGAATAAGTGAGCCAAGTTAAAAACATTGTTAAGAAAATAATAGCACAGTTGATGTGTAGATGAAGCAGAATTGCTGAGGATGGTCTGGGAGTGACCAAAGATTGGAAAACACGTCTAAATTGTACTCTGCCACAGAAGAAGTGTAGACTTTTAGAAGCAGGCAGAGGTTATTGGAAAGATTGGAGTCTCCAATGTTTAACTAGAAGGTGAATAAGCTGGTTGCTTAAGTTCCTGTTTATTTATTGGGTATATCCTCAGGTAGGTTAATAAGAGTTATATTTAAAACGGATCTTTGAGAAATGAACTCAGAACAATTTTAATGCTAAATCATGGGCAAATAATTGTATTACTAGAAGTAGCATGGAGAAGGAGAAGGCGTGGAAGAAGGAGAAGTCTGGCATTTTAATTTATCCATTAAATCAACCAGTATTTCCTGAGCACCTGCTGTATGTCAGGCTCTGTTGTAGGCGTTGAGGATACAGCAAGGAACAAAACAGACAGTCCTCTGCCCTCATGAAATTCATTTTACATTCTAATGGGAAGAGACAGATAATAAACAAGTAGATATATAGCACATCACCTGGTGATGAGTACTGTGGAGATAAATAAAGCAGAGTTAGTGAGTGACAGGAATGGGAGGCAAGATTGCTATTTTAATTAGTTTGATTAGGAAAGACCTCCCTGAGAAAGTGACATTTGATTCTGAAGGATGTGCAGAGCATGCCGTGCATGGAGACGGAGTGTTCTAGACAAAGGCAATAGCAAGTACAAAGACCCTGCTCTTGGGAGTGTGTTCTGACCTATTTGGGAAACAGAAGGGAGGCCAGTGTGACTGGAGTGGAGGAGGAGAGTAGTTAGGGATGACAGAGGGGAAGAAAGACCCCAGCTTATGCCAGGCCTCAGGAACCAATGTAAGCCTCTGGCTTTTCTGAGAGGGGAGTCCTTGCAAGGTTTTAAGCAAAGAAGGCCATGATCTGAGCGATTTAGTTTTAACCAGATGTTCTGGCAGCTGTGCTGAGAAGAAACTTTGGGACGGCCCTAGGGAGGCCGGCTAGGAAGGCAGGGCTGCAAACCAAGCAGGAGCTGTGATGGCTTAGACTGGAGTGATGGTGGAGAGTAGTGATAAGCAGCTGGATATAGTTTGAAGCAGAGCCAACAGAATTTGTAGATGGACTTCGATATACAGTGTTAGGAAAAAAGGAGACCTCAAAATTATTGGCCTGAGTAACTAGAAAGATGAAGTTTTCTTTTACTGAGATGCAGAGAGACAGTGGCAGGAGAGGAAAGGGGAAAAACAACG
>NW_011494881.1:8751530-8769673 GCF_000754665.1 Bison bison bison
TTTTAAATTTATTTTTGTTTAAAATAGCCACAACTCCCTGCCCTGTTGCACACAAAGGACCTGTGCTTGCCTTTATTCCGGATTTGTTACTGTAGATTTCCTGGAATACTTCTTAAAAACTATAAATAAAGTAGTCATAATATAGCTCATTTTGCAGATTTTTTTAAACTTCCTTCATAAGCTATTGGTTTCCAAATAGCAGTGTATTCTGCCAATTTGGTGACTAATTGGGTCAGAGGTTAATAGCAAGACATTCTTATAAACATCAATGGGAGTGGTGTCTCCAAACGTAAGCTTGTTTTAGGCAGAGATTCAAAGAATGGGAATGACTAAAAAACATGTTCCAAGCTGAGTAAATATTAAGAGTTTTAACTTTGAAAGGAAGAGACGTTATCCTTGGAAATAAGTGTCTTAGTTGGATGTTCTCATAGTCAGGTTTTAAAAATGAAAAGGTATTCATTACCATCAAACCATTACTTCTTAACCATGAAATTGCCTTTTTAAAATTAGAAATTCTGTGACTTGCTCTCTACTATGATGATTGGACATTTCTCCTTTTGCCAAAAAAAAAGGAGGAGGAAAGAAAAACAGTGTTGGATTCAGTGCCTTCCAGCCAAGAGAACTGCTCTTCTATCTCTGCATAGGCCAGTTAAATGCTTCTCACTGCTCTGTGATGAAATCAGATGATGAAATCTGTCAGTTTGCTCTATTGAATTTTTTTTTTTTCCAACTTTGTTTTAATTGAGCCTTTAGGGCATAAACTATGTTTTAACATCTGAAAGCTAAAGGCCTAATATTGTGAGATAATCATTCTATACCTCCTCTCTCCCCAAGTCGCCCCCTCTCTCCCACTGAAAATTTTCAATGAAGAGGATTTCCTCGGTAGGTCTAGAGGTTAGTCTTGTTCCAGTCTTTCTATATAATAACATTTCTTTTTCATAATCTTCACGAAGGCACTGGTAATCACAGTGGTTGGCAGAGAATAAAGCATTTTGTGAAACCTATACCTGGAAATTGAGTCACTTTTATTGCTTAAATTTCCTTCACAGAATAACATAGTTTCTGTTGGATGAGTATTTGTTATAAAAGCAAATTATTAAGGGTAGAAGCTGTTTATACAGGGTGACGTGTAGGAGGATATATGAACTCGATTATTTGCTCCTTTGTCTGTGTTTTCAAAGCTCTTTAATAATACCTCTTAACACTCATTGCATAGTGTTGCCATTAATTTTTAGGTGTCTGTATTCTGTGGGGTGGGAATTCTTTTATAACACAGTGCCCAGTATACATCATTCATTCATTGGGAGAATGTTCTGAGTGCTCACTGGCTGCCAGACATGTAATGGCGTGTGTGCTGGAGGCACATAGTAAGCAGAACAGATGCAGTTGTGCCATGTGGGGTTCACAGCCCGTGGCGGGGTCCAGGGATGGGAGACAGCGAACCAGTGATTGTGTAGATAACCATGCAGTTGTGATGGCAAGCACGAGGCACAGTGAGCGTGGAACTGGGCACCTAATATGTATATTGTGAAGACTCAATAAATGAATGTTGAATTTGGTTTTGACATTGAATGAATACCAGTAAGTCTCCTACATATAAACAAGTTCCAATCTGAGATCATGTTCTTAAGTCCAATTTGTTCATACATCCTACAGAGTTAGCCCAGGTACCCAACTAGCACAGTTGGTTATGTATTGATGGTACTATAGTATCATAGGTTTATAATATTTTTCATGCAATTCATACACAAAAATCAAAACATTTTTAATCTTACAGTACAGTACCTTGAAAAGCATAATAACACAGTGCAACAGCTGGCATCCGGGGGCTGGTAACAGTACCGGCCACATCAGTGCTGCTTTTATGCTTGCTTCCAGGCATCCTGGGCTTGACATGAGGCTACTGTACGACTATACACTATACAGTACTGTGCAGTAAAGTACTCACAGCACAGCCGCTTATGGAGGGTCATGCACGTGACGGTGTATGTCAGACAGGTGAACTGGCTGACGTGACTGGACATGTGAACGCATGTTTGCATCTTTGAAAGTTTGCAAGTTGAAGGTTTGTATGTAAGGGACTCACTGTACTTGAGGTTTTAGACTAGTCGAAATAAAATGTGTTTTTGAAAAAAAAACATTGGGGGGAAATACCATTGTATGTAAGAGAAAATGTAAACTACTTATTTATTTTATGATGGCTTTTTTTTTTTTTTTAATGTTTACTTGGCTGTACTGAGTCTTAGTTACAGTCTAAGTTGCAGCGTATGGGATCTAGTTCCCTGACCAGGGATCGAACCCAGTTACCCTGCATTGCAAGCCACTGGACCACCAAGAAAGTCCCTTTTGAAAAAAAAAAAAAAAAAAGGGTTAACTTGACCCAAGTTCTTTCTTGGGTCCATGCCTCTGAACATCTTCACATGTGTGTTCCAGTCTTCTTCAGTAATGGCAGGCACTTACCCTTCCAGACCCAGCCTAAATGCCACCTTGTTCCTTCCCTGTCATCTCACAACTCCTTTAAGACCGTGCAATATTTATCTGAAATCCTAGAGCTTGGCCCGCTGCTTCCCACAGAGGCATCGGGCAGAGGTTTGTTTAACTAATGACTCTGCTTCCGCACCTTCCTCACTGTACCCCGAAGACCTTGTTTTGGTTCAGGAAGGAGTGACCTCTAGTCCGGTCCGCTCCGTGCCTCGCTCCTTCATTTTGAGCTGTTTGTTCTTGCTTTTCTCACACAAGGTTGTGAGGATTAAATGTAGTAATGAGGAAGGAGGCAGGCATGTTGAGTGAATGTAAGGCAGTGGAATCATCATCATCAACAGTAATTATCACTACACTGCTGTTGTTCCTTAGAATACGCATTCCAGAAATGTAATTACAACATCTTACTGAGGACGCCAGTGTTCTAGGTTTGACCTAGATGTTAACGTAATAAACTATTCTCTACCAATTAGTGTGTTGGCCGAGCAGAGGTCCTTGACAAGGCCCCTTTCAGGCTCCTGTACGTCGCTTCAACCCCCACCCCCCCCACCCCCATTCCACTAGTACTGACTGCTAATGAATCAGGCGTCGTATCTGTCAAGCGGCAAGGGGCTGCCTGAAGCAGATCCCCGTGGAGTGAGACCTCGCTGTTTCCGTGGGTATAAAGAAGCCTCTCAGGAGAGCCTGAATGATTCAGGAAATCTGAACTGGGGAGCCAGCAGCTCAGCAGGAGACACCCCTCCTTGCCTGACTAAAGTCTGCCATAAGAAACCTTTTTTTTTTTGGCTCTGACAGACTTGCTAGGGAAATTGAAAATCTCCTTTTTAAGAAACAGATAATTTAAGATCCTTTCTGATTCTGAATGTCAGCAAGTGGTGATAGGCTGGATTACTCACTGGTGGGGTTAGGAGGAGGGGGACGCCGCAGAGAGCTCTGGGTTCTCTCAAAGCCCATCTCCCCAGCTCCTCACCCCTCACCCTGATTCAGAAGGTGTCTGTCTCCTGCTGGCATGGAATGGATGTTGTTTTTCCTACCCAGTCACCTTTGTTGGTGTCCTTCGCTGTTCACAGCAGTGCTGCCAAGAGACTGTTTGGTGGCTTCCACAGCCATCTTTGCCCTTGGACGCTGTGCTCTCCAGCCACGAAGTATGCAGACCAAGTTGTCATGCACTGCTTTTCAGTGCTGGCAGGTAGAGAGACCCTCCAAGCCACCCTTAATTCAGGAGGACGCCACAGGCTTACGCAAGCTAACCCAGATCATGAGTCAGGCATCTGAATTCATCAACAAAGAATGCTCTAGGAAAAACAGTTGGTCTACCTGGCATTTTATTATTTGGACGTTTCTTTTAGCTGGCAGTTCTGTTTCATCAAGGGTAATGTAATAATGCAAGAGTATACAAGGCAAAACTCAAAGAAAGATAATTGTGTGGCTGTAATATCAAATTTTTTACTCTGCTCAAAATTTGTGAAATTGTTAATCCTACTTTATGAATCAGGATATTTGAATAAAGCAAATGTCCATTGTTTATGTCAGAAGCAAGAGTTTGCTTTCTCTTTCCCTGATTAGATTGTCACTTACTTGATAGATAAGTAATTTTTAAAAAGTCTTATATGCTAATGGTGCATTAGGCCCCAAAGAGGATATAAAACTATAAGACCTTCTCCCAAGAAACTAGTGGTATGATTGAATGGATAAGATTATGCATGTGAAGCAGAATACTTGATATTTTGAGTAGTAATCAAGTGTAATAGTGTATGGTTGATTTCAGCTTTAAGTGCAATGTGTGCAAGAAGAGATGAAAAATAGATATTATTTAGTAAAATTCACTACTTTAGAAGAAATAAATATTAGTAATATTTTTAATTCTGTCAGGAAGAACATTTTGAATCACTGATTTAGAGAGCCTAGGTTTTATCCTGAACCTTGAGTTTTTAGCTCCTTTATGTCATTTGACGTATGAACATGTCTTTTTGGAGACAGGAATCTTTAGTTTTTATACATAATTTTTAAAATTTCCATAGTCTTTTTCTTGAAAAATTAAGACGTCAAGTCAACAAGTATTTGTTGAACACTGACCTTGGGCCAGTGCATGTACATTTTTCAGTTTTTAAACAGCGGTAGTGTAACCCTGGAATAATGCCTCTTAAGATGACTTTGATAAGTACAAGATGGTGAGTTGAGCTTTTAGCCAAGAACCTTTGTTTTCCCTTGCTGAATACATTTCTCTTTTCTTGTGTGGTAGAACTTGAGTTAGAAATGTTCAGACTGTTTCTGTCCAAGCCACATTCTCATTATTGTCAGGGTTTGTTTAGTGATTTATAATTGATGAAATAAAAATTTGCAAAGCTTGTGAGGCTCTGCAATGGGAAAATGCTGTGCCGTACGAGGGGTGGTGGTGCTTTGGGCCTCATCTAATGTATCTGGATGTGTGTCTTTCATGATTTTATGCCTATCTCTCCCAAACAGAGATTCTTCCTCTTAATGGAATTTGAAAAAAGATCATTTATCTTGAATGAAATTGGTTTCTTCTGTCTATTGCTGGGGGATTTAGTTTTCAACCAGAATGTCTGATCTGTTTTATGCGCCTGCCAAAAAAAATCCCAAAATACTGGCCGCCTGAGTTCTGGCTAATGTTTCCAGGCGCTCTGTTTTGAAAACATTCCGTTTCTACCCTGTGTTACAGATGCTCTTGCATACAGTGAAATCCTGTGATAAATATTTTTCAGTGAACATAAAGTATTTGAAAAATAAACGAATGGCAGTGTTATCATTAGTCATACATTGACTGAGCGCCACCAGTGTATTCATCATTGTGTACAGGACGTAGTCCAAGACACAATCCCTATTTAGTGGTTTTATGGTCTAATTATCTGTGAAATGGTCATGTCAGAAAAAACCAAGGAGCTATCAGTTGGGCAAATTCTTTGCAATCATGATTAATATGCTCTGAGTAATTAATGGGGAAGTATATGTGGCTCCTCCTGGCCTGCTAGTTTCAGATCTATTGGTGGTAATTGTGTATTCAAAATAATTCACAGTAAATTAAATAATTCTTTTTAATAATCCTAGGCTGGTTCTTACCTGTATTTTAACCCACTGAAGAAGAAAATGAGTGCAAGCAGGAGGTATCTACCATTCTTTATATTATTTAGATCTTAACATCAGTCAATAGCACATTATATTATTTGCAAAATGATTGCTTTGCAGAGACTGATGATCCTTGCAGCATTTATCCTTACTAGATTATTTTAAGGTACTTTGAGAATACTTAATATCTATTTAGACTTCTTTTGTATTAGAAATAAAGTATTTTACATTAAATAAAATTAAAATGTATTAAGGTCAGATTTACAAATGCAAATATATATTTAAATTCAATATTCAGATTGAAGTTTTGTAGGCAAAATATTTAACGATATTTGTACTTCATTTGGGGAATCCCAGGGACGGGGGAGCCTGGTGGGCTGCCGTCTATGGGGTTGCACAGAGTCGGACACGACTGAAGCAGCTTAGCTGTAGTAGCAGCAGTACTTCATTTACCTGTTCTTTTGACTCACACAGATGCGATATAGTGAGTATAGATACAAAAACTTAGGTATTTGAATAGGATTTTTCCCATCTATTTGCAGGTGCAGTTTTTTGATAACTTTAATTCAAGTGTGATTGTGTGGTCCACTTGACTTCATTATAGTAGAAGCTTTCTTATTCGATGTGATAAGAATTGACCAATTAACCCAAAAAGGTAGTTAAAAGTAGGAAACAAAAAACTGTATCAGTATATATGTGGCAACATTTTATTAATATTTTAACTTACAATAAAGTATGTATCGTATATATACTTGCCATTTGTTTTGTGGAGCTCCCAGTCTTGTCTTTGGGGATAGGTTGGAGTTTCCCATCTTTTTTCTCCACAACTTTCAGTCTCAGTTTCCCTAGATGCACTTGTGAAGTAATTAGAATGCAGAGTTCTTCTCGTTGTAATTTCCTCTAAGTCTTGTAATAATTTTTTTCACTATTAGTCAGATCTGTCTAAAAACATTCAACAAAGTGTCCATAGAGACTACAGCTCTCTTTGTATAGCTAGTTTATTGGGTATTGGATAACTGTTTAATTAAGGTGCTTAATTATAGTAACAGGCATAACTGACATAAACAAATTTGAAAACAAACACAATTAAGCACAGACCTCAACAGGTGGAAGCAAAAGGGCATGGGTGTCCTAGAAAATAGCTTATTAGCCACTGGTGTTGAGCATTTTGTGGGGAAATCAAGAGCTCTGGACTGCGGTGGCTGTGATGTGGTGGTCAGTGAGGGAGAGCTTTGTTTCTTTTTAATTTGAGGCTCTTGCCAAATTGGATCTCCATCTAAAGGGCATTCTTTTTTTTCCTGTCATTCATTCCTGCATGAATCCTTGTGTATTTTCATCATTACAGCTGCCACCTCTCTCCTTTCCACCCAAGTCTGCTGCCATTAGCCTCTACTATTTGTGTCTATCTCCCACCCTCCATTTGAAATTTTGCATCAAAATTCAGCCCCCTGTAGAAGCCCTGTGGATTGACTCTACCCAACTTTTATGCTTTTGTTGATAATTTGTATATTATCTATATAGCTTCAGTGAAATAAAACTTTGAACACTTTGAATTTTGGTATCAAATACAGTATTCTGTATATATACTAAGTGCTCAAATATTTCTTTAGCCATATGAACCAATAAAATAGGACAGTTCTTCCCCTGGACATCCTCTCTGTAGTTTTATTGAGAAATAATTGATGTGGCAGTTGTTGAGATGTTTGATTTTCAAGTGTTCACCATACCTTTCCTTTAAAGGCGGTGGAGGAAGTGGCCTTTTAGAATGTGACTTGCCAACCTTCCACAGAACATACTGTTGAAGAAAGCAAGAAACACATGTGTCTGTGGAATTATGTTGTCTGAAACATGTTCTTGAATCGTGCGTGTATGCTTTTTTCCCTGTAATTTGTAAACCTTCCAAAAGCACAGGTCATATGTTCTCCTTCTTTGAATTTTCTATGGCACAGTGGATAGAGACTCTGTGCTCTTGTACAACTGAAATAAGAAGCAGGTGCTGAAAAAATGTTGAGTGGCCAAAATGCCTATACCAAATACAACAGCAACTCAGTGTCTTCCAAGCAGTCACTACATGCGGTAGTACTTTATATATGTGGTCTCGTTAATTCATGCAACTTTTGTTATTCCCATTTTACAGATGTAGAACCTAAAGGAGGAGTCAAATTCTTGGCTACGTTCACACAACCAGAAAACGGGAGAGCTGGGGCTCAAACGCAGGGAGTCTATTCCAGATTCTAGGCCTTCAATTTCTTTACTACAGTGCGTGTCAACAGGCTTTCAGAAATCTTCTGTAACAAGTTTTGAAAATTTAATGAAATATGATTATTTTCTTAACCAAACCAAATGGAGAACTAATTCTTAGGGGAAGCCAATTTATGCGAAGAAGGAAGGCCTTGGGAAGGCCTGGTCAGAAAATGAGAGAATGGGAGATCAAGCATGGTGCTGTCCACTACCCAGTGAAAAAATATCTACTTAATGTTGTGAGCCCTTTCACTTTATACACGTAACACCTGAGTGAGGATGGGAGCGTTATCAGGCTCTCACGTCTCATTGCTGGGTGACATCAGGAGCTCTTTTTTAGGATAGCTGTCCGTCTGTCCTTCTCCAGGACTCCTGGACCTGTGCCACTGCCACTTGGCTGCTGGCTTCAGGAGAGCCTGGATCAGAGTTGCTCACACCAGGGAGAACAAACAGGCTCTTCTCCTTAAAGTGTCTGCAATTATATGACCATAATTAGAAATAAAACCTTTAGGTAATTTGCAGCTTACAAGGGAAGACTTTCTGCTTACACACCATTTTATCCTCTATTGTTTCACATGCTGATCAGGGAAACAGGTTTCTTGGCCTAACAATAGATCATTAAATCCAACTGAGAGATGCAGATTCCCCACACTCCCTAATTTTGCTGCGTGGTGTGGGGTTTATCAAGTGCTTTCTCAGCTTTTGGTTTGTAGTATTACATGATGTGGCGGCAAATACATATAGGAAGTGTTTCATGGGACAACCTGAATTCCTGCTATTAATTCTCTGGAAAAAGAGATACCCTACAAATAAATAACTCATGAGTAGAGACACTAGTTTTGGTGCTTGTGGTTAGGGTTCAAGTTTGTTGTCATGATAGTAAATGATAACATTGTTTGGGTGTTCAAAGAGATGGAGGTCACTGCTGTTTTTGTCTGGCGGTTTGAGTTGGAGTAGATTCTGATTAATTCATGAGCCCCAACTGCAAGGTAGATGTTCAGTATTGATTAGACATATGCCCCTGGTTGTATGCTGTTAAAAAGGACTCAGTTGTGAAAATACTCCTAGAGCTAAATCAATAAGCTACTAAAGTTGTTTTTCTCCCATAAATGTTTGTATTTTATCCTTTAACTAAATGAGAAGGACTGTGAGGAATGTCTATGATCTGGGCTGTTAAAGAAACCAGCTGTATCTTTGGAACAGTACGCTCATATGTTAACCATTCCAGGTGAGTATAAATTATTCATATGTACATCTTAGCTGAGGATAACTCTGGCTTAATGGAGGAGACAGCATAACAATTTTCTCTGGGAAATTATCTTTTTTTTTTCTGGTGACATGGGTAGAGAATTTGCTCAGAGGACACCCAAATACTAATGAAAATTTCAAGGGCTTTGAGACATAGTTCCTCATAGCGTAAGGGTTTAAAAATGTCTACAGTTTCTGTGATGCTCATAGCCAGTAATTGCTAAGCAATTAGCTGTACTGGCAGAATCACTGGGAAGTTTTCTGCCTTGGCAGTTTTTTTCTGAAAACTTTATTAAATTTAGAGAGCAATTTCTGGCTGACTTTCCTTCCTCAACATACAGACTTGTCCAGAATAACACCCGTCTTTATGAAATCATCATGAAATCCACTGAACTCAGGAGCTTCTAGGCCTGTCATTCTCTCCTGGCCTTCTCCTCCAAGTTCCTAGAATGGACTGTTACCTCCCGCCGGGTGAATTTCCTGACCACGCCAGCCCCTTCCTTAAATCTTTACAGGGGCTTCTCATTTCCTTTTGCATCTCCTCTGGCTGTTTGCCCCATGCATCAAAGCCAGTCTCTAGCAAGCTCTGGATTATCTCATTTCCCTCATCTGCTGCTCAGGTCCCTAGCCTTCTCTCTCCATTCGTTTCAGTTCCTCTAGGTAGCACCTTCTCTGTGAACTCATTACTAGTCTTCTGAACAGTCTCCCAAGCACGATCATTTTCTTAGATTCTCTCCTCAACAAACTGTCCTTTTTCCTTCAGTTCTAAATAACTCCTGAAAGCCAATCTTCTGTAAAAGTCATTTTGAATTAAGTAGAGAATTGCCAATGGTCTCCTCTTCATCTCCTCTGACAATAAAAGACCTTGCATGGCTTCTTCCTCTAATATCCATCCCTGTTATAAACTTACCTCTTGCTTCCCACTTCCAGAATGACCCTTGCCCTTGACTTATGTGTGTATCCCATCCTGCTCTAGTTACTGTTCCTAATTTAGAGACTCACTCAGGGGAGAAGAAGGCAGGCTCTGAGGTCGGCCTCCTAACACAGAATCTGAGCTCTGCCGCTTGCAGCTGTGGACTCCTTGGGGTCCATTATTTAACCTTTCTGGGCTGCAGTTTCCTCCTTAATAAGTTTGGAACCATAAGAACACCTCGCTGAGTTTGTTGAAATAATGTAAATACCTCACACAGTATCTGGCAGGTTTGCATGCAATAAATATTAGCTTTTATTTTTTTTAACAGGGGAAGAGAATGAAGAACACACCCTATTAATATATCTGTATATCTACACAGTATGTATATATGTGTGTATATACATATATGCATATGTGTGCACACATCTGCATTCACTTGCATAGTTACATAGTTTAGAAAAACATTCAGAATATCATTTCTCTTTTAGAAAATGAAAATTACGTATTATAAAATACGAAACACAGTAAGTTGAACAAAATCTTGGCTGGTGAGGCAAGGGTTTCAATAGAGGTGGGGAAGTGCACTGCAGCATTTGTTTCTGCACACCTCCTGAAGGCGTTAGTGGTTTGGTCTTTGTTTAAAAGCACCAGAGTTCATACGCAACAGAGTCCCACGTGCATGTGTAGGCACTTGTTTGCTTTTGAGTGATAATGATTAAGGCAACTGATTTTTCTTAGGGAAGTTTCAAAAGCTAGTCCACCCCAACCTTAAGTAAATGAAAGAGAAATTAGTTTTTTTTAAAAAGAATAGTGTGAAGGAGAGCATTCTTTTTAAAAATGACTGTGGAAGGAAATGCTTCAAATAAGTCTGTCATGAGATTACACATATCCCTTTAAAGTCTGATGCATCTTCAGTACAGCAATCATTTAGCATGAGGATAATTAATTGCTTTTGTTTTCCTAGTTTTCCTACTTGTAATATTCTGTTAATGAATTTTATAAACATACTGAAACTAATCCTGGGCTGATGGGTATATTTTCCAAATAGAATAATTACCAGGCTTATGTTGATTGTTTATATTTGAAAATATTGAATGTAGATACTGTTGGATTGCTGTCAGATTAGTCATTTATTCCTAATTTACCAGAGATGTATCAGTGAAACATTTGTTTAGAAAATAGAAATCATTTTAGATATGAAACTTAAATTTCTTAAAACTAATAGTAAATGATTTAATATACCAGTGTTTTTTTGTATAATATTGAAGGACCCAGAAGTATGCAGTGGGCACATGACTTTGCATAGTGCTATTAATATTTATCATATCTTCGAGGTTGCTACTCTTGTAGATGTAAAAATTACTTGAATTTCTCTATTTTCATTTATGTAATTTTAAAGCTTACATCATTTTAGGTTGTCTTTTAATGCCAGTTTTATAAAATAAAATAATTGAGAACTTATGAGGAAGGGTGGCATGAAAGAGGCGACCAGAGTTACACAGTTTAATATTTGTAACTTTCATTTCTT
Organism: Bison bison bison; assembly: GCF_000754665.1. NCBI lineage: Eukaryota > Metazoa > Chordata > Mammalia > Artiodactyla > Bovidae > Bison > Bison bison. The sequence continues at coordinate 8,763,029 of NW_011494881.1, forward strand.
TTCAAATGTAGATTTATTCCTGGTGATACAAATTGCTGTTTTCCTTGGCAGGCATTAGGAGCAAGTCTATGTGAAATTATGTAATGTCTGAAAAGTTATATTCATGATTAATTGGCCTATCCTAGAACGGTATTTGTGTGTGGAATAAGGCGATCATGCTTTTTTATTTGGCAGTGAGTTAAAGTGCCCCTGCTCAGATCGGGTTACTCTACAGAGCTTTTTTGACTGAGAACTGTATATTTAGCTTGATCTCTTTTTAAAAAGCGTAAAATGTAGCTTCGAAGCCAAATATGCTGGAATTCATATTGTAACCAGTGTTAGTCTTTGGATAACTTCAAAAGCAAGCTGTTCCACTCTGTCACACCTTAGTTAGCAAATGAAGCCAGAAGATTTAAAACAACAACATTATCGTCTCTTTGGCCTCTGAACTCACAGCCAGTCTTGATTATCTAAGGGTAGATTGTCTGTAGTGTCAAATCAGTTTTAAATTCTTCCTGACCTTGACCCAGGCTGATCAGTTACAGTGATCTGTTTGTTTATCTAAGCTGGACTTTACAGGAGCTAGAAAATAAGGCCTTTAAACAATTGCCCTTTCCCATGTGTCAGCTTGAGAAATGATGACATTCATTACTAAGAACACAGTGATGGTGAACTTGATAACTGGAGACTGCAGTGATCCTGGAGCCCAACTGTAGGGAAAGTTAACTTCTGTTTTCTGGTCTGTAGTGTAGAGATAATAGTGCCTACCTTCTGGTATTTTAATGATTGATTAAGCGCTTACCTGAATATCTGTTATTAGTGCTTTTCAAATGCTTGCTGCTGCTAATTACTGTTATTCCTGCTCCTGCTGCTACAACTGCTACCACGCCAAAGACTGTGTTACTATGCCTAATAAAATAGTTCCTCTGGCAGGGCATTAACTCCAGGGTTCTGCTCTTCAGTGAATCCTCATATTGAAATGGTAAAACATATCCCAAAGTTGAATATGACTAACGTGGGGGTTACTCTTTAAAAGTATCTATATTCTTATTGCTCAAAGGTGTGGACCACGGATCAGCAGCTTAGTGTCGCAGGAGAGCTTCTTTGAAATTTAGACTCTGACCCCACTCCAGAATTAATGAATCAGAACCTGCATTTTAACAAGATCTCCAGGTGTTTTATGCGTGCGTGCTCAGTTGTGTCTGACTCTTTGCAACCCCATGAACTGTAGCCTGCCAGACTCCTCTGTCCATGAAATTTTCCAGGCAAGAATACTGGAGTGGGTTGCCATTTCCTGCTCCAGGGGATCTTCCCAACCCTGAGGTCGAACCTGCGTCTCTTGAGTCTCCAGCATTGGCAGGCAGATTCTTTACCGCTGCACTACCTAGGAAGACTGTCTATTAAAGATTGAAAAGTATTTATCTCCATCATTTCCCAGCCTCTCCCCAACATTCTCAAAATCATCTGAATGACTTAGAGATGACTACCAGCAGTGCACCACCAAGCAGCATCACATGAGCCAGGCCCTCAAAACAGACAGGCTGTTCATTAGAAAGAAGGGAAGAAGGGAGGAAGAAAAACCATGCCTGCCAGTACTGATACTGTACTTCTGTAGTTGAGTCTGTGCTCACTGATTTTAGATTGTTTTTTGTTGTGACATGGACCATGGAAAGAAGCACTGAAATTTTATGGGCTGGTAGCAAATTTCTTTGGCTCTGTAAGTTCCAGTGATCTGTCAAACTTACTTGGCAAAGTCTCCTTTTAACTCATGGTCTCAAAAATTAGTATGCATCCCTTATTTTCTTAAATATATACATACACAGTGCAGTCATCTTATAATCATGCTTCATTTACCTTTTTAATGTGAAGACGGTGTTCTTACTGTGCCGATCCTAAAAGACCAGTGGGTAGGAGAGTAGAGTTCCACGTGTTGTCCTTACTGTCCTTTGGCCAGTACGTCTCCCTCTGGTTTGTTTCTTCTGTGTAAATGTTGTGAAGATATATAAGAACATTGGTCTTTAATTAACTATGAATCATGGATGGTTGTGGAGGAACAGCTCTATGTATTATCACATACTAGGGAGTAAAAGAAATTGCTAGTTTTTTTACTTAAAATATGACCTTTCAATCTATTGTTTAAAGTTAATTTGAAGAACAAATTTAAGTTAAAATATGGTATGGTTTTCAACTATTGTCAAGGAAAAATGTTGCTAAAGTGTTAGGTAGGAGTGATAGAGTGGCACAACTTTATGCTGTTAAAAATGCCTGCATTCTGTGACCCAGCAGTCTCACATCTAGGCGTTTATTCCACAGGTATATTTGCACACGCAAATGCACATATGTACATTTTTGTGGAAGCAAAAGAATAATAACCTCTATATCTATTGGAATGAAACGGGTTTCATGTACCTCAACTTTTAATTTTTGTAAGATGAAGGTATCTCACTTTACCTTGTGAAAGGGGATTTGAGTGTCCAGAGATTAAATGTAGGATGGAGACTTATTTCCCATTCGATATGTCTTTCTACTGTTTAAATTTAAAAAATACACACACACACACACAACTTTAAATCGACAAAATGGCCCTTGTATTGAAGAAACTGAAGCCATTCAACACTTACAATTTTTTTTACTTCACTTTTAAAGCATCTTCATGTCCATAAACTCAGTCATCTTCCCTCAGACACACAGGAATTAAGAGTAGCCAGTGAATTCTTAGTAGCCTCTCAGTTCTGTGTATACTCTTGTACTTCTCAGACTCTTCCTAGCATAAACTGCCTGATGTCCTATTCATTCAGAGCTATGATTCTCGACCTGGGGTATCAACAGAATCTCTGAAGTTTTTAATAAATCAAAATGTCTGAGTTGCCTATTTAATCAAAATCCATGTGTGTGGCTTAGGCATGTACATTTTTTTTTAAACTACATAGGTGATCCCAATGTTCACACCTGTTTAAGAACCCCTGAATAGAGAGCAATTATTGATAGGATTCCTCTTCTGCCAAAGCATTAGCTGTTACCTCCTCCCTCCCCCCTGCCTCTCAGAGTAGAATGGGCTCTCTGCTCTACATCCCAAGGAAAAGGGACTGGCACTCTGAATAACCGCATGACTCTATATGTTGTATTAGAATAAAAATGATAGTGATAATAACAAATCAGGTTTCTGCATAAGAATCAACATTTTCCTGCATATAAAGAACATTGAAAGTAAATAGGGGAGATCAAAAGCTGATTCTTTGAAAACATCAATACAATTCAGAAACCTCTAGGTAGAACAATCAAAAAATAAAGGGAAAACAAATTATTGATAGCAGGAATGGAAGAGAGGATATCACTTGAAGATATAAAAAGAATAATAATGGAACATTATGAGCAATTTTATGCCAATAAATTGGGCAGCTTAGATTACATGAGAAAATTCCTTGAATGCCCAAATCACCACAGCTGATACATACAGACAAAATGGCAACTCTGAATAGCTCTATATCTGTTGAAGAAATTGAAATCAAAACTTAAAACTGTGGTACAAAGGAAACTCTGTAAATGTCAGACAACAGATAACTTTAATGGTGAAGTCTACAAAATATTTAACAATACAAATGTTAGATTAATTCTTTCAGAAAGTAGGAGGTAACACAATTTTATTTCTCTTTGGTAGCAGTGAACATTCAGAAATTGAAGTACCATTTATAATAGCATCAAACAATATGAAAGTATATAGGGATGAATTTAGCAAAATATGCACCCTGTAAAGTATAACCATTATTGAAAGAAAGGAAAGAAGACCTAAATAAGTGGAGAAATACACCTGCTCATGGATTGGAGGACTCAGTAATGTTACAGAGTCAGCACTCCCCAAACTAGTCTACCTAGTCAACACAATCACGATAAAGCAAGCTTTGTTCTAGAATTTGACAAGTTGGTTGAAAAACTGAAATGGTGATACAAAGAACTTAGAATAACCAAAACAAATTTTGAAAAAGAAGACCAAAGTTGAAGGACTAATTCAATGGGAAGAAGAAAATCTCTACAAATTATCCTGGAATCGCTGGATATACATATGGAAAAAAGTGAATCTTGACCCTTACTTCACTCCATACACAGAAATTAAGTAAAAATGCATCATAGACTTAATTTATAAATGAATGCCATGCAACTAGATGAAAATATATGATAAAGGCTTTGTAACTTTGGATTAGGCAAAGATTTTTTAAAGTGGACATGAAAAGTAGAAAAAATGGTAAATAGGACCTCATAAAAATGAAAAACTGCTGTTTCTCAAAAAAAAAAAAAATTGTTAGGAAAATGAAGAGATAAGCCACAGAATTAGAGAAAATATTCAAAGTACATGTATTTTTTATATATAAGTAAGTGTTAGCCCCTTCAGTTGTGTCCAACTCTTTGTGACCCCATGGACTGTAGCCCGCTAGGCTCAGGCTCTTCTATCCATGGAATTCTCCAGCAAGAGTACTAGAGTGGGTTGCTCTTTCCTTCTCCAGGGGATCTTCCCCACCCAAGGATCAAACCCAGTCTCCTGCATTGCTGGCAGATTCATTACCATCTGAGCCACCAGGGAAGCCCTTTATATAAAGGAGTTGTATCTAGAACATATATCTTGCAACTCAGTAATGAGACAAACAACCCATTTTAAAAACAGATGTTATAGGGTGTGTTCCTTAGGAATCAGACACTGAGATAAAGTTTTATGGTAGGATATTTATTAAGGGAAGCCTTTAGTAATACCTATGCTTGTGGGAGGAATTGCAGTGAAGCAGCATTGGGCAGAGGAGAGGATTGAGCAGCGATGCAGCTCAATAACAGCCATGGCTGACTTTTTGTGTAGTTCTTGGATGTGGGCCACTGCAGGAAGGAGGGTATCCTTTGGTGACGTGACTCTGCAACTGAAGCAGTCCCTGAAGGGAGTGACAGCTGACAGCTGCCTGCTGGTAGCATTTCAATAGCTGGGGCAACAGGTTTTTAATTGGGAGAAGGTTTGGCAATATATTGCAGTAGACCATGATGACAGGTAGACAGTCTGATAGAAATTGTACAAAGGAAGATGTGTGAATGGCCATTGAGCACAAGCCATCAGGTTTATGCAAATTAAAACCACAATGAGATACTCTTACACACTCTCTAAAATGGTTAAAATTAAAAAGACTGGCAAAACCAAAGTGCAACCAGGAGTGTAAAATGGGGCAATTCACTTCAGAAACCACTCTTGACAGTTTCTTATAAAGGTAAACATATACTTACCATTTTACCCAGCAGTTTAACTCCTAAAAAGACATGAAAACATGTAACTCCAAAGAGAAATGAAAACATGTTGAATAGTGCATAGCATTTCAGCGGCCACATAAATCTCTGTGGAGGCAGAACATTGTTGGAGTTGGTGGTGTGATAATATTATTGAGAAGGTGACCAGCTACCGTGTTAATATCCATCTACCTGTGCCTCATCTTTTCACTCTGCTTCCCTGTTTGTACCTGATTACAGTCAGTTCAGTTGCCTATATTAGGACTTCCCTGGTGGCTCAGATGGTAAAGCGTCTGTCTACAATGTGGGAGACTCGGGTTCAATCCCTGGGTTGGGAAGATCCCCTGGAGAAGGAAATGGCAATCCACTCCAGTACTATTGCCTGGAAAATCCCATGGACAGAGGAGCCTGTTAGGCTACAGTCCGTGGGGTCGCAGAGAGTCGGACATGACTGAGCGACTTCACTTTCACTTTCTGTTGCCTATATTTCTGAGCAGATGATGCAGGTTTCTGTTGGTGAAACTGGTAATGAGAATGTTTACCTTCACATCATGCCTAGGTGGCCTTGGATGTAGGCACCAGATTAAAATGGGTTCCTTGGGGCAACTGAGGAAACCAATCCTATGATTCCAACTATGTGATATAGTAAAGAAAAGATTAGTGGTTAACAGGATTAGAGGGGGGTGGGAAAGATGAATAGGCAGAACAGGAGGATTTTTTTTAGGCAGTGAAAAATACTCTGTATGATACTATTAATATAAGGGTAGATACATGTCATCTTAAATTTGTCCAACTCCATAGAATGTACAGCACCAAGAAAGAACCCTTATGTAAACTGTGGGCTCTGGGTGCTAATAATGCGTGAATGTAGGGTCATCAGTTGTAACAAATGTATGAGCCTGGTGGGGGATGCTGATAATGGGGGACACTATGCATATGTGGGGGCAAGGGGATATATGGGAAATTTCTGTACCTTCCTCTGAATTTTGCTGTGAACTTAAAACTGCTCCAGAAAAAAAAAAAAAAAAAAAGAAAGGAAAGAAAAGAAATCTGAAAGATTTGTGACACTTGACTATGAATTGATTTTAAAATTCCATTTTTCAAAATCTAGGGTAGGGTTTATATTATATTGCTAATATTGTGACATACTCACTGAAAATAGTAGTTTGTAAATCCTAAGCTGACTTCCTATAACCATGTGTTGAATTTCCAGCTGTGTTGAGTCAGACTTTGATCCCTCTTGAGAAGATAAATGGAGTATCTGCAGTTTTTAATGGTAGAGGTGTAGGAGGGACGTTCAGATGAAATCTTAAAAACCAAGTCCCTGTCCAGATAAGAAATTAAAAACCCTGGGAAAGGCAGTTGTTTCTTTATCCTACCCCTCCCCCATTTGTAGGCCTCATTACACCC
>NW_011494881.1:8769773-8774264 GCF_000754665.1 Bison bison bison
GACTCTGTGCAACCCCAGAGACGGCAGCCCACCAGGCTCCCCCGTCCCTGGGATTCTCCAGGCAAGCCCACCCCTGGCTAGGGGGGGAAAAAAGAACAAATGAGATGCTATTGTTAAATGCTGTGTTCAGGATCAGATTTGTTTCCTTCCAATAGAATCACTTTCCTTAATCAGCACTCTTATAAATGGCACACCTGCCTAATTAGAACAAGTTCTAGACTGCAGGATATGGTGTGAGCGTTTCAGTTACCTCCACACAATTGATAGCTATTGTGACTGATATTCTTAGAAAGTCTTCCCCTCTCTCCTCTTTTTATTCCTCTGTGGCTAAGCTTTTTATTATTTTATACTTATGACTCTGCCTTTGATTGTGGAAATTTCATGGTATGTGGTCATTGATGTTGTTTCTGTTTCTACGTTATTCCTTAAGTGAAAAAAGAGGTGATGTATTTATGGATATGTGTAGGGATGCTTTTAAATATTTTTATTTTATTAGATTTAATTTGCTTGTTGTCACTCTTAAAATACAGAGAACTCCCTTGACTGTGACAAGGAGGTGAAATACAGCAGTCACATTCAAGATCTCCATACATTAGCCATAATAAATCCTTTTGCCCTGAGTAATACAGAAACTCAATCCAGAGCCAGTGAGGATGATGTAGTGCTCCCTCACAGAACCAATCACCCACAGAGAAGCATAATGAGCAAGGGAGGTGATATAATAAAACCTCTATGGCCAGAGGAAAATTATGGGAAAAACTGTTGCCTATGAAAAGTCTTGTAATAAGTATATCTCCAATTATCTTCCGAAAGAAATTATTTAGGCATCTGCTCAGGTTAAGATTCATGACTTAAATGCAAGAATGGCCTTAGAATAAAGCAAAAGGGTATGTGAGCGTAGAGAAGATGGCGCTGGACATGTGAACAGAGCTCTGTTGTGCCCCAAGGATCTGCAGTAGCCCCGGTGCCACTCTGAGGGTGCGTGGTCACCAAACCTTCTTCTTGCAGAGGGGTGGCTGCACTGACCACCGAGGGGGACAAAATAACACTCTTAAAAAATAAGATGATTTCAATGATCACGGAAAAACTGTCAGTTATACTCTGAAATATACTGTTTCCCAAGACCACGACTTAAGCCGATCACTATAAAGGAAAAAATCCTGAATGTGCATGATCTGTATCCTCATTAGGAGTGGGCTTGATCTGTTCAGACAGATATCAGTTGAGTAAGTGTGTTAAGTGGTGAGAAATGAAGTCTAGCTCTTTATTAGATAAGCGGCAAGTAGAGTGCTGAAGCAGCCAAAAAATAAAAAAAGAGGAAGTATGTTACCCAAAACCATGAACAATGTCATCCTCCGTTGTCCCAGTGCTGTCACTTGTACGTTTTGTGGGAAGTAATTCATTACCAATAATAAAACACCAAGGCTTGTAAAATACTTTTTTTAAATAGATTGAACAGATTAATGCTTTTTTATAATTCTGTTACTCTGACCACGGTGTATTCATCTTTCTTGACTTCTTTTTTGTGTGTTAGGTAGTAGCACCTGAGTGTGGCCCCAGATCTATCTTGCATACAATCTATAGTGAGTGAGCCCCAATAGTTAATATTTGTGGGAGTGATGAGGCAGTTTTCCTCCCAGCTGATTTTTAAAATTTTCTATCTTGTCAGATTAGACCCACGGAAGTATTATGTCCAAACATAAGTGTCAGTCACTGTAAAAGATCAGAATAGGAAAAAAGCAGTCAGATTAGACCTTATGGCACTCACTTTGCCACCAGTCGTTGCTTCATATTAAAGTCATTAAAAATATACATTAAAATAAAGAACAGTAGTCAGTACATAGGGCCTGTTAAATCAGAGAAGTCAGTCTGAACCAAAAAGCAGTCTTTTCGTTTGTTCTTTCATTTATTCCATAAATGTATTTTGAGGCTGGAGCAATAGCAACAAATCTCTGCTCTTTTAATGTTTACTAAGTGAAACGAAACAGACAGACGATCCAGCATATGTCAGATAGTGATGTACACTGGGCAGAAAAATAAAGCAAAGCACGGAGGATCCAGAGGCGCTGCTGGAGCGCCCTTTGGAGAGAGTTGTCAGGGACAGCCCTTCTGATCAGGTGGTACCTAAATCCACCTCCAAAGGAAATGAGGGACCAGCCATGGGAAGCAGAAAGAGCGAAGAGCTTAGAGTAGCAAGACGCCATGTCTTAATAGCTTTGTGACCAGAGGGAGCATTTAACTCACCTGTGACACAGAGACAGACAGGAGTCACCAGGCCTGTTTCACAGGGTTCGTGTTCAGCACAAGTGAGACACTTGAGAAAACCAGGAAACAGGAAAGCAGTACCTTGACTTCAGATTTCAGCGTGAAACGATAAGAGGGTACAAATTAAAGAGATAAATACAGCAGCCTTAAAACAGCCCTTTCATACGGCTTGTTGTGAAATTTTGAATTGAGTTGTCTGAGCTGAAGTGTAGAGAACTTTCTCCAAAGATGAACCATTTGATACTGGGGTGCACAAGATTTATATTCATCTTTGTTTGCCTTCATGGTATTATTTGTTTAAGATTTTATGTTTGTTTGTGCTTTTCTTCCTTTGACGTCTTTTTCTTTCCTTTCCCTCTGAGCTTTCCTTTTATTAAATCGGCTCCAGGCCTCTTCACTCTCAGTTGAGGCGATTTCTACCCTGTTCCTGTACTCTCTGATTAACTCATTAAAAACAAAACCCAGAAAACCCTTTAAGATGAATACTTATCATGGGGCTCAGAGCCTCCCAACATCCACCTTTTATAGAGTAATTCTAGACTCCAGATCAAATTATTTGCACTGATGTTTATTAAGGACTTGAAGTTGTTTGTTTACCCTGTTTGTTTTTATAGCGTGAGTGAATTTTGCAATAATTATAACAATGTTTGAACAGAACTTTGTAGCCTACAAAGTACTTCACACACTCACTCACATGGGAACTTTAGCAATCCTGGATAAAGACAACATGGACTCTGTTGCGCTCTTTTTAAAATGGGGGAAGCTGAGACTCAGAGAACAGAAAATAAATTCAGGTCTTTTCATGATACAAGTGTGAATATATGAATGAGAAGTGCGGAATTGTTTCCAGCACTTGGCATTACTAAAATGATGTTTTATAAGTGAAAGTGAAAGTCGCTCGGTTGTGTCCGACTCTGCCACCCTGTGGAATCGTCCATGGAATTCTCCATGCCAGAATACTGGAGTTGGTTGCCGTTCCCTTCTCCAGGGCATCTTCCCAACCCAGGGATCGAACCCAGGTCTCCTGAATTGCAGGAGAATTCTTTACCAGCTGAACTACCAGGGAAGCCCTGTTTTAGAAGTAGATTCAAGAAATTTTGTAGATGACTCCAGGAGAAGAATCCATAAGGGATTATGGAAAGAGAGGACTATGTCCCTGATCACTGTGAATGGTGACTGTGGAGACAAAACCCCCTTTGGTGTCATTGTCAGAACGAGGAGGTAAGCCTGGGTGCTCTTGCCTCCATCTGTGCATGACCTTTTTTTTTTGACAGTTACTTTGACTAACAAGACTAGCAAGCATCTTTTTTTTTTTTTTTCCCCTTCAGGGCAGAAATAAAAGTAACCATAAACAAATATAAAACTTACCTAAAATGAGTTGTCTTGAATTTAAAAATGTTTCCTCAGAAAATACTATTTTATTTTTATATTGAGGGTTCCTGAAGACTCTTAAAATGTCTTTTAAAGTATAATAGAATCAATAAAAAAATTAGAGCTCAGCTGGGAAGGGCCTTTGAAATTATCTAGCTACGGAACCATTTAACTATTTGATCTGGAAAGGATCTTTGAAAAGGTCCCAGATCCCAACTTGTGGGAGACTCCTTTTTTCACCCTGGTGTCCTTGACATCCTGATAGAGTCCACCCAGCCTCTCATGGCCTCTTCTGATTATGAAGACCGTATGGTTCCATTTATATGAGGTCCTTAGATTACTCAAACTCATGGAGACAGAAAGCAGAACGGCATTTGCCTGGGGCTAGAGGAGAAAGGCAATGGCACCCCACTCCAGTATTCCTGCCTGGAAAATCCCACGGACAGAGGAGCCTGGTAGGCTGCAGTCCATGGGGTCGCTGAGGGTCGGACACGACTGAGCGACTTCACTTTCACTTTTCACTTTCATGCATTGGAGAAGGAAATGGCAACCCACTCCAGTGTTCTTGCCTGGAGAATCCCAGGGACGGGGGAACCTGGTGGGCTGCCGTCTATGGGGTCACCCAGAGTCGGACACGACTGAAGTGACTTAGCAGCAGCAGAGGAGAATAGGGAGTTAGTATTTAATGGGAACAGAGTGTCAGCTTGGGAAAATGGAAAAGTCCTAGAGATCAGTATGTTGGTGGTACAACATACTTAATGCCACTGAACTGTATACTTTAAAATGGTTAAGATGATAAATTGTATGTTATATGTATTTTTATATATATATATATATATATATATATATATTTAC
>NW_011494881.1:8774364-8788298 GCF_000754665.1 Bison bison bison
GTTGGACACAACTTGGCGACTGAACAACAACAATTAGGCAGTCTTATGCTACCCTGAACACTTACAGATGATTAAAATTATAAATATATATATATATATATATATATATATATATATATTTTACCACAATGTGAAAAATAAAGAAGCAAAGAAAAAAAATCATTTTGTTGCTGGAGGGTTGGGGCATGGGAAGCATGGAGAACAAACCTAACCCCTCCCCCAAAAAGATCACACGCACTGTCCCCCCCCAACAGCCTCTTCCCAGCGAACTAGCCGCAGTTCCTTCAATAGGCCATTGCATTTTGTTTTACAATATATTTGAATCATGATCAAGATAAGGACTATACATTATAATTGGCTGATAAGCCTTTTAAATTTCTGTTAGTCTGTTGTTTCTTCTTTCAAATCTGTTTCTCTGTCTCTTCCTCTCTCACTCATTCTGTCTCCCTTTTAATTTATTTGTTGAAGAAACTGGGTCATTTGTCCTCAAGAGTTTTGGTACTGGCATCCCTCTGCTATGTAGACTGATACCTTCCTCTGTCCTCTGCATTTCCTATGAAGCAGTAATTGGATTGAGTTATTTTATTTTATAAATGCTGTAATCCAACTATATAATAACTCATTTTAGGTCTTTTTTTTTTTTTTTTTTTAATAAGTGCCTTCCTAGCCTTTTGCTTGGAAAACTGTAAACATTGAATGGATAATTGAAAAAATTGAAAGAATCATGTCATGGACACCCTCCTACCTTTATGTAGATTCACCAACCATTAACATTTGCCGCATTAGCTCTCTCCCTCTCTGCACACAAACACACTAATACACATAGGGGTTTTTCACCTGCATCTTTTGAGCTCAAGTGGTAGACATCATGACACTTTACTCCAAAATATTTCAGCACATAACTCCTAAGAACAGCTCCTGTATAATCAGTCAGAGTCTGGTTTGTGTATTGTCTATTAGCATATTACCCTACTAATCCAAATAATGTTCTTTATGGTCATGGCTATTTTTGAAAATTTTGAAAACCAAGTGAAGATCACAAATTATATATTTCATTTTCCTGACACTTTAGTTGCCTAAATTGGTTCTGCCCTTTTTTGGGGTCTTACCTGACATTGGCATTTTTTGAAGTGTCCCAGGCTAGTTGTTTTACATCATGTCCCTGACTTTGGATTTGCCTGATTATCTCCTTATGATGAGTCAGACTAAATGTTCCCAGCAAGAATACTGCACAGGCAGTGCTGAGTCCTTCAGCGCCACGCTTGGAAGGCACCGGATGTCAGTTTGTCCCATAATGGCTGCTAGGTTTGATTGCTTGATTAAGGGGGTGTCTACCATATTTTTCCATTGTAAATGTACCATTTTCCCAGTTTTTCTGTTTCCCCATAATAAATAATCTGTAGCATATTAAACGTTGCTTTTTAAATAATTTTAAAAGCATGCTATTTGGTCATGGGAGAAATTGGATGGCAGAGATTATGAGCACATGAGAATTATTACCGTCAATGGAAAAAATAATTTTTAAACATTTGTTTTTCTTGATAGAGGAGAGACAAGGAGGGGAGGTAATAAAGGGGAGAAAATGGGCTTTACTGAAGGCAGATTTGTGTCTGAATCCCAGCTCCACACTTGAACCTGTGTGACTTTAGGGGAGTTACCTCACTCCTTAGAGCCTCAAGTTCTTTCCTATGATGGGCATAATAATATACATTCCTGGCAGGATTGTTAAAGTGATTAAATGAGCTAGTGTATGAGTGGCCTCTGGCCTAGCAGCTGCCCCAGGACCATCATGTGGGAAGTGAGGAAGAAATGGTCCCCAGCAGCTTGCAGAGTTTATACCTCTCCATGAGTGTTTGCTCTCCCGATGAGATTGAAATATTCATGCATGTTGATAAGAAAATATGATCAACAGGTAAGATGCCTTTTTGAAATTTCAAAGAAAGGAATTCAGAACTGGAAGATGTTTGGTTCCATTTTCAGACCTCTTAAACATGATTTGTCTGTAGTGGAATTGAGCTGCCATTTATTCAGACCTGTTTCTGATTGCAATCCATTTTAATCTATTACCAGGGATTATTTTTTGAAACAGTTTATATGTAGTCGGATTGAGAATAGTGAATCATAATAATCCCATGACCCAATTTACATGCCTTACTGTAAAAGTTTCATTTCATACAAGTGACAATTTTTTAAAGTTAATTAGACTCGGCTATACTGAGGTTAGCAAAAAGTGCTTTGAATTATCAATAATTCAGCAGAGCAGACATTTCTGTATAATGCAGTGGTTTTATAGAGTATTGTGAGATAGTTATCCCTAAAATGAATGGTTGTGAGCATACATCAGCATGGTGGGGCTTGCTTGAATGTGGCGTGAAGTGATATCATCTGTGCTTTCTATTATTGAGCAGAGTGTGAACCATCGGTCTTTCTGGCCATGAACTACTAGCAACCTTTGTCCTTTGTGTTACCTTTAGTTAAAGACGAAAATGAACATGAATGCTGGCTGATGGCCATGTCTTCTTACAGTGAAAAATTCATCTGGAAAAGAAAAATAGGATTGCAGATTTGGATTTGTTTCATTGCATGAATGATATGTGACATTTTGTAAATTATTTATCACTGCAAGGATGGCAGCAATGGCTCGAGCATTGTTACATCAAATGAAAGTAGGAATCCCATTAGTATAAGGACTGGGTTTTAGCTGGAATCTATCAGGGGAATGTTGTCACTTGAAAACCAGATTGTTCTTTTAATTGCTATTTAAAGGAACAAAAGTGTTCCCAAGGTACTGCAGTTGAGCATTTGCAAGTAATAACTATGGATCCATAATTATGCAGTGCTGATTATCTGGCATTTAAAAAATGGTGGCAGGAGTCAGTGACCAATTTGTTGTAGCTTGTCTTTTTTGGTTTTTCTAGAACAGAGTTTTATTCTCTGCTTTTGAACTGGGGCTACAAAAATATATTTGCATAGTTACCTCAGAAAGTAAAGCCTGTGCATATTAAAAGAACAAATTAAACTGAAAATAAGGGCAAGACAATGAAAGTTTATATTGTAAGATGAAATTAACAGTCGTATTGAAGAGTTTGCAAATGCTTGGTCATGAGATGATTTCTGGTTTTTGATGACATGCCACATTGAACCAAGATGTTTGTTGGAATCACTGTTACTATTTGAAATATTATTTTAGAATAAGGTTTTTTAAACTAGCATATATTTCTTTCATTTATTCACATATATTTTTATATAGTTAGCAAAAAACATTTTGAGTGCCTATGTGCATCAGGCTTTTGGAATAGAGTGGCTGAACAAATGAGGTTTATTCTACACTGATGTATATTTGGAAAGTTAGGCCTAGCAAAATCTTGTTTTTAATTTACATTTAAATAAAAAAAATTTGTGATTATACTAAGCTTTCTTGCCTTAAATTTTTGATTCACGAGATTCAAATATAAATGCGTTAGAGTTACATTCTGATGGCTAGCAGACAACGTGTGACGCTTGGAATATGCAGTAAAATTTTAGTTCTCATACCGTTTGGCTGTGCAAAATAATGTGACCAGACCTGTAGGCACAGTCAGCTCTTCGTATGGATGGGAACACTAGCGTTGCTGGTAGTCATAAATAACAATGAAGGCACTAAAATGTATGCAGATTTATACATTGTTAAAAGCAGTTTCCTTTGTGAGAGTTAAAGGGGTGCTAGGGATTAGACAAATGTTTTGTTTCTTTTATTGAAGGGGAATGTCAGAGATTGAGAGTTTATCCATTTTGTGTGGCATGGTATGGTTTACTTTTGAAGACGTTGGTGTCAGAAAAGCCTTGTTAATGGTCTTTTGATCATCTTAAACGATCCTACAGAATTTTAAAGTTCTTAACATTTTTTTGGCCATGCCACGGAGCATGCAAAATATTAGTTCCCAGACCAGGGATCCAACCCATGCCCCCTGCAGTGGAAATGCAGAGTCCTAATCACTGAATCACCGTGGAAAACCCCGTCTTTAGTTCTAAGGCTGTTATTATGTCACCTTTTAACATGCCAGTATTTTATGTCATATGTTTAATTGATGGATAATAGTAACCTGTACTAAAACACTTGATGAAATTTAAGCAATCTGGTCTGACTAGATGATATTCATAGACTGTAATACTGAATAGATGAATCAATTTATTGTAGGCATATAGATTATGGAAACGATTTGAGACTTCAAATGAATTCTTAATGTTCATTTCAAGAAGGTAATACATAATATATATAAAGGTTTTAAATTTCATTGGCTTAATAAAAATTATTTCTGAGTCTTATGCATTACACTTAAATGTATTATTCAGGCAGTACTTCACTATCAAATAATTTGAGGGTTTTTTTAATTATCAGAAAATATTGATATGAATACCCTATTCTTTCTTTGGTAAAGAAATATGTAAGACGCTTTTAATACTTTGTTTTTAATTTTGAAGTGGAAAGCTAAGTGTTTTTTCATTTTAATTTTTTCATAGCCCCGTGCCGATCCCATTCCAATATGTAGCTTCTGTCTGGGGACAAAGGAATCAAATCGTGAAAAGAAACCAGAAGAACTTCTCTCTTGTGCAGATTGTGGCAGTAGTGGTAAGTTGTTATTTTTTGTGTGTGTGTAAAGTGACTCCCTATTATAGCTACGTGCAATTTCTCTATCCAAAAATACTTGTTATTTAAAGCAATTATTTGATAATAGTGTAAGCTTTAAATTTAAAAAGTAAATACAGGTTGGGGGGAAATGAGTATATTCTCACTGATATAAACAGTGTTATATACGTTTATAAAATATTATGTATTCATATTTTAAATTAACCTTAGATTTCGTGCCAGCATTGGTAATTCAACGTGGAATATTCTACCTTGAAGGTAAATTCAGGGTAGAAAATTCTAAATTTTCAAGTTGATTGCAGCTAGAATCACTTGTTTTTATAACCTGAAGTCTCAATTTAATACATTTGAGTAGAAATATATAGTGTTTCGGAGAAGGCAATGGCACCCCACTCCGGTACTCTTGCCTGGAAAATCCCACGGACAGAGGAGCCTGGAAGGCTGCAGTCCATGGGGTCACTGAGGGTCGGACACAACTGAGCGACTTCACTTTCACTTTTCACTTTCATGCGTTGGAAAAGGGAATGGCAACCCACTCCAGTGTTCTTGCCTGGAGAATCCCAGGGATGGGGAAGCCTGGTGGGCTGCCGTCTATGGGGTCGCACAGAGTCGGACACGACTGAAGCAACTTAGCAGGAGCAACAGCATATAGTGTTTCAGGTCCTGACACCTACTGGTGAAATATAATATTACAGCCCAGCTCTGTGTGACAGACTGAAGGGGATGCACAGTATTCTGGCAACTGCACTGATAACAATCCAGAAATCATCAGGCATAAAAGAAACTCAAATTGCCCAGAGTAAGCTAGGAAAAGAGTGGTCTACTCAGAAAGTGATACTGAAATCAAGGAGCTACTGGGTAGGGATATTGTTAATTGCTCAGTTGTATCGGACTTTTTGCAACCCCGCCCGCCAGGCTACTCTGTCCATGGAACTCTCCAGGCAAGAATACTGGAGAGGACTGGGTCATTGGTACATTGCAATATCCAAAAAGCTTTCAAGATTGCTGTCACCTCTTTTTCTCAGCATAGGACTTTAAGCGCACATTTCCACTTTTGTAATGGAAATTAAGTCACATTATGCTTATACTAAAAGAATTTGTCTTGGAATTTACTTGGTGGTGCAGTGGTTAAGACTGCACTTCACTGCGGAGGCAGGGTTCAGACTCAAGATCCCACAGGCTGCAAGGCTTGGCAAGAAAGATAATTAAAAAGAATTTGTCTTACCAGCCAGCCTTCCTTCTTAAGTTGCCTAGAGATATATATGGTTATATGTATGTGTGTATACACACACATACACAACTCAGCAGAGTGGCAGTTACTGAACTTTTAAAAGTCAACCTCTGTATTAATCTTTAAATTTTCTTCTCCTAGCCTACTGAAACTTTTCCCTGAAAAAATGTTATTTTAAAATTAACACCCAAGTATTGCTCTAGTTATAGTTAATTCTTTAAAAACATCAACAAATCTGCAAAACACAATAGCATTCTCTTGTTTAGCAAGTCAATAATATAGTACAGTGGTTAAGACCAAACCAGAAAGCTGGCCATAGCCCCTTTACTTCGAATGAGTTAACCATCCTCAGCCTCAGTTCCCTTATTGGAAACATAGAGATAATGATAGCATCTTATATCTTGGGTTGTGTGGAAGCTAAAGAAGAGAACACAAGTAAATAACCTAACACATGGTCTGCACTCTGGTAAGTGTACTCTACACATCAGCAGTTGTTGGTCTTTTTTTATTTTTGGCGGATCAAATTGTTTTCCTTGATTGCTGCAGGAAATTTAAGATCTTATTGTTTATGACAGCTGCGTGATGGTTGGATGGAGGAAATGTTTCACACTGAAGAATGACACTGCTGTGTAATGATTCTTCCTCCTCCTATGAAGGTTTAACTTGATAGATCCTAAATGGTTCTCCAGCTCTCAGGACTTGACTCGGAGAAATAAGACATTTCAAACTCTGCTTGAGAAATGCTTTCTGACAGTCTTTTTGATGGGCTTTACAGATTCATTAAAACTCTTCCACCTGCCATCATATCGTGGCTGGTGGCAAAAGGGCATGGAAACATTATCTGTATGTTCGGATTAATAAATCTCAATCCTTCACTCTCCTTGTTTTATCCTGGTGAGCTAGTGCCTCACTCATCAGTTCTGACTCTGCAGTTATCTTTTGGGTTTTCTCACGAGGCTCATTCTTAATGAATTATTGTTTTGTGTAACCGCCTGATCAATTTAGTAGTAGTGTTTAGTAGTAGTAGTGTTCTCTTGTCTAAGGTTTACCCTTTGTGATTTTTAAGGTGGTACTTTAAAAACACTCTTAACTGTTTTATTTCTTCAGTGTCTATTTGTCTGGGCACCTAGACAGATTAAAGTCGTACTTAAATCTGGAAAGAAAAGTTCCCTTCATATATTTCCTTACCTCTAGTGATACACTTACTTAAGTTGATAAGAGATCATTATCTTCCAGATCATAACGTCAAGGCTTCTTTCACAGGGTATAAAGGCGTAATTCTAAACAGGTACATCTTAGATTTTCTGATGTAACCAATCTCCCTTCATCTTTCCCAGATTGAAGCCTGCCAAAAGAGAGGTTTGAGTTCCTTTATAGTTAGAGGTGACTGAAATATTTTTACTCCTAAAGTTTCTTACTTTTCCAGAGTATATAGGTGTAGTGTTGGGTTTTCTTTTTTTCAAAAATGGTCTCGTTTTCTCTTTTAACACATGGGGAAGAATGGATTGAGGATGCTGTCTAAAAGACTTATATCCAGAGTCATTTTGTGAGCACCCCGCCACACACACACACAGCATGAGCTAGAAGCTTTGGAGTTGAGATGTGGGTCATGGTAGAAATTCAAGACCTGGGATCGTCAGGTCCCTTTTTTTAGGATAGAGGATGTATGGTTCAGTGTACTTCTCTGGACTCCCCTATGTGATCTGGCTCTAGTGTTAGGTTCACTTAATCTTCCCTTGTAATGCTCAAAATTCTCCAAGCCAGACCTAAACGGTACGTGAACCGTGAACTTCCAGATGTTCAAGCTGGATTTAGAAAAGGCAGAGGAACCAGAGATCAAATTGCCAACATCTGTTGGATCATTGAAAAAGCAAGAGAGTTCCGGAAAAACATCTACTTCTGCTTTATTGACTACACCAAAGCCTTTGACTGTGTGGATCACAACAAACTGGAAAATTCTTCAGGAGATGGGAATACCAGACCACCTGACCTGCCTCCTGAGAAATCTGTATGCAGGTCAAGAAGCATCAGTTAGAACTAGACGTGGAACAACAGACTGGTTCCAAATTGGGAAAGGAGTACATCAAGGCTGTATATTGTCACCCTGCTTATTTAACTTCTATGCAGAGTATATCATGAAAAACTCTGGGCTGGAAGAAGCACAAGCTGGAATCAAGATTGCCAGGAGAAATATCAGTAACCTCAGATATGAAGATAACACCACCCTTATGGCAGAAAGTGAAGAGGAACTCGAAAAGCCTCTTGATGAAAGTGAAAGAGGACAGTGGAAAAGTTGGCTTAAAACTCAACATTCAGAAAACTAAGATCATGGCTTCTGGGCCCATCACTTCATGGCAAATAGATGGGGAAACAATGGAAACAGTGACAGACTTTATTTTCTTGGTCTCCAAAATTACTGCAGATGGTGACTGCAGCCATGAAATTAAAAGATACTTGCTCCTTGGAAGAAAACTTATGACCAACCTAGACAGCATATTAAAAAGCAGAGACATTACTTTTCCAACAGAGGTCCGTCTAGTCAAGGCTATGGTTTTTCCAGTAGTCATGTATGGATGTGAGAGTTGGACTATAAAGAAAGCTGAGCACTGAAGAATTGATACTTTTGAACTGTGATGTTGGAGAAGACTCTTGAGAGTCCCTTGGACTGCAGGGAGATCCAACCAGTCCATCCTAAAGGAAATCAATCATGAATATTCATTGGAAAGACTGATGTTGAAGCTGAAACTCCCATACTTTGGCCCCCTGACGCAAAGAACTGACTCATTTAAAAAGACCCTGGAGAAGGCAATGGCAACCCACTCCAGTGTTCTTGCCTGGAGAATCCCAGGGACGGGGGAGCCTGGTGGGCTGCCATCCATAGGGTCACACAGAGTTGGACACGACTGAAGCAACTTAGCAGCAGCAGCAGTCTTTAAATAGAAGGACTAAAAGAAAAATACGGTTCTTCTTAGAAAGCTTGGGGAGATTTTGTAGTTACAGTGCTCTGTTGTGACATGTCAGTGATTATAGGGAAAAAAGAATCAAATAGCTTGGCCTGGCTCAGCAGTGGCCCCCAGTAATGGTGGGAGCCCTGGTGTCATGGTCCAGTTCAGTTTCAGAAGTGGGAATTACAGAGTGGCTGGTAGCCCTGGTTGGCCTTACAGAAATGACCACTATCTCATACTCTAGAGTCCATTGGTTCTGGGATCGGATTGAGACTGCTTGTAATGATCAAAGGAATCCCTAATGTAAGACGTTTCTGTGAAAAACAAAACAAAACAAAACAAAATCATAGCCTTGTAAAACAAAATAAAAAAAGGAAATATAGATAACAGCCCATAAGGATTGCTTTTAAATGTGTTTCCCACATGTGCCTGTTGGTTTTTAGTCACCTCTTTCTATCTGAAGTATCATTTATATGATGTCACATTTAGACTGCTTAGACTTCACAGACCTGGGTAATAAGTGTTTCCTTCTGCTTACATCATAAAGTAAAGCCAATTAGAAATTTCTGTATTTTTAAGATGGCTCAGTGCTGCAAATGGGCAGTATTTTCTTTAACTGTGTTTTTTCTGCTAAAACTTTTGAAAAAAAATTATTCAAGTTTGCAGGTAGTAAAACTGTGAAGGGAGGTAAATAGTGCAAGGAGCCCCAGATGCAGCGTTGCAGTCCTCTTTACTTGCTGGCTATGGAACCGTACGTAGCTGTACACATCTGTGAGGTTTGGAGGGTGATGTCTGTATCCTGCATCCACAGGGCTGTTGTGAGGATCCAGTGAGATAATGCTATGAAGATCATCACTATCTATAAATCATCACACAAAAACACCAAAGGGCTGTTGGAAGCACTAATAGGAATGTGGGACTCATCACATAGTCTTCAGGTCTATGGAAATGCTGAGACTAAGAAGTGATTTTACTTGACTTTCATGGATCAGCCTACTTTGAAATTAACACTGTTATATTCTCTTTGCCTCATTAAGACCAAATTATCTTTAATTAGCTTCACATAAGTATTAGATATTATACCAAATGAAATTTTGTGTCTGCTGCTCAGATTGCTGGGTGGTTAAATCTTACTTACAGATGAGTTCTGTGCATGTGTGTTTTCAAATTAGCAAATCTAAGATAAGTGCACAGTTCAAAATTACAGCATCATTCTAAGTGGAAGCTCATTGACACTGGAGACAGCATGGCTGCTGAGATGCAGCTGGAGAGCAGGAAGATTACCTTTGTACAGTGAAGGAAGCCGGAGACGTGGAGTCGCGTACCAGTCTGTCCTCAGGAGCCCTGAAGTCTGTCCTGGGTTTGTTTTATTAGTGTTAACCCTGAGTAAAACTTGCCTGCCTTCTGCTCCCAGGGAGCTGGTTGGTGCAATATACACATATATGTAGTCACTAGCTTCTTGATGTTACTGTGAGAAAATACCCCAGGGATTGGTTAGTTAGTTGTCCAGTTTCACACCGACTATACACAGATTGAAAACTGGGTTTGGAAGAAGCCCCTTAACTAAGAAGAAACCTCGAGATGGACTCCAAGAGGAAGGAGGGATGGAGGAGGAAGTCCCCCTCTCCACAAGCCCACAGCTGGATTGGCAGTCCATGCAGAGTAACAGGAAGCAGAAGCCTTGCTTCCGACCTGTTATTTCACTAAAATTATGCTGGTATGATTAACAGTGACCTCCATGTAGCAAACTCTAAAGGTGCCTTCTAAGTTTTTTTAAAACTCTAGGGACTTCCCTGGCAGAAAAGTAGCTAAGTCTCTGAGTTTCCACTGCAGGGGGCACAAGTTAATCTCTTTTGGAGGAACTAAGATATCCTGCATGCTGTCCAGAGGCCTGGCAAAAAAAAAAAAAAGTCTAGTGGACATCTTTCAATCTACACCAAATACTCCTCTCAGTCATATTTGAGTTGTTGAGAATCTTTTTCCATGAAACGTTCTCATCTTTTGACTTCTGTGATTTCATATTCTCTGTGCTTTCTCTCTATCAGTTCAGTTCTTCCAGATCTTTTGTGAGCTCCCTGGCCTCTCTTCATCACCTCCGAGTTTCTTCAGCCTTTCGTCCTTGGCCCTGTGTTTCCTCACTTTGGTTCATAGCTTCTCCTGGGTTCCAGACCCTTAGATATAAGCACCTCCAGGACTCCTCTCCTTGACACTTCATGGGCTCCTCAGAGATAATATCCAAAACAGCTTATGAACCTTACACTGCTCCCTCCTCCCAAAACAACCACCACCACTCTAGCAAAGACAGAAATCTTAGCAAACAAACGACATCCTGCTTCTCCTCGGGGATTTCCCATTTCAGCAAACGACACACCACCAGCTACGCATTCAGTTCTAGAAGCCCTCCTCTGTCCTATTCTCTCACAGCAAGAAATTACCAAAAATGCATTGATTGTACATCCCAGTATTTATTCTACGTCCTCAGTATATCCACAGCCTTCACCAGACCCGCTCAGAGCTGCTATGATAATAAGCTAGCTTTCCTCTTCATATTCTTTCTCCTCATCCATTTTGCATACTTCAGCATAAATTACTTTTTTTTTTAATATAAATTACTTTTTAAAACCATAAATCTAATCACAGAATTTTTAGTGTCCACCAGTTAACCTTAGGAAAAATCCAAGCCCAAAACACTCTTCTGGATTGGGCTCCTGTTGACCCCTTTGCACATCACCATCCCTGTCATATAACCTATAACTATATGAGGTTATGTAGAGGTTATATCAAACTTCTTTCCTCTTCTTAAATGTCCCCATGTTTGTCCCCGTGTTCTCCTGTCACTCTGCACATGCTGCTCTCTCCCACCCTGCCCGCCTCTGCTCCCCTCTGATCTCACTCATCCTTTTGGTGTCTTTTTAGGAAGGCCTTCCTCTAATCTCTTTGCTAGACTTGCCCACATCTCCAAGCCAGCCTACCTCCAGGACTCCTCTCCTTGACACTTCATGGGCTCCTCAGAGATAATATCCAAAACAGCTTATGAACCTTACACTGCTCCCTCCTCCCAAAACAACCACCTGCTGGACCATGTGATCTGAAATGTCTGTCCTTTCCCTCATCGGGTCTTCAGTGGACAGGTAGTTGGTCAGATAACTGATGTGAGGGACCCAATGTCTTGAGTCTTTCATAGTTTTTCCATTGCTGCTATAACAAATTACCATACAGCTGTGAACAGAATTCAGTTCCTTGCATATGCAGGACCAGTGTCCCCATTTCTTGCTGTCACATAACCGGATTCCCTGCTTCTAGTGGGCACCTGTACTCCTTGGCTTGTGTGCCTCCCACTCCCCGCTGGGTGCAGTCCTTCTCCTGTGTTGAACCTCTCCTCCTCCTTTTGTCTCATGTTACTAACCAAGCTGGAGGGTTCTGTGCTTTTAAGTACTTGTGATTAGATTGGAATAATTACACAGATAATTCAGGATGATCTCCCATCTCAAGGCCTGTACCGTTGGTCACATCTGCAAAGCCCCTTTTGCCATGTCGGTTAATATATTTGTACGTTTTAGGGATTACAAATAGACATATTTGGAGGGCATTGTTCAGTCTACTACAGAGCCCATGGTTTTTTACTCCCATAATACTTGACTCAAAAATCACTTCTACCGACTTGTGGTCTCATTGGTACTTGTTTAATTTTAAACAGTACTCCTTTGGTTTCGCTGGATAAAACTGTTGTAAGTTATCAGTGCTTAAAATCTACTGGTATAAGAATGAGTGTGTGTGTGTGTGTGTGTGTGTGTGTGTGTGTGTGTGTGTGTAAACCACCATGAATTGTGTCAGCAGAGAGAACCCAAATTTTAGAGGGGATTGTTGAGTTTGAGTTTACAGAATGGCTAGAATGGGAGGTAAGGAATTGAATTATCAATAGCATGGTTGTCCTTTTTGTAATTACTATAGATTGTGTACTAGCGTATTAAGACTCAGTTACAGTCTTTTGTGTAAAGTTGGCAGTAAGAAAATAAAATGGAAATATTTCTTCATCCCTCAGCATCCTTTACAGAATCATAGAAATTTAGAGCTGGAAGGGATCTATGGCCAGTTCTCTTGAGCTAAATAAAGGTAAGATTGTTGCCTAAAGGAAAGATAGACTGAAGATTTTAGAATTTGATAGGGTAGCTTAAATGGTAGTAGTTGCAATATAATATTATTTAAAGTGAGAGGAAGCAATAAGAAGAAGAATATTCCTTGCTCTTGATTGAAAGTGGCTGAAATCCATTAACTTTCAAAAGTATAATTAATTATTAAAAATTATTTTTATAGGATATCTGTGAGAAAAAAATAGTAAGCTATAATATGATGTGAATTACCTTAGTTGCTGGATATTAAGCTACAAAGTACAAAAGCAGATTTTAATGTAGAGAAAAATTTAGTGCATGAAATTGAGGTCATATGTGCTAGTGATGTATGACTTACAGGAAGTAATAAAAAGGGAGAAAAAAGAGAAGTAAATGGTATACTTTTAAGCTGATGGGACCCATTTTAAGGGTGGAATTTAAATTGCTGTTCTTTAAAACTTGAGTTTTTACCCCTCACTATATAAGTGGGGGCGGGAAAACCCTGATCAAAGTAGACCTTCCCCTCCCTCTTCAGAGTATACTTCTTAAAGTCGAAAAGCAAGCTGTCTTTGTTTGCTGTTCCTGAGCAGAAAGAGGTGATTGATACATGTATATATACATAAACGCCCTCCCCCCACATTCATTTGAATGAGAGAAGCCCTTGTAAAAGAAAAGTGTCATAGGTTAAATGCATCTGCTGGGTGTCTACTGCCTGAGGTCATAATCCTATGACAACATTTTATTTGCTCAACATCTTAAATACAGATGTTTAGGTTTTTGTTGTTGTTGTGTTTTTTTTAGCTCAGGAATAGTGTGCTTTTATTAACAGTATTGATGATTGCTTTTGAATGTTTTTACTTCAAAAAGCCAAATCTCCTGGTGGGTAGAATTTTATGAAGCACCTGTTAAGCTTTAGGAAGGAGGACCTTTTTGGCAGCAACCCAAAATACATATTTAAACAATGAGCCTGCCAAAGTCAGGAAATTATAAAACAGTTTTGAAATTGCAGAATCTGCTTTTTT
>NW_011494881.1:8788398-8820004 GCF_000754665.1 Bison bison bison
TTTTTTTTTTACCCCTCAGGTTTCTTTTGCAGCTTGGTTATAAGTTCTTTCACATGGGACTTACTAACATCTGTACTATTTTAAGACCAGATTTAGAAAACTAAAATCAAATTTGGAGGTCTCAGGTTTATGTGATAAAAGACCATCAGATTTTAAACTTCCAGAGTCTGGACTCACACTCCCCAAACCTTTCAGAGAGATCTATTACTCAGTGTAGCCTGGCTGACTTTCTTAAGTGGTGCTATCCCTTGGGGTCTCCAGTTTTCCTGTGTGAGGTGAGAGCTGCTAGATGAAAAGTGTGTCCAAAACAGGGTGGAAAAGCCGAACTCTCAGAAAAATGTGGGACACTTGCTAAGGGTGTGCTTCTTGGCGTGTTCTGTGTAGCCTGGACTTTGCAACTTCTTAACTCCCAAATTCACTGTTTCTATTCCTGCTTCCAGAGCTTCCCAGATGACTCAGTGGTAAAGAATCTGCCTGCCAAGCAGGACACCCAGGTTCGATCCCTGGGTTGGAAAGATCCCCTGGAGAAGGAAATGGCAACCCACTCCAGTATTCTTGCCTGGAAAATCCCATAGACAGAGGAGACTGGTGAGCTACAGTCAGTGGGGTCGCAAAGAGTCAGACGTGACTTAGCGACTTAAACAACAACTCCCACTTACAGATTTTAAATTCAGGAACCCGGGGCAAGATGGCAGTGGTGCCTTCTTTGTATATCCCAGCAATGGGGTAGTCTTTGTATACTCCTGAGTTTTTTTCTTTTTTTGCATTTGTTCATTGTATTATGTTAAGCAGCGTCAGGTTTTTATTTAGTTAACTGTTGTTTTATGTTTTATGATTTCATTACACACAGAAAGTAGGAATCATTTGAACTTCAGCACTCTGCTCACAGGCCAGCAGGCCAGAAAGCTTTGGGGTAGATGGTGGTTGATGAAGAGGGCAAGGGCAAGAGATTTAACAGAAGGCACAGGTATGAGAACATGATCTGAGCATACATTATCTTCAAGTTCTCCAAGACTTGTGATTAGAATTGGTATACATTTTCCAAGTTTCTCTTAGGGAAAACATTTGTACAGTTACTCTGTCACATATCGGTGCTAGGGGGAAGGGCAGAAGGGAAAATATAATTTGGAATCTTTGATTTTTTTCATATTTTCAAGTTCCTAAGGTTCTTTGGCTGACATCGTCACTGTCTATTAAATATTAGTGAGTTTAAAAAATCGACGGCACCATTCCCATAAAGCAGTTTATTTTTTTTATTCTTATAGGGCACCCATCCTGTTTGAAATTTTGTCCTGAATTAACAACAAATGTAAAGGCCTTAAGGTGGCAGTGCATCGAATGCAAGACGTGCAGTGCATGCAGAATCCAAGGCAAAAATGCAGTAAGTATGGCTCTCAATATCCATCTCCAGGTAAATTGTTAGCTTTCAGTGTTAAGGCCTTTCATTTTTGTAGATCGCTGCTATTTTCTTTTTAAGTGTATAGGTGCGTGTGATACCAAATTTCAGTAGGGATCGTGGTGCCGCTTTATCTTATTTTATTATTGTTAACCAGATAACAAAAGAATTTGTGGCCTTTTACAGTTGATTTCAGTCTCAATTAGTCTCTAATATGCTACATTACAGGATAATATGCTTTTCTGTGACTCCTGTGATAGAGGATTCCATATGGAGTGCTGTGATCCCCCACTTTCCAGAATGCCAAAAGGTGAACCTTTAAACCTATTAAAAAATGTGCTTTATTAGGTACACATTAGCCTAGTCCTAATGTCTGACAGCTCAGGAGTATATAGATTCTTTAAGCATTTTTTCATCCCTCCCACCTTCCTTATACTTGTGGGTTTAGTACAGGTTGTGAGCAGAGAAGTGTAAAAGTTTATAATTTGGGGGTAATGTATATAATAAATACTGTAATTCGGACACCCGACTAAAAAGATGATTCTTCTCTTAAAACCACTCCCCATTAGAATAAATTTAGACTAGGTCGGTTAAAAGTTTAGAGTTTTCTCCATGTTGTTCAGTAGAGTGTTCAGAGGTAAAACATTACTTGTTCTCGATGATGGTGATAATGATGACCCCAAAAAAGTCCTATAACAGGAGCCATTACCATATTCTTGGCCATTCGTTGATAATCTTGAACATGAAGATCTGAACCATCTTACATGGGTATATCCATATAGAATATGGATTTTCTTCTCTGTTTATTGAGTAGTCAGCCAAGTTTAGCCTTCTTTTTCTCATATGATAGTATATTGAACGTTATAAATAGCTCTGCCTTCTTATTACAAAGTTTATACATTTTCATTGTGAAAAATTTAGAAAATACCGATTGACAAAAAGGAATGGAAAGAATAATCAATTAGAAATTCCTTCCCTGCCCCACCCACCCTTTTAAAAAGAAATGGAAAATTCTGTACATGTTTATGGTTTTTCCCTCTTAACAATAGATTCTCATATTCCCACATCATTAAATATTCTCCCAAAGATAGTTTTTAATGAATGTGTAGAATTCCGTAGTATATAGAGCCGAGATTATAAACATGATGACTGTGGGCCACAGAAATGTTTTATTGAGACTTCTCTTAACTGTGTAACAGAAGATCTGGTACTATATTTAAAGATTTTTGAATTTGAATTTGCCAGTACTCCATTCTGCCTCAGTCTCACTGCTACCTGTTGCTTTACATTCCAGCTTGCTTCAGTCACATATATTATACCTGGGTGGTTCCTGAACATAACTGATTTTGCAACCCCATATTTAAAAAAAAAAAATTTAACCAATTTCATCTAGTGAATATTACAAATATTTCCAATTTTTTCATCAACAATTATTGCCTTAAGATAAATTCCTCAGGGAGGAATTTCTGGATTGAAGGCTATGTCCATGAAAGGTCATGTTAGTTTTCAGGCCAGCCAGCAGTGTATGAGAATACCTGTTTCCCTGTATGATCAACACTCACCATTACTATATTTCATTGAATCTAAGACACACATTTTTAAAAAACATTTTAACATCTTTGAAATCAGATGCATCTTGTAGTCATAAATAGCTTAGATTCAATGTAATACAGTGTTACTGTTTAAAATTTTTACCAATTAGAGAATAGAAAAAATATGTCTAATAATTATTTTCTTTAGTGAAATTGAACATTTTTTTGTGTTTGGTTATTGGCTGTTTGTATATCATCTTGTAAAGCACCTGTTTTTATCCATTAATCATTT
Source organism: Bison bison bison (assembly GCF_000754665.1). Taxonomy (NCBI): domain Eukaryota; kingdom Metazoa; phylum Chordata; class Mammalia; order Artiodactyla; family Bovidae; genus Bison; species Bison bison. The sequence continues at coordinate 8,791,619 of NW_011494881.1, forward strand.
TTCTATTAGGGGTTTTCACCTTTTTCTTACTGACTTGCAGAAGCTCTTTATATTTTCATGTAGTCAAATCCATGAATCTTTTCTTTATGGCTTCAGTCTTAAGTGTCAGTCGTGCTTAAATTATGTAAAATAGCCATGTATTTTTCCTGGTGCTTATAACATTTAATTTTGTCACATAATGTTCATCTGCCTAGAATTTGTGTTTATAAAAGATAGGAAGTAATTATTTTCCTTCCAGATAGACTTCTATTTGTTCTAGCACCCCTTTCTGAATCATTTCATCCTTTCCCCACTGATTTGAAATATGACTGTTATGATATGCTAAACCTCTCCGTTGTTCTGGCCTTTTAGTTCTTATCATTGACCTGCTTCCATATGCCACACTTCAAATTATTGTAGCTCCACAGTACTTAAACGTTTTAAGTTTTCACTTTAAAAACTGTATGTTAGAATTATAACTTATTTAGTATAGAAAATTCCCAAAAAGAGATGATAAAACAAGTATTTTTTTCCTAGAAGTTCCAGTTGACTTAAAAATGTTTCGATTGACTTAAAAATGTCTCCCTTAAATCCAAAAATATATAATATCTGACAAGACTGGGTTTTCACGTGTGTGTACGTGGTGGAGGGAGGCTTGGTGACATGTTGGGCAAAACCTTATTGGAAGACTTCTCAGATGGGTCAGCCCTCTGCTCTCATCACCTTGACCCTGGGAAAACTGACCTTTAGTGACAGCTTCCTGAGCAGAATGACAAAAGGGAACGATCCACCTTCTAGGGTAAAGTTCTGCGTACAGGCATCCTTGGGCAGCTTATTACAGCTGCACTTTATATTTCATCTCTCTCCTAAAATGAAACATTAAAATATTTTTCTCATATATATATTAATTCAGGGATGTGGATTTGCCAAGTCTGCAGACCAAAGAAAAAGGGAAGAAAACTACTTCATGAGAAAGCTGCACAAATAAAACGACGATATGCAAAACCCATTGGACGACCGAAAAATAAATTAAAGCAACGATTGTTGTAGGTTGAGATCTTATCAAAAAAAATCTTTTATGTTGTGCTTTAAAATACAGTTGATTGTAACCCCCTTAGATCCCATTAACTTTTTAGCATCATTTTTACAAACTCAAGGGATGAGGAATATTTCTTCTTTTGCATAAGCTGTAGAAATCTTTTTGAAAATAACATTTAAAATTACAGTTGGCATTTTGAGGTCTTCTGTTGCCAGTATCTGTGATGCTTAGTGACATTTTTCAAGCAGCAGGACAGAAGCAGAATATAAGAATTGGAAACACTCATTGTGCCTACTTTATTACTGGCTGAGCATTAAAAGAGCTTAATTATATACATATTTTTATAGGAATTTTTAAAACAAGAGAGGGATTTGTTCACATCTATAATGACTCTCTTTTGTTACCCCAGATAACATTTTAGAAAAATACTCGTTTCTGGTGCTAATGTAGTATTACAACTTTTTAAGATCCCTTTTATGAAATAGAAGCTTCTGAGAAATCTGCAAATGACTGTCCTAATGTTTGCCTCCAGAGAGTTAGACAGGACCATTTGGTATGTGCACATGTATACAAACATATAGACAAAATAATATATTTGCAGTAGCATGCAGTCCTATTGTATTGGCCAAAAAATTCATTCGGGTTATTGCATACCATCTTAGGGAAGATCCAAACGATATACTTTTTGGCCAACCCAATGCTATGTTAGCCCCATTTCCTCTAGCCTGTGGCCATGTGGTTGCCATTAAAGCCAAATAGAACATTTAGCTGGAATTACTGGAGAAGTAGAGAAAAGAGTTGTAATGAGTGTGTTTGTTTTTTTAACCCATGTAGAATATAGAACTGAATATCAGCATTAGGTAAGGTGTTTAGAAATGAAATCTGTAGACTTGCATATCTGAAGCAGCTGTCTGTAAGACCATTGCCTTTCTCTTTGGGCTTAGTGAAAGGGTCATTGCAATGTAGAAATGAACAGGAACTCTACACACAGTGAACAAACACCAGGTGTCTTACTTGCTTACTCTCCCCTCTCCCTTAGTTTTATCTGGAGCAATTCATTTTATTATTACCTGGTCTCAGGAAAACAGGATCCTCCTGCACTTCTATCTCCCAAAGGAGAAGTAGAAAATGCATGCTCCTTTCTAGAGTGTTTTGTGAAACTTTATGAAAATCTTCTAACTGGTGGCCATTCTAATGTGGAATTTGTGTTAATTTGTAGAGGCAAACATGAAACATATTCATGAATAAAATCTTTCATATTAGCATCACTTGAAGTAGGAATTACGTGTTTTTGCGTTCATCCAGTGTTAAGCATTGTTCTTGAAATGGGACTGTATCCTCAGGGCCCAATTTAAAAAACTGAATTAGGATATAAACTTTCTAAACAAAGGACACAGCTGAAAATTACATCTGGCACCAATCCTAACTTTTTGTTTGTCCAAAATTGTCCTTTGAGCTTAGGAATTTTTAAGACAGTCTGGGGAGTTTTCCTTTTTACATGCTTTATAAGCATATTATCCTTTCTGGGCAATCGATTCCAGATACAGTCCAAATGTAACATTCTGATGCAAAACGTTTTATCCTGGATGAGTTGTTTACTGGTGACTCTCAGTGTGACACTCGAGATCTCCAGCTCTAACCTGATTTGGCTGACTCGGTGGCTTTGGGCGAAGCTCTTGGCGGTTGAGCTGCTTCAGATGGGCCTTAGTAGCTTGCTCCATAGACCTACGCCAGCCTCCCCTTTAGGGCGACTGCTGAAATTGTTCATCAAATCTCTATGTACAGGATAACCACTAAACTATGCTCTTCTTTTTGTAATTACTTAAGATATTTTTATAATTTAAGATCATATCATTTTCAGGCTTCCATTTCTTCATTACTAGCCGTCAGCTCAACTGATAATTTTTAAGGTCCGTTCTCGGGCCCCAGCACTGCCATAATTCACATGCACATGTTTCTGTTGTATAAAATTCTACTGCAAAACGGGTGGCTTTCCAAGCCCTAGCCTGAGGCGAAGGCAGGCAGCTGCCGTTCCTGTAGGCAGCTGTGCTAGCAGAGTGACCTCCAGTCTCCATTGAGCACACAGCTGTATGAGCAGAACCAGCATCACAGGAACTGAAATAGCAGTCAGAACCAGTGTGTAAAGATTCTGATGCCAGGTGTCTGATAATGACCATGGTAAATGTGCTGCTTCTCCACCAGACTTTCCATGTCATGTCTGACCCGCTGTAGCTTTTCTTTAACCATTTCTTCAGTTTTTTGCTATTGTTGTCCTTTTTTCAGCAATATTTTATGCTGCAATTAATTGTCTCCTCTACTTAGAGAGTATTATTGGTTATCTTATCATCCTAAGCATAAAATTCTAAGAGGAAGAGGGTATTTTTTTAATGTTTACTTTAAAAAAAAAATTAATTTATAGTTAATAACTAAATTCTGTTTCTATAAATTTTCCATTGGAGTTAAAATTGCTTCTAACTAGAGATTATATAAGTTTCTTCTTGCACTTCTAGATAATACTTATGACTTCTTTCCTTTAATACTTTTTTTTTTAAAGGCATTTCAGAAAATCACAATTATGTATCATGACACAAGGGGTAACATTTTTTTATTTAATTATAATGAAACCATTGGGTGATCTTTTAATCTCCTCAAAAATTTTCTTACTTATAATCCCCTTGGGTCCACATGATTCTTCCAGTACCTGTTGGACAGGCCCTGGCAGAATCATGACTTGCTAGCGTAGTGGCTGCAACAGAGAAAAGCACCTCAGTGAAGGCACACACACAAGCAGGGCTTTAGGGTCACAATTCAGTTTTTTAAGTTTAAGCCCGTTGACTGCATCTAGTTGCTATAAACTTGTGTTAGATACCTTTATAATTTTATTATTAAATGCTGATACTATTCTCTAAATTTTTGCCTAGGTCTGTAACCAGTGATGAAGGATCCATGAATGCATTCACAGGAAGGGGGTCACCTGGTAGGGGTCAAAAGACTAAAGTCTGTACCACACCTTCATCCGGTCATGCTGCATCTGGGAAGGACTCAAGCAGCAGATTGGCTGTTACAGACCCCACTCGGCCTGGTGCCACCACCAAAATCACCACCACCTCCACCTACATTTCTGCCTCTACACTTAAAGTTAACAAGAAAACCAAAGGGCTCATTGATGGCCTTACTAAGTTTTTTACACCATCACCTGATGGTCGCAGATCACGAGGTGAAATAATAGACTTTTCAAAGCACTATCGTCCAAGGAAAAAGGTCTCTCAGAAACAGCCATGCACTTCTCATGTGTTGGCTCCAGGTACCACACAAAAGCTAAAACCTCCACTTTCTTCACTCCCACCCCCGACCCCCATCTCTGGTCAGAGCCCCAGCTCACAAAAGTCCAGCACTTCTGTTTCTTCTACCTCTCCTCAGAGTTCCTCCAGCCAGTCCAGCGTGCCCTCCTTTAGCAGTCTTACTAATAACAGCCAGCTGAAGGCACTCTTTGACGGACTCTCTCATATCTATACCACTCAGGGACAGTCTCGCCAAAAGGGACACCCAAGTTATGCACCGCCTAAACGTATGCGTCGTAAAACCGAATTCCCTCTCACAGCAAAGTCTAAAGCCCATTTCTTTGGAAAAAGAGATGTTAGAAGTAGGTTTATTTCTCACTCCTCCTCCTCTAGCTGGGGGATGGCTAGAGGGCGTATTTTTAAAGCAATTGCTCACTTCAAGCGAACAACTTTCCTTAAAAAGCACAGGATGCTAGGCAGGTTAAAATATAAAGTGACCCCTCAGATGGGGACCCCCTCACCAGGGAAGGGGAGCTTGACAGACGGAAGGATTAAACCTGATCAGGATGATGGTAAGCAAAAGGTCAAAGCTCCAACCAAACCTGCGTCCCGTCCCTTTCTCCCCAACCCCCGGAAAAAAAACAATCAATCAATTCCTATTTGTCACATAGGTCTTAGCTATTTCTCTTGTTCTCAACTTCACTTTCATACAGAAGCAGTGAAACTTTGACCTTTTTCTAATGCTGACTAAACCTCCAAAACATTGTTTTTTCAACTAATACTCTCCCACTCTGGTGATTTCCTTCCATTTGTAGTGACACTAGGGCCCCCCCAGATGCCGTCATAGCGTTGCTTATGGCGCTGTGGTCCCGCATGAGCAGCCCCTGTCGCGCTTCCGCCACGCTCCTCCCCGCGCCACCTCTCCAGCCACAGCGCTGTGTGGCCTCGTGCTGTCCGCGCTTCCGGCAGCGCGGACGTCGGCTCCTCGTTTCCCTCTGTCCATTGCTTTCTCATGACAAAGTTCATCCTGCTTCCTTCTCAACAGAGCCTGATCTGTGATTCTGTGATGTGTGCTTTTTTGGATGTGAGTGTGTCTGTGTGTGTATTCACCTCAGGGAGAAAACTGATTTCATGATTTCATTTAACAAATTGGCCCGTTACATTTGGTATCCTTTATATAAAACAAAAGCCAAACTGTGTCATTGGGACAGAATGATAGATTTTATTGTCTCAAACATGATCATGGGAATTCTATACCTAGACATTGATATGCCTTCTAATCTTGGTTGAAAACTGTGATTTTGCTTTGTATTGCTCTTACTTTCCTGCGTTTGTTTACTGAAGCTATAAGAAGATGACAGTGATAATTCAAATAATTTGGGTACGGCAGGGAAAAGGTACTGCTGGATCTATGAGTAGCGCTTAGACGTAAAAGCTTATAAAGCTTTAAAAAAAATAAAATTCCCTATTTGCCCACTGTGCTAATTTGGTACCATTTTGGTAATTATATGGTGGTTATTCATGATGCAAGTCAGTAAATACACTTTCTGCTGGTTTTAAATGACAGATACGGAAATCAAAATAAGCATCAAACAGGAAAGTACAGATATAAATGTGATTGGAAACAAGGATACCGTTACTGAAGAGGATTTGGATGTTTTCAAGCAGGCCCAGGAACTGTCTTGGGAGGTAAGGCCAGGACACTGCATTCCAGAAACTAAGATAATATATGACTTTTGTATCTGACTGTTGTGAAATTAACTGCCTTGATTTTATAAAGAATCCCCTTCAAAATCCTTTGTGGTTCTTTAACTGCTACTATCATTTCTGTTAACTGTACATTCAAAAGTTCTGTCTTTGAGTTGTCTTCACTCTCACAAGTTGGTAATGGCTCAGCTAGTCTCACAAAATAGGCCAGAGTAGCAGTTGTTGAGGCAGATTTTGAAAAATGCTCCTGGTGGCTCAGCGGATAAAGCATCTGCCTGCAGTGCAGGAGACCCAGGTTCGATCCCTGGGTTGGGAAGATCCCCTGGAGAAGGAAATGGCAACCCACTCCCGTATTCTTGCCTGGAGAATCACATGGACAGAGGAGCCTGGCAGGCTAGAGTCCATGGGGTCCCAAAGAGTCAGACACGACTGAGCGACTTCACTTTCACTTTCTAGGGGTAAAGGAATAGATTTCTAATTATTCTTGCTTAAATTAAGAAAATAGCCCTTTTAAATAGCTCAGTGAAAGAAGAAATCACTTTTAAATTGACCGGTGCTTCTTCCAGCTCAGACGGCCAACAATACGAAAAACGTCTCCTGATTTTAACTCCTGGGCATTGGTGAAGACAATATTATGTTGCATGATCAGTTGTAATTACTTTTATTTTCAATATCCAGTAATTTCTTTTAAATGATTTCCCTAAGATAGTAACTCTACTTAGCTTATTTTCACCAAAACGTTGAAAGGAAGGGCTATTGGACTTGTCAGAAACAAATTTATTATGGATTGTGAGTTTTTCTGTTAGTAGACCACATTTAGCAGCCGACTCATTGGAAAAGACTGATGCTGAGAAAAATTGAAGGTAAAAGTAGATGAGGGCGGCCTAAGATGAGATGGTTAGATAGCATCACTGACTCAGTGGACATAAATTTGAGCAAACTCCAGGAGATAGTGAAAGACAGGAAACCCTTGCATGCTGCAGTCCATTGGGTCACAAAGAGTCAGACACGATTTAGCAGCTGAACAAGATCACATTCTCAGGGCACGATATTTATGGATCGATTACCTACTCTACCTCACTTCCTTTTGTGGGGAGTAGGGGTCTGTCTGAAGGTTCTTTGAACTTTGAACTAAAACTTGAAGTTTTAGTAGAAACCACTTGGACTAAATATTTGTGCTTATTTCTCCTTGAGGGGCCATTGGATATTTCCATTCCTCATTCTGCATTCTTTGTAGTGTTTTTCCCTTTGGCTAAAATAAAATATATCCCATACCCTCACCACCACCCACCCAGCCACCCCCGCCCCCCAGTCACTGAGATTTGAAGTCCTTAAATATTACCACTTTGGGAGATTGTATCTGGCATTCATATTTAAACATGATGAACAGCAAGAAATTACCTGAAAGTTACTGCTAAACCTAAAGCCTGTTCTATCCAACCCAGTAACCCTGGCTTTTCCATTCAAGAACATGTCTTGGCTGTGTCAGGCACTGGGCTAGATCCTGGGAATGTCCCGATGAATCAGGCAGGCAAAGTTCTAACCTCCTGCATGAGTGTAAAAGGAGATGGGTGTCAGACTGCAGACTTCAAATTGGTTATTTAATTACAGTTGGGGTAAATGTTACTTGGTGGAGAAATAGGAACTGTTAACAGTGTGACAGTGTGTAATAGCTGCATCATCTTAGAATTTCCTCAGATTTAATACACTATAGCAGATTATTGACTGTTCATAGACATTTGTATGTTTTAACAGGTACTCACTTTTTTCCTATATTGGTAATACTGTTTCTTAAGAGTGTTTATATATGAATATGATACAAAGTTGACTGTTGTTTCACAAGGGCCTATAATGTTTTTTTCAACAACATGAAAATTCACAATTATGGTTAGCGTTGGTAGATTTTCATATCCATTGGTAAAAGAACCAAAGTGTAAGTGAAGAAATCCTCTTCTGAGACTTCTATTTTGTTTTCTTTCTGACAGAAGATAGAGTGTGAAAGTGGAGTAGAAGACTGTGGCCGGTACCCTTCTGTAATAGAATTTGGGAAATATGAAATCCAAACCTGGTACTCCTCGCCTTACCCACAGGAATATGCAAGGTAATGGAATAAGCCTGGCGGGTGTGCAGCCTTGACGTCTCACACGTAGGAAGGAGCCCTCTAAAACTGAAATTAGGTGATTTTTTAAGACGTAAATTTTGAGTGTCAATTTCAGGTGTTTCCAAAACTATTACATTTGTCAGCACCTTATAGCAGTCATTGTTCTCGATAAACACTGTATGCTCCTTAGTTACACCATTGTTGTAAATTTCGTCTTTAAACTTCCAGTCCATTTTTTTTTCGCTCTTGATTAACTGGGGAAATATTGTTTGTGTAAGAAACCAAATCAAGAAAAAAAAAATGTAGCCATTGTAAAGTATTTGGTAGTTTCTTCTTGGTTGCCTTTTGCATTTTCCTAATTAGGCCTGTTAGTTTTATCTCGTGATTTCTGGCATTTTATTGTCAAGTATTCTTTTTTTTTTTTTAACGTAAATTAGAACAAAAGACCTGGAGGAGGAATTGGCAACCCACTCCAGTATTCTTGTCTGGAGAATCCCATGGACAGAGGAGCTTGGCGGGCTACCGTCCACAGGGTCGCAAGAGTCAGACACAACTAAAGCGGCTTAGCTCTTAGCATGGGTAGCAAGAGAAGGGAATGTGGAAGAAAATAGGTGGGAGTGGGTAGCCTTCAGAGGCTTGACTTTTAGAGCCATCTGTGACTAACTTGCTAAAAATGAAGACAAAATAATGGTACTAGGATTTTCTTTTGTCCTGAACTAAGATTAGCTGTGAAATTGTCTTGAATTAATGTATCTAAAAATGGGTGTTTTGTGAACAGATTTTTTTTTTCCTTCAGGTATGTCAGGGCATACTTCATTAGTATCTTCTCAAATGCTTTAGCCTGCAAAGTTTGGTAATCACAAATTTACTTTTCTTCTAGAATAGATATCACCCTTTTCTCTTTCTCATGGGCATCTGCCCAGTCATCTAACTGGAGAAAATGGGGAGGATTTCTAGAAGTTAAGTGGGAGACTAAGAGTCAGGGGTTTTGGTTTCTGCTCCCAGTTTATATTGCTCAGCTCCGTGTTCCTAAACAGTTTTTGAAAAACACCAAACACCAATGAGCTTTTATATGTATGGATAATCATAAGTCATGTTGTTCTGAGAGCTTTGGATACATTTTGTATATGAATCCAAGATTTGAGATTTCCATGATGAGTCTGTCTAGTTCTCCCCAAAACCCTTCTCCCCATGTTTATATCCCAAAGCCCTTGAGAATGCTTCCAGGCATTCTCTTTTAAATACAAGTAGTGTCCACCTAAGCACAGCAGGGCACTGGTTAACAAAATGGTATCATTTCTAAGGAGGAGAAAAACTCAGCAGACGTGAGAAAGCTGATTGTCTAATGTTACTCAGAGTCAGTGGAATTGGTAGGAACAGATAAGGTCATTTGACTTGACTGCATTTAGTGCTTTAGATTGTGTATAACTGATAGTAACCTTAAAGTTACCTCATCCATAAGAAATGGAGACAGCTAAATTCTAGGACTTCCCTGTCTTATAAGTACACAGATCACTTTAAAAATAATGAGTTCACTTCTCTCTGAAAAGATTTGTTATCATTACACACCACTGATTATATGTAATATTGAAATCATGACATTAAGTGTGAAATTTGAAAAATATACATGGATGACAGGATGCCATTGTTTTTAGAGTCATAGTTCCAAGTCTGAAAACCTTTTTTCTGTAGGACATTTCTAAGGAAAGAAATGATTTTTTGCACAGTAAAGACAGCAAATACTATCAGATTGAAAAAATAATGTGAAGTTTGTACGTTCTGTCTACTACTGGCTTTCTTTTTCCTTTTTAAACTACTTCTTTCAGATACTATTATACCGCCTTTGTGTGGCTTAGAGAGAATTGAACAATGTTTAATATTTCCCCCTGAAAGGAATAACCAATCAGATTATATTCTTTGGTTTTAAAATTTCAACAGATTACCAAAGCTTTACCTGTGTGAATTCTGTCTTAAATATATGAAAAGTAAAAATATTTTATTAAGACACTCAAAGAAATGTGGATGGTTTCATCCTCCAGCAAATGAAATTTACCGAAGGAAAGACCTTTCAGTATTTGAGGTAAGCATGTGTAAATAAAAAACTCAGCATTAGAAACCTAGTGCTTCTAATTGTTGACTATGTACTGATTTGTTCATAGAAGGTACAATGTTTATTCAATTTTGGCACTGAAATTCAGACTGCTTTTTCAAATATCTCCATATTTTGAAGTGTTTTTCTAACCATGTTAAGCAACCTTTGAGATCGATGATGAATTCCTACTTCATCACATTAACTTTTTTGTCTTCTCCCAAATCCCTGTCTGCACCAGATATATTCACCAGTGAATTTATGATCTCCTTAGCTCTTTGTAAATTCTACTCTCTTTGGCAGGAGAAATTAGCTTTGTTCAGCAGCTCCAGCCAGTGTCTGGCAGGTGCTCACTCTTCCAGGGAATTGAGCAGCTGTACATATCTCCTCAATACACAACCACCTGTGTTTCCATCCACTTCTTGGCAGGGTGGATAATCCTTTTGGTGAGACCTCAGCAGATGTTGGGACTCCCTCCCTTCCCAGTCTGGGTAGGTGGCCACCCCTGGAGAACTCTGCTGTTCACAGGAAGCCCGTGTGGCCATGTGTCTGTTATTGTGTGTTCTTGAAGACATGTTGTGTTTTCAGAAGTGATTTAGTAGCAGAAGATCTTTGCCGGTATATCGTGTCATTGTTTGATCATGTTTTGTTGTCAGTTTCAGGGATCCAGCTTAGCTGAGTCACTTGTTCCTTGAAGAGTCCATGCCTTTCTTTGCTATTATTGCCTATTCACAGGCCTTCTCAGTTCTCTTACTCTGGTTGACCACTTCCATCACCCTGCCTTATTATCCTTTCTGTTACACATCTCAGTCATTGAGTTCATTCCTGAGTGCTCAGAACAAGCCTTCCCTGCACAGCAGATATGAGCTCCTCTTTCTCCGAAATAGTTTTACTTTAGGGTTCTCTTTTTCGGAGTTGTTCAGATTAGAAATTTATTATTCTACCCCCACATTTCTCTATAATTCTGGTCTGTAATGTCTTGCATTGAATTTAATGTAGGGGAGGGTCATGCCTAGGTTTCTCTCTTGGATCAGGCTCCCTGTCTCAGACAGTCTTGGGCCCATTGCTTTTTCCCAAGACTCACCAGAGAAACACGTGTATTGTGTCTTATGATCTTTCTGAAGCCCCTCCTCCTGGTTAAATCAGGCTCTCTTGGCAAGCTTGAAGGGAGAAGGGTTTTGTTGCTGGGAAGATTTGATGTGTTAGTCCTTACTAAACGGGAGGCACAAGGTTTCTCACCCTGGGGGCTGTTTACGTTTTGGGCTGGATGATTCTTTGGTATAGCGGGCATTGTAGGATGTTTAGCAGCATCCCTGGCCTGTACCCACTAAATGCCAGTAGCACCAAACGCCCTCCAGTCAGAATATCCAGACAGCCAATGTCTCTTGAAGGACAAAATCACCCACAGTGAGAACCACTGGGCTAAAGGGAGAGGCAGATGCCCGTTGCTGTCCTGTTGTTCATCCTGGGATGCTAACAGGCCAGCCCCAACCAGTTGAGACAACAGAGCTGTTCTCAGTTGAAGCTTAATTAATGAATGTCACAAGTTCAACTTAACTGTTGGCTCCTTCCTTGATGCCTTGGAAGCTTTCTTCTAACCAAAATAAAATGAAAATCAGTGTCTCATTGTTTCTCAAAGGACAGAACACATTGTTGGCTTTAAGTAATTGTTAAATAAATCAGCATAACTCTGCCAGAGGGGGTGAACCTCTCATAAATCCAGGAAAAGTCTTCTCGGGGTAAGAGAATCAATCTTGTTAGGCTAATGAGAATGCTCTAATTCAGGGTAGGTACTTTGGGACCATACATAGATAAGAAGGGAAAAATCAGAAGCAGATCTGTAAATTTTTTATTCATAAAAATAATTGAAGGAATTGGATTGGATAAGTGCCAAGGTCCCTATTTTAGAATCTGAGTTAATACTAAGAGTATAGCATGTGGGAAACTTTTGTCTTTGCAGTATCCTTAGTAACTTATAAAATAAATGAATAATAATCACAGATTACTACTTTCCTATCTTTTCTATATCCCTCTTGAAAGCATGTCATTTTAGACTTTTCACAACTGGTAAGACTTTTCAGCGTTGTCATCTCTCTATTTTTCTGGTTCAGGGATACATACATCTTTGTCTTTCCTTTTTGTAATATACTACCATTTCCAAAAGGACCATACTCCCAAAAACTTACTTTAATTAAAGAGAGAATTGTATCCTCTGTGCCTGTTGCCCATATTTGATCATGTTGCCATGTGTGGGACCTAGGTATCATCCAAGGGAAATGGTTATATGAAGTCTAAAAATAATCTGTGCATTATGAGAACTGGTGTGGTCCACAGGAGACTCAAGAATGATCAAGTTCATTGTCCAAGAGCTCTGGTTAGCAAATATCCATTTCCCGTAAGAAAAGTGCTAGGGAAATTCTTCTTGAATCTGCTGTGCTTTCTGTTTTCAACAAGTAACTACATTTGATCAACGAAATTGGCATCTATGCCTCGCCTCCTGTCTGTAACCATCAGTGTCACAGCTTGATTCTTTTATTTTGAAGAGAAGTAGACTGTAATCATGGTACTCACTGTAGGTTAAAATTCATCTCACTTTCTCTGTAAGTATTCCCAACATAGAAATTTTATCTTTTCCAATTATATTTAAAATGATGCTTGGGATAAAACCAAAATGGAAGCCTCTTTTGTGCATCCACGTCTCTGAGGAATCAGAATAATATAGTTTGTTTTATTTTTATGTGAAGCCCTTTGGAAACAACATAAAGTTTAACCGACTCAAGCAGCATTTTGATTGGTTTACGTTTCTTTAATTCAGGTTTACTTGGTTCAAATAGAGAAGGCATGCCTACTCATTTTTTTAGTTGTAATAAATAGTAAATAAAAATTACTCCTTTGTTAGCAATGTGTGGCCTTTCTTCAGGAAGTGTAAAGAGAAATTTAAGCTGCCTTAAATTTACCCCAATTTAAGAGAAAAGGTGGAATTCTGATTTGCCAAATGACAGCTATTTTCTGGTGAACTTTCTTGGTTAATGGAGTGTGTTAATTGTTTAGTTTGGGATTTGAAAAAATAAGTATATGCTTTCCAAAATACCATATAAAAGAAACAGTTTTATATTGAGTGGTATTTTTATGTTAAATAATGTTGTCTGTTTCTCTTTGCTAGGTTGATGGGAATATGAGCAAAATTTATTGCCAAAACCTTTGCTTGTTAGCCAAGCTCTTCCTGGACCACAAAACATTGTATTATGATGTCGAGCCATTCCTTTTTTATGTCCTTACAAAAAATGATGAAAAGGGCTGTCATCTGGTTGGATACTTCTCTAAGGTAAAACAAGAGCCAGTATGACCTTCATTTTCTTTTTCAGAATGTTTTTGGTAGAGTCCAATTCTTCAAACAGGGCCTTTTTATGACTCTAATTTGAATAAATGACATGTTTCTGAAAAGCTCAGATTCTTATTCAGAGCTCATTAAGAAAAACACACACACAAAAACCATGAGCATTGTGCCTAGGAAGTGTGTAAAAGACCTCAGCACTGTTAGCTGTGTTGACTGTCAGCATTCACGTAATGTTATAATTGCTGCCTTGCAGACCACCTAGCATCTTTCATTTTCTAAATTTTAAGCTTAGTGCCCCTTTCCTCCTAAGTGGTATCAACATGAAGGTTTCAGTATAATGTAGCATTTAAAAGATAATTCTCTTTTCTCCTTGTTGCATTCCCTCTGTGGTCTTCAGTATCTCAGTGAGTTGGAACATTGGCATTTGGACAGTTAAGCTGATATAATGGCTGGTTTTACTCTTTCGTCTGTTACTCTCTGTGCTATTGTTTTAAGATCTGAAGTAGCCTCCTCTTTAGAAAGCCTAAGGATCTCCAGCTATTAATATAGGGGAGCCCTTGACATATTGAGTGGCCATAGTTTGTCTTTTTCACGTGGTTCAGAGCAATTATCTCACATTCTTCTGTTCAAAGGCTTCTGAGATACATTAACTTGTATGCAATAAAAGGAATCTGAGTTTGGAGATACTTATCAGGCTAACCTTAAATTTTCTTAGGTACTTAGGAAATAGTTTAATATGCCAGAATGGTAATTATAAGATTTCTAGGGCAGAATATAAATGCTCCAAATCCTATAGCTTATTTATTTTATGATATATGTTTACATATTAGGTGATAAGTGAATTTTAATTAATCTACTATTGCATAATGGAACACCTAATGGAATTGTCGTTTTCATGGAAGGTCAAAACTTTGCATACAGAAGTTTTTCTAAATTTAAGAAACAACCCAGAGACCATAAACAGAAACAGGAATAAGTGACAGCACTCATGGGAAACGGCCTCACCATTTTAATCCATGTATTTGGTAAAGCTCTAAAATGAAAAAGAAGACTGTTAAATTTAATAGGTTACAGATGATAGAGAATTAATACAAAGGAAAGCAATAGCTAGGAAATTTATATAATTTATAGAACATTTTACCTTCTGTATAGATGTGTCCAAAGAATTTAAAAGAATTTTTAATTTTTTCTCCAAAGAATTAAAAAGAATAATGGTCATGACTGTCCTTTCTGTTTGAAAATGGTGTTTCTTTAAATCTATCTGCATTTTAAAACAAATAGTGATGCCCATTGACATTGTTCTGCCTTATGTTGAATTGACCTCTAGGTCTTTGGTTCACAGTAACTCTTGGGGTTTGAGTCCTCTTTGTCACAGGGCACCCAACATTTTTATTTGCGTGCATGGTCAGTCTGACTCTTTTCAACCCCATGAACTATAGGGTGCCAGGCTCTGCTGTCCATGGAATTTTCTAGGCAACAATACTGGAGTGGGTTGCCATTTTCTTCGCCAAACATTTTACTTAGAACAAGCTAAACTTTTTTCATTTTGTCACTGTTTCTTTTATAGTATGGCAGCAACTGCTGTCATTTCTTACCATACTTGGAATATTAAAATATCCTTTGCAAGTGCAGTAAAAGAAAATCTAAAAAACAGCCATGCTAAAAGACTAGATGCAAATTAAGCCATATTCTAACATCTCGGTTGGAGTTTAAAGGACTGTGGCCCTTTGAGATTAAACCAAATTCTAGATGTTATAGCCAAAGGATGGCTGAGATGACCTAGAAAAGTTTAGTGTAAATCATTACATGCATATATCTTTCTAAGCATGATGACTCAAAACAGGAAGGAAAGAGGGAGCAGTTGTTTAGAGTTTAGCTGTGGTAACATGTGTTTAAAGGCAGGGGGCAAGGATGAGGGGAAAGGACCACTTTGGGGTTAGATTTCCAAAAATGCCATACAGGTAAAAATAGTTTGGAATAGAGAAAAGACTTGTGTCAAGGATGAATCCTTTAGCTCAGAGTACCCCTCATTTTAGATACAGTGACCCATTTGTCTGACTTTGCAAAACAGACTAATTATGTGAATCCTTGCCGTGGGTGCACATATCCAGTGATGGGACCGTCCGGTTTCTTAGGAAAATTGACATACAGGATTTCTTACTTGTCATTTCTTGGAGACTCCACAGACAGCTCCAAATGTGCAAAAGTTGGGAGCACATCTTTTTCACAAAGAAATCTTTAATGCTGCCCTGTAGTGTTTTTTCCTCCACCATTTCCTGTGATCTTTCAAATAGGTTCATTAAAGATCTGGGTGTTCCAAAGTAATTCTTTGATGTGGTTAGTACCATTTGTGGTTAATCTAATTTGTGGTTTATAGTTGGCCAGAGCATTCACAACCTCAAAAGCCTTTTCCAGGTCTTCTCTGTGTAGGTTTTGGCGGCTTCTATGTACTGTGAAGAAAATGTTGCTGCTCTGATGCCATAGCCCATGAACATTGCAAATTTTCCCTGAACTACAAGAACCATTTCCACTATATTCTCTCCAGTCTTCCTCCTGGTTTCAGACTGTTGGTAATATGTTGGCCTCACTTTGGTTTGGAGGCTTGGGGATTTCTTCTTGTTGTTGTCTTTTTTGTTTTGTTGTCCTTCTTTGAAATATAGATTATTTCTCCAGCGTTTTACTTTGACTGTTTATTCATAAGAGAAATGTATTGTGCAAGTCTTCCCACACAGACACTGTTTTAGTTTCACTGTGGCCTTTAGCAAGGTGCTCTTAACTGATCCCGCTGGGTGACTCTCTGGATCTTCCCCCATCCCCTCTGCCCATCTCCCAGGTTGCTTGAGCATAGAAAACCTTTCTTCCATACTGTGCTGTTTCATTTGACTCACATTTCCTTGGATTCTTTATTCATATTTCATGGTGCTGACTTTCAAGAATAAAGACGTAATTGAGAGGCATGCCTGGAGTGCGTAGTTTGTTTTTGGCTGATAGTTTGATTGATTAAGATGGTCGCGTTATTCTGCTTGATCCTGACCCAACACGTCGGCTCACCTCAGTGGACCGTGGTATATGGACAGCGGCAGGTGCAGGGAATTGCCCGCTTTAGCAGCGCTCTGACATACTTGATCTGTTTCTCCTCCCCTCAGGAAAAACTTTGCCAGCAGAAGTATAATGTCTCCTGCATAATGATCATGCCCCAGCACCAAAGGCAAGGATTTGGACGGTTTCTCATTGATTTCAGTAAGTGAAGTACTGTATTTACTTTCATGATCCAGGGAGCTGATGGCTATTAAAGGAGAGCAGTACTTAAAACTTTTTTTAACCTACTTTGTTGTTTTTATCAACAGATAATGGGTTTTCTACTTATATTTACATAGGTTAGAAAATCTTCCTCAAGTGAAAAATGTATTGCTGCTCACTATTGTACTCTAGGAAATTGAGACCCCATCTCTAGCAGTGTCACCAGCTCACAAAGCCATTACCCTGAATGAACCGGCAGAATTACATTCCATTCTGTGAGGCTCATGCTCATTAGCACCAAAAGAGGCAATTATTTGTGATTAAAGCCAGAGGAAGTGTTATTTAAAAGGATTTTCAGCTTTCTGAAATTCTGCCTATAATCTTGTGCAGTACAGAGCAGAAACAGGGATTTTTCTGTTTAGAAAAACAATTCTATAGGTAGCCTATCCTTGGAGCCTCTCTAGTAGAAATAAATATCTTGTTTTGTTTGTTTCCCTTGTCTGTTAGGGAAATTACTATGGAAATGTTTGTATTTAGAGGTTGCCCAAGTAATACTTTTTATACACATTGTATCTGCTGAGTCTCCTCGATGAAAATCGGAATACTACTTTAAAGTATGCATAAAATAATGTTTAAAGAAAGTTGGTTGTTTATTTCCTCCTTTGTTTATATTAGATTGGATGTGTAAATACAGTATTATGGCTGCATTTGGAGATTTTATTCAAACTATCCGGGTAACAGGAAGACCAGGTATCTTATGATAGTAATCACTTATGACCATGTGAAAATCTGTCACTAGGAACTGTGTGCTTCTTCATTACCAGAGTTAAACTGAAAGAAGGAAAACACAGCAAATCATGTAATCTTCATAAGGTACATCAGATGCAAAACCAAAATGTAAATATACTCAAGGAAAACCACAAAGTGACATGTTGAGTCTAAATCTATATTATTAGATGTTGAAATATGAAATTTTGGGTGTAAAAAATAACTATATAGCAGTGTTGGGCTGATTTGTATAATTTATTGACATTGAAAGATGGTATTCTTCTTTGAAGTATTTTAATTGATTATTTTTATATTTTCAGATGATATTTCTAGTCATTAATTCATTACCTTAGTCTTACTCTTCTTTCTTGATCTAGTTATCCCACAAAAGGTCGTCTTACCAGAAGTTCACCATTTTATTTTACAGCCCCAGTTGTAATGTGTTCTACAGGCAAATCCAGTTGTTTTATTTTGGAGCTTTTTGTGGCCACTGTTCACAAGTTGTCCCTAATAATTTTGGGTATGCCTCGCAGCCGTTTGAGCCTTGAATTTTGGATAGCATTTGCATGCTTACAGAGTAAGGCAGGCTACTTAGTTCAGTATTCGTGATCTTCCAACAGCTAGTTCCAGCCTCTCTTTGGGGCTTTTTCATGTATTACGTTGTATATTAACCTCCATTTCCTCAAATACTTTGAGCAGGTTCCCATATTTCCATTGTCTCTGCTGGGCCTTCCTTAAATGACCACTTCCTCCTTTTCTAGCCTCAGTCTATTCAAAATCCTACCCATTGTTAAGAACTGGCTCAAGAACCTCCTTTTTATTTTTTTCTTAATTGGAGGATAATTGCTTTACAATGTTGTGTTAGTTTCTTCTACACAACCACTAAATCAGCTGTAAGTATACACACATATCTACTCCCTTTTGAGCCTCCAGCCTCTTCTTTTTGATCCCATCTCCCAGAATTACATCCTGTTTTTTTCTTGGCTTTATATCTCCGCAGTGTAGCACTTAGATTCAATTCATTCTTTTGTAGTAATTATTTGATACAAGTGTCATGCTTCCAGCTTGCTGTAAGCTCCTTGGATACCTTCTTTATATTCAGCAGGGCAGAGCACTCAGTATTCTGCATTAGATGTATTTTTGCTCATTTGAATGGAATCTCCAAAGTGATATGGTCACTGCCCATGATGATTGTCTACCTAAAGTTTAAAAGGGACTGGTACTTACCAGGTAAAAATGCAGGTCTCTAAATATAGTAGCCACTTATTTGTTCAGCATGGTCTGGTACAGAGGCCTTCTGCATAAAATAACAACCCAGGAACACATGCCAAATCTGTATGTTAACCATTTTAGTGAAAACTGTATTAGAGTCTACTCTGTTCTTTAAAACAACTAGGGAACACAGTGGAATCTATCTGGATGGCTCAAAGCCATCATGATGAATGCCATCCATTAGGGTGCAGCCAGGCAATGCAGTGCTAAAAGGTGTCATTTTAGATTTTCTCTTTCATGTACCCTTGGCATCACTGCACTGGAGTGGGTTAAGAAGTATGGTGAGTGATTTGAATAAAGCTGAAAGGGGATTGGTGCTGTTTCTTCAGAGAAGAGGAGATCAGGGGAAGAATTTTATAGCGCTCAAAGAAAATGGGGACTAGTATAAACCAAACAAATTCAATTTAAAACCAAAAAATAATTCCTTGGCTGCACACGTTTTAAAGAAGATAGAGTAGGCTGCTGCCAAAATTGATAGCCTCTCCTCGTTTGGAGTTACTTAGAATAATAGTAGATAAATATCTTTCTGTGATGATTAGATCCAGTCTTTTGCAGAAGGAGGAGATAAACCCCATGACCTCGCATAATCCTTATCGACCTTATAATTCAGAACTCAGGGCAAAACAGATAACCGGAGTTACAGATTATCTAAAATCTGCTCTGTTTTTTTTTAAGGAACCTTTTAAGGGTTAAATTTATTTTATCTCTACTTGTACATGAGCCTGAGGGTCTTGTGGTCTGGGCAGGTATTTTCAGTAATTTAAAGAAGGTTGTAAGGCATGAAATCTCTATTTGGTTTATAATAACTACTGGTTCAGGAAGCTAAAACAAGACACCAGTAGAAAGAAAGCTGTTCACTGCCCAGCTGCCCACTGGCACACAGAATTATAGACATGGGCACAAAATGATGAGTGAATATAAAGAACTGTGACTCTAAAGCTCTGAACACTGCTCTCAACAGATGGCATGGTCATCCCAGGACCAAATGCTGTCCTTGGAATAACGTTACTGTGTGTGTCTTCCTAGGACAGCTTGTCTGGGATGTGTCAGAGCAGGGCTTGCCCAGAGGTCATCTGCAGATTGGCCCAAGTGACTAAGGGCACCTACTCCCAGTCTGCTCAAAGCCAACTCATAGGTTTGTAACTCTGCCCAAAACTTCAGTCAGAAGTGGATAGCAGAAGGAGTGACTTGTCATGGGTTGAAGCTGATACTCTATTTCTCTTTCTCTCCTGCTTTCTAAGATTTCCCTCTCTCCCTCAGTTAGAGAATTTCAAAGTCCTCCCCTTCTCTGTGTCCACACACATATACATACAACTCTCCATCCACACCAGGCATCTCACAACTCCAGAGAAGCCCCCTTCCCTCAAAACTTCTGTGATTCCTGCTTCCAGGTCTCCCAGGGTGAGGCAGTAGCGTGTCTCTGCCAGGCCGTGCCCTGTCCCTGCTGCCAGAGCCCCCCAGCCGTGCGTTTCCAGCTTACTGCTCTCCCTTCAATTTTGAAGTACTCTCAGACTCAGAGGAAAGTTCCCATCTACTCCACCCCAGACCCCCAGATACTGACATTCTGTCACATTTGCTTTATTGTTCTCAGTCTTCCTCTTGCTCCCTCCATCCCCTCTGTCATTCTGTATTTCTTTTCCAGAATCATTTGAGAGTAAATTGCAGACCTGTTGCACTTTTACCCTTACCATTTCAGTGTGTTCTTTAAAAAAAGAAAAAAATGCTCTCATACAAAACCATAAATTATCAAAACCAAGAAATTAATGTTGATTCAGCATTATCTGTTATCTAATCTACCTATCTTGTTCAAATTTCAAATGTTGCCAGTTTTCACTTATGTCCTTTCCAGGGGGGAAAAAATTTTTTTTCCCCAGTCCAGGATCGCATGTTGAGTTATTATATATCTTGAGTTATTTGGAATAACACCTTAGTCATTTTTTGTTTTGTTTTGTTCTTACCTTGACATTTTTGAAGTATACAAACCATTTTTTTACACATTGTCCCTCAGTTTGGGCTCGTTTGAAATGTTTCCTCATGAGTAGATTGGAGTTCTCGATGTTTTGGCGGGAAGACACAGAAGTGACGCTGGGTCCTCCCGAGCACCTCCCAGCAGGATCACATGATCATTTCTTTGTCCCGTTACTGGTGTAGGATGATGCCTTTCAGATTTCTTCACTATAGAATAACACTTTTCCCTTTGTAATCAGTAATATCCTAGTAAGAAATACTTTGGAATTAAGTAAATATCCTGTTTCTCATCCAATTTTTACCTACTACTTTTAGTGTTTATTTATGATTCTTATCTAAAACAGTTATTACTTTTGTAGTTACCAGATAATGATTTTTAAAGTCCCAATGTATCATCTACTTACTTGTTGATATTTGCTGTAAGGAAAGTGAGTGAAAGTGAAAGTTGCTCAGTTGTGTCTGACTCTTTGTGGCTCTTCCTTTGTGACTCTTCCATGGACTATATGGTCCATGGAATTCTCCAGGTCAGAATACTGGAATGGGTAGCTGTTCCCTTCTTCCCAACCCAGGGATCAAACCCAGGTCTCCTGCACTGCGAGCAGATTCTTTACCAGCTGAGCAGCCAGGGAAGCCCAGAGCTTCCTTTATTAATTTTTTTAGTTAAATAATCACTTCATTTATCTCATTATCCTTTAATTTATATAATTATGGATTACTTAATGAATTTTTATTTTATTCTATGGATTATAACCTGTAGCTGCCATTATTTATTTTGATATTCAGATTGCCCCAGATTTATTCTGTGCGAACTGCTTCAGACTGGCGCCTGTGTCCTTCTGACACGTCTGATCCTTCCTTACTTTCTGGTACAACAAACACGATGTGCCAGATTCATCTTACTCTCTCTCTGACCCAGCCCTGGAATCACACATTTCTATTTAAAAAGTCTTTAACTCTTTATGGTGAAAAACAGTGTAAAAACCAAGATCTGAGCACTTAGGTGTCCATACTGCTACTGGGTGTCATTGCTTCTAAGGCCTCTCAAGGAGGAAGAACCAGGAAAGAAGAGAGGTATGTTTATGTGTGTGTATGTATACACACACACATCCCTGTTATGAGTTCACTGAGCCTTGCATTCAGATCAACACCTCTGCAGAGTTTTCGTCTATCCTTCCGTATTATTGTGTTTGCAGCTCTCTCGTAGTGAGAAACCTGATTTCCATTACCTACAGTATATTTATTAATGTGCTTAGTCCTAGAATACACATTAAATCATTTTAGGATTGCTAATCACATCACTGTATAAAACAGACCTTCTAATGAGAGGTCAGTAACTGTATATAGTTCTTCATGGCTTTACCTGAGTACAACTGTTTTCAAATGTTAAGAATATAGAAGAACATGATTTTCAAAGTTGAAACTGAATGAAAGGGTATACTCAAAGAAGTGTTACTCCTTCCTCAGTCCCATTCCTGAGCCTTTCCTTCAGGTCACCAATCTTATTAGTTTCTGTTTATCCTTTCATTGTTTCTTTTGGTACAGATACTTATGGAGCAGTGATAATCTGCTGTATACACTTTCAGTTGTTAGGACTGTGCTTGGTGGGGCAATGGGTGGGCAGTGACGCACTGTCTTTTACTTAGGCCCGCAGAGCCAACACCCTGCCTGGGGAGCAGGATGCAAAACCTAGGCTCCTGTGCTGACCCAGGAGAGACCCAGGGAAAACAGCTGATTCAGCAGTAGGTTGCAGAACATTGTGCCAGGGAGTGGTGAAACAGGCTGGCGAAAGCACGTACTTGTGTGTTTGTGTAAACGCATTTATCTGATTCTAAACTGGATGATGAAGAAGGATGAGAGAAGATTCATTTCTTACCTTTTCATTCAACCTTGTTGATTGGGAAACCCTACATTCAGCTAAACACAAGCAAGAGAAATGAAGACACAGCTCTTGCTGGGTGGTTAATTAAGTTCACTGAGGAGACATCAGTTGTTGGACAGTATGTTTCTACAATAGATATTGAGAGCTCATGGCATGAGAAGTTAAAGTGAAAACATTCAGGGTGAGGAAAGAGCATATTCAAAACTGTGAGCATGTACAGAATCCTGTTAGATATTTAGGGTACAACAAAAGAAACTCCAGGTAGATTAAAGACTTAGAGATTAACAACAGAAAGAACATTTAGAAAGTAAAAGAAAGGATATCTAATTATTTATCTGGTCTTTAGATGGTCATGGACATCCTAAGCATTAAGAGAATGAAAGAAATCACACACAAAAAATAGACAGACTTCACTGTATAATAAAGTAAAACTTCTATATGGGAAAATATTAATATTTAAAAGCAAACATAATAGGAAAGATGTTTGCAACAAATATACCAGGTGAAGTTTTATTATCTGTAGTATTTAAACAAATATAAAAGTAAAGGTTTTGATAGTGTTAAAACATAAACCCTAATGGGAAAGTGAGCAGAAGTCATGAACACAAAATGTGCAGAAGAGGAAAAATCATTGATGGCAGCAACAGCGCTGACATTAAGTGTCTAATATGTGTCAGTCACCGTCATAGGAGTCTGTCCTCACATCACATGTTGAGATGTGTGCTTTTAGCCTCATTGTCAAGGGTCCAGAAGTAGGAAAAGTAAGCCAAAAGAGGTCAGCATTTCAACAACAGCATCCATCGTCATTGCTGACGTTTCTAAAGCACTTACTGTGTGTCAGGCGCATACTGAGTCGCCTCAGTTGTATCCGACTCTCTGTGACCCCATGGACTGTAGCCCGCCAGGCTCCTCTGTCCATGGGATTCTCCAGGCAAGAACACTGAAGTGGGCTGCCATGCCCTCCTGCACGGGCTCTTCCCGGCCAGGATTGAACCTGCATCTCTTGAGTCTCCTGAATTGGCAGGTGGGTTCTTTACCACTAGCACCACCTGGAAAGCCATATATGAGGTACTGTAACCCAAATTACACAGACTCACTTAATCCTTGCAGATACCCTCAGAAGGTGGTCACAGTTCTCTCTCTTTTGATGGCACAGAGACACTAGGAAACTTGTCTAAGATCACTCCTGAGGTACCCCATAGAAGAAGGCTAAGATAAGGTGTAAAAAGTATACTTTTGAGGACTGTGGTATAAGTGAAATTTAAAGAAGTAAATTAAAAAAGCTTAATTATCAAGGGCTGTAGGTTTTTTTGTTTTTAAGCTTAGAGAGACTGGAGCACTGATGGAGAAAAACCAATGAGAAAACAAAGGATAACCAGAGGGGTTGTTCAGTACAAACGAGAAAAGGCATTTGATGAAATTCAGTATTCTTTCCTAATTTAAAATAATCAAGCATACTCATTTGAATCATAAGAATTCTAAATCTTATATTAACTTTTTCTTCTTTGTTTCAGACTTGACTTACTCTTAGGGGAGGGAGCTATAAAGAGTAGATGACAGTTGGGTCCAGGAGTCTACAAACTTAAATCTACAGTTTTCTTGAGACTAGTATACAGATGACAAGCTTTTCAGTTACATAAATTATCAGTTAACTTTACCTTCAGTCAGTCATTTTAAAAACAACTGTTTATTTGTAGGCTAATCACAAAAGTTTGTAAGCAACTTCGATTCTTGGCTTTCTCCACTGAGTATTAAAATACTGTATGATGTATCAGGGTTGTCCTTCATGGAACAGAAATTGCTCTGTATGAAATTCATAATGAAATATGCAAGGAAATATGAATGATGGAATGAGTTAGGTACTTATTTCCAGAAATCACCTTTGCTGATCTTTTCTATGATCTTGTATGTCGAGAGGTTTCCCCTCAACTTTCATGAGGAATGTATACTATTTACAAACTCAATCTGTCTTTAGTGTGTGCTGCTAGAAGATGTGTGCAAATGACCCAGTTTTGTGCCTACAAGTTATGAACTTGGTCGTGTCACCAGTGTGGTTAGCAGTGTCCTTGTACTCGTTCACTTTTCTTAAGAATGAGATGTGGATTTAAGTCTCATTCTTAAGGAGTCCACACACCTGGATTTAAGGAAAATAAGAAATACAATAAACTTTTAAGAAAGGATGCTTCTGGACACCATTTAATATCTAGTTTCATCCTCACTGAGAATTAACAGATTAACTTCCATGCCTCTTTCTTTCCCTGATCTGGTTCTATGACAGAGATCTCGTAGGTAGTTCAGAGAGTCCAGTTCCAGTCTTTCCTTTAGCCTCTTTATAGCTCTTGGCTGATTTCTTGAGGAAGCACCACCTAGACAGAAAGCACCTTCTCTCCCTACTACTCTGCCTTTCTAGGTCCATCAGGCAGAATTAGAAAGTCACATGCTGCATCTCTACCTACAATATTGTGATGTTGAAAGTTCACATGATGTTGGTGATGTTAACCATGTTACCTCTCTCAAAGAGACAACGTCTTCCCCTGTGTCTTAGATGCTAGCCACTAGCTTAAATGTTATATATCTAAATACCGGGATACATCTGATAGTATTTCTGGTTACCAGCTAGCAACTTCCAGTTTGAACAGTCAGCCTTCAATAGATTACTTTAAAAGAGCTACCACTTACAAACTTTTCACAACACAATTTAAGTAAAACTTAAGAAAACTATTAAACAAAAATTTAGAGTAACTTCATCCTACCTGAAAATTGCATGCTTTTTTTAGAACAAAATTTCTGATACTGAGTGGCCTGTCTCCTGTAGAAAATAGGAGTTTTAAGTTAGGAATCTAGTTGGTTGGGTTCCAATGTGCCACATTTTACCTATTAGTAAATTCTGAAGAACCAGGACTGGACGGGAGTCACTAGCTTCTCTCTGAAGCCAAGTTGAGTACCATATCAGGACAAACAGGTTCTCCCCAAGAGCTGGATACTTAGTGTGGCAGGCCCTGGGGAGATACCACTGCTCTAGTGAGGGTCTCTGGGCATCTCTGCGCCATTGTGGTCAACTTAGGACTACACTTTCCAACGAGTGACCCAGGAACTGGTCCAGCTAGCCAGAGATGTTGCAGGCTCCATAGCTCTAGTGCTAGTCACCTCACCCTGAGCAGCCTCATCCTTTCACCCTGGCAGGCATGTGAGTATTATCTTCTTCCTGTTGGCTGGAGGCCATGCAGCACTCCCTGGGGGCATAAACTCTGTTGGGTAGGCTACAGGATAAATATTTCACTTTCCCCTATTTATGAGCCCCACAAGCCAAGCATCAAAGATGTTTTAAGAGACCATGGCAGTGTGTCTTAGGTACATGATCTGATGAAACACTCTGACCGCCTGTGAGGAGTTAACCAAATTGAATGAAGGAGCTGTATGTTTGACATGTGCTATTTACCTACTTTTGTGATTTTTATTTAATCGTTTTTCTTTTTTTTCAATGGCACTGACTATTAAAAAAAAAAGTGCTCTAGGCTGAGTAAGTGCAAAGTCATTTAGAAAGTTGCATATGTCTTTTATATATTCATGGTTTATTGTCCATCGTGGAGGTAGAGCCTTTGTTCTCTTCTGTCATCTCACCCCTAGAAGAGCCTGGCACTGCTCAGTCATGTCCAAGTCTTTTGCATCCCCATGGACTACAGCCCACCAGGCTCCTCTGTCCATGGAACTTTCCAGGAAGGAATACTGGAGTGGGTTGCCATGCCCTCCTCCAGGGGCTCTTCCTAACCCAGGGATCGAACTCACATCTCCTGCATTGGGAGGTGTTCTCTACTGCTGAGCCATCAGAGAAGCCCCTGGCACTGATCAGGTCTTTATTATTTATTGAATAAATGTTAAATGAATTACCTCAGGAAGAACTTTCTTAATGTACTTTCTCTTCTCACATGTGATTCTTAGGACTAAGAATTTTATCTTATTAGAACATAATTAATTAGGTGTGGTTTGCTCTCTTCCAGATGATTGTACACCCTGCCTTCTACTGAGGTCTGGTATTTTTGTTCAAGGGCAGCCTCTGTCTTAGGATCATATAAGTTGCATCAGAAAGGAAGCTGTCCATTATCTATATAAACCTTGAGCAGAGAATTGAGAGCTGTGACAAAATGCACATTTACACACAGTTGGTCAAAGAGATATTTATCTTTTCCTGCCTTCATCAGATAATTCGTTTCTTCATGCATTTATTTTGGAAGGAGAATTCCAACTTTAGTCCTAAGAAACTGTCACGGAAGTTTCTTTCGTTGCAGAGCTTTCCCAGCAGCTCTCCTCCCATGGTGAGCGCAGGCTGAGCAACCATTAAGGAATAATAAATTATGCTTTTGAAATGGTGCTCAAGTCCTTTATGGCCTTTTCTAAGATAGGAGCTGCTCCCCCCATCTCCACCATGACACTTGTTGGAAGATAGAACCAGCAGCTGTATCCTCAG
This sequence comes from Bison bison bison, assembly GCF_000754665.1. NCBI lineage: Eukaryota > Metazoa > Chordata > Mammalia > Artiodactyla > Bovidae > Bison > Bison bison. Next base: position 8,818,744 of record NW_011494881.1, read on the forward strand.
ACTTTGGCTGGGTTTTGGAAGACATGTTTTGACCTGTGTAATCAAATATAATGATGACATATCTTTTAATAGGATTCTAGTTTATAATATAATAAGGGAAATGGCTATTTTTCCTTATTTTCTCATTATAATATGTTGTACTAGAAGCCTTTGTCATGACTGCTTTATTACGCTGGGCTGAAGTACAGTATATTTTAATATGCTAAAGATAACATCAAGGTTGAAAATTGAGCTCTTCAGTGATTTATTCAGAGTGACTGTTGCTGAAGGTATTGAAATGAGTTGCATGAGGCAGTGCAGCTAACGATTTATTTATGTATCTTTTTTTAAACTAAGCTTGTCATAAATAAGAGCAAATAAATAGCTCTTATAGAATAGTTTGTATTCATGCATCAATGAAAACATTGTAAATATGAAACATACGACCTGCAGCTACCATTTTGCCTTACATAGCTGAGAATGTTTCAAGTTTTGGCATGCAGGTGGATTTTTTTTTAACAAGTCTTTTGCCTGTTTCAATTGTTTACACTGACCAGCATTTGCAGCAAGTAGTTTTGAATCCCATTACTGGGCAAGCTCCATTCCAGGTGTTCATATGAGAAAAACCTAGCCTTCAAGAATAAAGGGAAGTTGGCAACACCGTCAGGGCTTCCCTGATAGCTTAGTTGGTAAAAATCTGCCTACAATGCAGGAGACCCTAGTTCAATTCCTGGGTCAGGAAGATCTACTGGAGAACGGATAGGCTACCCACTCCAGCATTCTTGGGCTTCCCTTGTGACTCAGCTGGTAAAGAATCCGCCTCCAATGCGGGAGACCTGGGTTCGATCCCTGGGTTGGGAAGATCCCCTGGAGAAGGGAAAGGCTACCCACTCCAGTATCCTGGTCTGGAGAATTCCATTGACTGTATAGTCCATGGGGTTGCAAAGAGTGGGACATGACTGAGCAACTTTCACTTCACCGGCAGCACCATCACGGGGGCCAGGACTTGTTTACTGCTTTACCCCAACCCACGAGCACAGTGTCACACTCATAGGTGAGCCCACAAAAAGTTTGCTGAGGAAGAGAAATAATGAATGCCCAAATGTAGTGTGTCCTCTTCTCCATGTCAGTGACAGCACCTGTCCGACTGACCCAGCCAGATCTCAGATCTCCTCTCCATCTTTGGTTTTTTGCTTCTTTTTAATTTTTCATTCATTGATCCCTTCATCCTTTCCTTCAGCCAGCACGCTTTGCACAGACTCTGCCGGGGTTGGCCTTGGTG
>NW_011494881.1:8820104-8822339 GCF_000754665.1 Bison bison bison
ACACTTGGGCTGCATCACTGCAGAGGAGGAAATGCTTCCAACTTCCGTTTCCATTTTCCCAGCTAAGATATATGCAGGGGAAGCATTTTTTCATTATTAAACCAAGAGCAAGAAAGATTTTGTTCCAGTTGGTTGAAATTAGTGCTATACCTGGTTTTGGTTTCAAGGAAACTGTTCTTTGTAAACATGTTTTGCAGCTTGTAGTAGTATGTTTGAAGTAGAATATTGTAAACATCCTCTCTCCAGGAAATTTCTAAATAATATATTTAAAATTTCAGTTGATTGTTAAGCAGAAATTTTTTTTTTATATCCATTTGTTTTGGGTTAAGCAATTTTCTTACATTTGTTTAGAATTCTGTTAGGAAAATACTAGTTAGAAACCTGATTTTTTTTCTCCCTCATGGATTTGTGTTCCATGTGGTTCTACTCTAATATTAGTGCTGCATTTTCATGTTTACCAATATAAAAACCTTGTTTAATACTTATTCACATTGAGTCCTGCTTTGAGCTAACACCATAGAGGAGTTCCTTTTTTCCAACAAAATTGTTTTACATTAATGTTTATAAAGTGCTTTAAAATAGTTTGGTGGATTAAGAATAATTCAGTTATGCATTTGTCCACATTGAAAAAAATATGCAGTGTGATTATATAGTAGAAGGTATTGAAAAAAGTTGCTGAAATCTTGAGGAAAATATAATGCAAGTTGACCTCACTATACACAATATATTTGCATATGTCCTTGAGGGGGATGTTTTGGTGATAAAAGTATAAGAAACACAAGAGATTACTATTAGTCATGACTGCGGTTACTTATGAAGAAGAAAAGAAGGGTAAATAGGACGGGACAGGCGGGAGGTTTGTAGGGGGCTAGCTGGCAAGCTTCTGCTTCTTGATCCTGGGAGACGGTTATAAGGGCAGTTGCCTTATGATAATCTATTAAGCTGTATATATTTATTTAATATGTCTCTGTGTTTAATTTTTGCTTTTTTTTGTTTTTGTTTCTTTTTTAAAGAAAGTGACGTTCTTGAAATAGGAGATCACGTCCTGTGTTATCTGTTTTAGAGCTTAGACTTTTACATGAACATAAGGGGATTCCCAGGTGGCGCCCCTGTAAAGAACCTGCCAGTGCGAGAGACATAAGAGATGTGGGTTCAATCCCTGGGTCAGGAAGGTCCCCTGGATAAGGGCACGGCAACCCACTTCAGTATTCTTGCCTGGAGAATCTCCATGACAGAGGAGCCTGACTGCAGTCCATGGGGTTACAAAAAGTCGGACACGACTGAAGCGACTTAGCACACACAAGTGTATTTGGTATACTGGCATCACCTTTATGTCAGACTTTGCAGGATCATTTATTTTTTATTTTTAATTGGAGGATAATTGCTTTGCAATGTTGTGATGGTTTCCACTGTACAGCAATGTGAGTACACTTACAGCCATAAGTCTACCATATCCCCTCCTCCTGTGTTTCCCTCCCATCCCACCTCTCTAGGTTGTCACAGAGCACCAGACTGAGCTCCCTGTGTTATACGGCGCCTTCCCACTAGCTATCTATTTTACACATTGTAATGTATATATTTCAGTGCTATGCAGAATCATTTTTATGTGAAGGAAGTATCCTGAAATTTACTAGAATCGTAGCCTCTCAAATGTTAAGTCCGTTAGAAAACCAGCATTCCTGTAAATTATGCTTCTGCTCTTAAAACTAGAGAAACATAAATGAAGGGCTATATGTTAACCCAGGTGATAAAATAGAGGATGCAGGCAAGGAACGGCTGTGCAGAATAGGGGTGAACTAAGGAGAGAATATGGAATGGAAAGACCAAAGAGATAAAGAAGAGACACTGCAGCATCGGGATTGTTTTTCCTTTTCTCTTCCCTCCCTTCCTTCCTTCTTTCTTTCCTTCATCCCCCCACCTTCCCTCTCTTCTTTTCTTGTTCTTTTTTTCTTTTAATAACTTAATTTGTTTATTTTATTTACTTTTTTGTGTTTGATCTTTGGCTGCACTGGGTCTTCGTTGCTACACGCAGGCTTTCTCCAGTTGGGGTGCAGTGGCTTCTCTTGCAGAGCACAGGCTCAGTCATTGTGCCACACGGGCTTAGGGACCACAGCATGTGGGATCTTCCAGGATCAGGGAACAAACTTGGGTCTCCTGCACTGATGGGCAGGCAGATTCTTTACCACTGAGCCACTAGGGAAGCCCCCCACCCTTTTTTTCTTTTTTTGATCCAAA
>NW_011494881.1:8822439-8849093 GCF_000754665.1 Bison bison bison
TTGATCCAAAATGAGGGAAAGCAATACTGGCAGACATTGTAAGTGTAGGAAATTGCCCTTCCACCAAGAATGCTGAGTGTTCAGCGTTCTGATATTTGGGGCAGATTTTTAGGCACTAGAAACAGTGCTTACAGAAGAGAAAAGATGTTTAAAAGTTAGATTTTTAAGAAAGGTAAGGAAAAAGGCTAGAATGTCTTAAAATGAGAATAGATTCTGCTGATTATTTGTTGCAAAAGCAGGCTTCCTCCTTCTAAAGAAACAGATGACTCTCTGTAGATTAGAAGTCCTTCCCTGTGGTTTGCCCAGTATTGGCGCTTTTCCCCATGAATTTAAGGAAGCTAATGAGATTTTTTTTTTTTCCCTACCAAAGCAGAAGAGCTGTATGAGGACTCTGACAGCCTTCTACCCCTGCAAGTTTCAGTTGCATCCAATTAAGAATTTACAGACCATAATGAATGTTTTTAGAGAGGAAATAAATTGAATGACACCTGTGAATTTGTTTTAAATGTTGTTTATTTTACCAGATAATTTAGATAAATCTCTCTTGAAGAGGAAGAGAAATCATGAGTTTTCATGAATAATCTGGAGCTTTTCAGAGGATTACTTTGAAATACCTCCCTGCTGACTTTTCATAAATTAAGCATAAACTTTCTTTGACCTCATCACACATAATTAAATAGCTGTTGAAGGGTTAAAACCAGCTAAAAAGCAATTCTGTATCTCGATCCCCATTCTCCAGCAAAATTATACAGGAAGTTTCTTTTGGTTCTCAAGCAGAGTAATTACAAGAGACAGTTACATAATTTACAGTTTCGGCCTGTTCGTCCATAATCACACACTTCCACCTAGTTGCATATACCCCCATGAGTATCCGCATTATACTTTGATTTGTAAATGATGATGGCAGTGTAATTGATTGCTTGCATGTAGCATATTGAATTGATTCTTAAAAATGAACTTTAGCTGTTAACATATCTATTTGAATTCCTATTTACGTAGTTTGTGGTTCTTGTGTTCAACCATTACATACTGGTTAACAAATTAAATTCCCAGAGCTTTTTTCCTTATTAAATTTGGAAAATGTAGTGTTTGTCCACAACCTAACTAGAAAAGTGCCTAGAACACAGTGGGCATTCCACTGCTGAACGCACCGTTAAACAATCCCAACCTTTTGAAAGTTGGATGGACATTCTTTGATTACCAGAGACCACAGAATATAAAGGCTTACAGGTTTAATACTAGTAATACTGTGGCAAAAACTGTGCTAATATTAATATATTGTTAGCACAGCATTTACTACAGTATTAACTAGTATTAAACCTGTAAGCCTGTATGTATATAATAACAGTATAATAATATTAGCACAGTTCCCTCATAGCTCAGTCAGTAAAGAATCTGGCTGCAATGCATGAGACCTGGGTTCAGTTCCTGGGTTGGAAGATCCCCTGGAGAAGAAAATGGCAACCCACTCCAGTATTCTTGCCTGGAGAATCCCATGGACAAAAGAGCCTGGCAGGCTATAGTCCATGGGATCACAAGAGTCACACACGACTTAGCAACTAAACCACCAATATTAATATATTGTTACTGGAGTCTCAGCTGTTAAGTACTTCTTGAATTAGGGAGCCAATCTAAAAAGTAGACTTTGAGAGATAATCACCTACTAACTGAAGGGGTAGTCACTGATGTCTTTTCATACCGCTAGTGATGATGCTTCATAGTTTTTTGTTTTTCCAGCAGCTAACATCTAACTGTAGCCAGCTGGACTTTAAGATCCCTATAGGATTAAAGGCTAGAAACTTCCAAGTCCACCCGCAAAGCAGCCAGTGACTTGACTGAATACCTCATCCCAGCCTAGCTTCCTGCCCCATCCAGCCTGCAGGTGCAGGAAGCTGCACTTCTGTCAAAATGGGCTCATCTGTAACCCGCTGGGGAGACCACCTTTTATTGCCAGAGGCTTTTTACTTCCAATCCTGTTTGAAAGCTTAGAGGAGATAAATAACAAGTGAAAAGAGAAGTTTCCGACTTCTATAGACCAGTGAAATAGCACTGTTTGTCTAAGTCAGCTGGGGTGATAGGCCATGCTTTGGTTTTAGAAAGTTGTCTCAAAGACAGACCCTTTTTGAAATGTACTTTAAAAACAAAGAGAAATTTTAGATTTTGCTTCCCACTTTTTCCTTTCTTCATTCTTGCTATATTCTTACATCTGCTGTGCGGAAAGCTTGTCACTCATGATTGGAATTACAACATACTTTGTTCGGTTTTTGAAAATTATAACTGGGAAACACACACACAAAGTATTGTGGGGCAGTTGTGGGAGAGGAAACAATGGAAAGGCAAGTTGCTCTTCTGTCTGTCTTGTCTCCCAAATGTGGTTTGAGATCAGTGGCCAGTGTCCATGCTGGTTTAAATGCTCTCCCTTGGTTGGCCGGGTAGGATTAGACCAGACTATTAGAATAACTTTGTCAGCCACCCTCCACTGAAGCTCAGTGGTCAAAAGAAGCTCCCGTTTTTAAAGAAGAGTTCAGTTGTAATGTTTTACAGAGAACGGTCACCCAGGTGCAGCATTGTGAATATATACTCTTACATGCTCTGAGCAGATGCTTTATTTGAAATGTGTATGGGTTTAATGCAGTGATTAAAATGTTGTAACTGTTCAAAGTTAAATTTTTGTTACCAGGATTTTGCAAGTTTGATATAAAAATTGTATCCAAGTTTCAACTTGGAAGAAATTTAGTTTTTGAAATAGTTTTTCAGATTGAATCTCTAGTGTGGACTTTTGCCTATTTACAAGAAAGGGCATAGTTTTTAAATGTCAGATTACTTCATCTTAAAATTTTTTTTGGTAAATTTGTTTTTCCCAAAACTTTCCAGAATTTAAAAGTGGTTTGAACTGTGGAAACCCACAAAAGGTCCCAAAGGAGGGCATTCTTCTGACATGTTTTTCTAATTTCTGTCACCTCAGATGTCATGGTACCAGTACTGTATTACTATTATCTAACCAAGGGTGCCTCTGAGTGATGAGTCAGAGCTTAACTTAATTTGCAGTAGGCGAGGGCCTCATAAAAAAAACTAGTTACTTCCCAGATATATTTAAGGAAAGTTGTTTTTTTTTTAATTCTTGTCTTCCGCAAATGATTTTAGTTTGGGAGTAAGTGATAGTGACAAATTGATCATTTTGTTCTTTGTCAGAGGTGCCTCATCTTCCTAATAAGAAATTTGGGAGACTGAATCTATTTCGTACATGATCACCTTCCTAGAAAAATTATATTTTTCTAATACACCAGACCAGGACCTTGATGGTGTGGTAACATGGCATACGTAAACAAGTATTTCTCAGTTAAATGTTTAAATTGGTGAAGCTTCTGTGAAGTCTGTCACAGAGTTCTCTGCCAACTGACCCTCTTCTCCTCTCTGCCGTTAACTCTCAGGTGTCTCTGTTTCCCCCAGGATTCATCTTCTTCTTGGATCTCTCATTAGGCACCACTGCTACCACCACAGCCCTTTGTGGGGTAAGACAGAAATAGAAAAGTGGGATTGGTATACCACCTCTAACATTCTGGCCGAGGAGTAGTCCCCAAGATCCTTTGCCTAATATAAACCCTAACACTTCTGAGACCAGCCTAGCTTGAGAGGCAAGAGTTGTGATTGGATGAAATATGGACATCTGGAGCTTTTAAAAGGTTGAGTGATTCTAATGTGCAACCAGGGTTGATAACCTTTGGGCAAGACCACAAGATAGAAAAAGGAGAAATAAAGAGACAGTGTCACTCAATTAAATCAGTTATTAAAAAACCATTGACTCATTTTTACCCTGTGGCTGTCTCACAAGGGTCTGGCCCTGGTCATCCCCAACTTGGTAACTCATTCACAGGTGGGCACCTTCTCCAACACAAGGGTGCCACAGAGGGAGGAGAGTTCCTGCCTCCTGATGTCCTATTTATGAGTTTGTGAGTTTGTATATGCAGAGAATGACCACCCACTCTGAGAGGCCACACCCACTCACAGACTCATGGAACGCATCTGGTAAATTCTAGTACGGTCTGTATGGTTATACACACGCACACCCCCGAAGCAGCAGGGGTGTCAGGCCCCACATACACATTCCCCAGGGTGGCGGTGGGGGTGGGGGCATGGCTTGAAGGAATACCACTCCTTTTCCATGTAGTCTTGAAAGCAAGACAGGGGTGTTCAGTAAAAAAGACCAGTGGCCCCACCACATGACTGAGGAAGAGCCCAGCATCAGCGCAGTCTGCGGAAGAGCCTGTGGGATCTTTGAAAAGGGAGATCATAAGGGGCACCTTAGAGAAACAGACTGGCGTGTGACCCAGGGCAGCCAGCCTTCCCTCTCCAAAGACTTGCTGTCTCCATTCTCTGGGTTTCACTGGCTCAACCCATGTTCCCAGGGACACACTTGAGTCTTCTGGAACATTTGGGTTTTGTTTCATCTGTCTTGGGACCATCTCCAGGTTCTTGCTGAAGCCCTCCAGCCATCATTGTTACTGTGGTTTGATGCGCTTGCTGTTTCCTAAGGGTAGTCCTTGAAGTTAAAGACTTGAGGACCAAAGGGAATTTGGAGGCACAGAAATGTGCTTGCTGGGAGCTTTTAGTCGCCAGTTTCTTGAGATCGTTCCTGAGGCAGAATATGTTTGCCTTTTTTTTTTTTTTTAAATCATAGTTTCTTCCTCTAATTTAATTTATGTTTGGGTGGTTAGATGGGGATGGGGCAGTGGAGTGAATGGAATGGTTTTCAGCTGCCTCAAGCAAAAGTAGGAAAAAGGAAAGGGAGCTGTTCGCTGCCTCCTTCTGTCCCAATTTTCTTTCTTTCCCCTACAATAAGGATAAGCAGTGATCAAATGACCAGGTTGAGATTTCTTTCATTCACTATGTTGAATAATAATGATAACACATAACACTTATTTTCTGTAATATGCCAAGCACGGTTCTACGTGCTTTGTATCCATTCATTTAATTATTATGACAACCCTAGGTGACAGGTATGACTGATTACTCTCCACACTTTATGGATGAGGGACCTGAAGCACAGAGGGATTAAATAACTTGCCCAAGGCCACACAGCTGTTACACGTGGACTCTGGATTCCATCACAGGCAGTCTTGCTCTAGAACCCTTGCCCTTAACCAACCTGTAGTGCCTCTTATGATCTGTCATACTGTGTTCAGTAAGTGTCGTATCGATTTATCATACTTGTGGCCTTGTTGCCCATCTTTACAAATTCTTCTCATTTTTTATTTAATGCAGATGGTTTCAAAGTATGGTCCAGGGACTGCTGGGGATCTCGGAAGCCCTTTTTAGGGAGTCCGCAAGGTCATAAGTGTTTTCAAAGTTATACTAAGACACTGTTTGTCCTTCTCACTCTCATTCCCCCATGAGTGGACAGTGGAGTTGTCGAGAATTTCATGACCTGTGATACCACAACAGATTGAATACCAAAACAGATAGGAGAATCTAGCTGTTTTCTCTTAAGCTAGTTGTAGAAGAGTTTTGCAAAAATGTTAAACAGTGCTGCTACTCTTCTCACTTTTTATTTTATTTTATTTTTGTATTTTAGAAAATGATGTCAACACATAATGGGTTTATGGGGTTTAAATAAATATTTGTCAATTTTTTTTTCTAAAATTAATATATGTAGCCCTTATAAACAGAAGCTCTTAAACCATTTGTTTTTAATGTAAAGAGGTCCTGAGACCCAAACCTTTGAGAATCACTGACTTCATATATAAACCCTTGCTATTCAAGCATGGTTCATGGTATAGGAACTTGTTAGAAATGCAGACTTTCAAGCCCCACTCCAGACGTACTGAATCAGAATCCAGTTGTAACAAGAAGGGGATTGTTTGCACAGTGAAGGTCGGGAAGCATAGTCATAGAAGCTACAGACAAAGCCACTCTCCAACTCAGTGACCCTGGCTGAATTTCCGTCTGGTGGGGCTTTCGAGATTCTCCACCACCGAGGAGCTGGGTGAGGTCTTCTCACCGAGGTTCTTCAGCCACTGTCTTTTCATTGGCCCTCCTACTGCACAGGGCCATTGTAACATCCTCATCAAAGCCAGCAGCCTTATAGCAGAGTTTATTCCAGTGCTCCTCAAACGTCTGTGCATCAGAATCACCTGGAGGGCCTGTTAAAGCACAGGTGCTGGGTCCTGCCGCCAAAAGTTCTGACGAATAGGCTGAGGATTTACAGCCCTAACAAGCTGCCAGGTGATTGCTGATACTGTTGGTCTGGGGGACCACACTCTGAAAACCACTGGTCTTTAGGCTGTAGACTGAGAGGTCAAGCAGTGTTTATTCAAGCCATAAAATTATGGGAATATTGCCGTAAACTTCCATGTCTTCAAAACCAATCTCTTAAAATACAGAATATCTTTAAAATTAAAAATTTCCAATTTCGCCAAGGACACATCTGCGCAGTTAAGGATTCAGGCAGATCCAGATCACAGGCCATTTAGAATACTCCTCTTCAAACAGTGAGAAGGCTAAGGTTCAGCCTCCTTCTTTACTAATTGCAGAATCACCACAAAATTTCACTGAGGAGACAAGTAGCCTGTCAAACTGATTTATCTCTACTGTTCAAACTGATAACATGCCATTTGTCCATTTGGTCACAGAGCTGCTTAACCCCAGAAACCAGTAATACATGAGTGTGGACCAGTGAATTTCCGAGTGTGGACCAGTGAATTTCTGTCCACAATCATGAGATCCATGGTTAGAGCCACTGGATTTCCTCTGATCCAGAGCAGCCATAAATCCCTGGCCTGGTGTCAGTTCCCAGGTTTGCAAACCCAATGCTCTCTATTGATAGGAACCCTTTAGTGGGGTTTGCTGAGCTAAACAGGTGTCTGATGAAAACTTTGTAATCCTTAAAGATTATTTTCCCCTAAAAGCAACTGGTTACTCCAGACCCATATAATCCAAATAGATGGGAGTTGGAAATACTTTGCCAAAGTCTGCCCTTTTGTCTTTGAGGAAGTTCATATGGTTTGGCTCCAGGTGGTAGAACATAAAGATGTGCAAGGGTGAGCGTGGCTGCCTTGGAGAGGAAAATCCTTACCCGTGCCCACCCCCTTGCTGGAAAACATTACTCCACTCTGGTTTAGTCTACATTCTTATTAACTTCATTACTGATTTAAAAGAAAAGGAGTGTGTCATACTAATCAAGGGTTAACCTTGCGCTTAATATGCTGGGAGTGCAGTTAATTTGGGAATTTAGGCTGCAGAAACAAATCTTGACCTTAGATTGTTCCCTCCTTATCCTAATGTGGTAACTCTCTACCTACAGGAAGGCAGCTCTCTACCACTTTTTTTCCCCTGCCCTTAGGAGAGAATTAACCTCTTCAAACACTGGGGATCAGAGCTAGTTAACATGAGGATTGCTTATCTTACTACAGGTAGGTCAGCCTCAACAGAGGTGAGGTGAATTTGGGTCCCATGCAATACAGCTTAGAAACACTTACTTCTTTGCAGACCTCGCCTTATTTTTCCTTTCCCTTTAAGCAAATACCTTGATAATCTTTTGAATTTAGTGCGTGGTTCATACACTAAAACTTAGACCTCACTTTCTCTTGGGTAAGTAGTTCCAGTGAAGCAAATAAGAAGCTAGCTTCCTCAAGATAGTTGATGTGGGTGAGGGGTGTTGGCCAGTCAGCTTTAAAGTACAAGTCTCCTGCTCACAGAGTTAAGCGCTTTTCACCAGCACCTCTGGCTCACAATTTACAGGGAATAATTTCACCAGCGATTAATTATACTGCAGCTACTGGGATTTGTCCTCCAAACATCACTTTGTTTCCAGTCTGAACAGCCAGGTTTCCCCAGGGGTAGTTCAGGTTTTCTGATTCAAAGTATTCTGAGTTGAGGAAAGGCATTAGAGCACCACAGGAATCTATTCACCAGGGGTGTATTGTACTTGTTTCAGATGCTTCAGGATAATATACCGGCTTCCAAGATAAGTGCTTTTTATTTCCCTTCATCTTAGATCAATTATTTGGAATCTTTTTGGTAAGTTAAACTTAAGAGCTGTAACTTCACCACCACATCGCCATAATCACTTAATAAGTAACTGTTCTTACTAAAAATTATTGTCATTGGGCTCTATAGTGATGCTAATTTGAGGAGCCTAGAAAAAGTAGAAGGAAACACAAGATGGCAAGAAATTCATGATTTAAACCATTCCATGTTATGAAGGTCAGAGTCATAAAGTGCCACCAGCTACAGCTTTTTTGAGGGAAAGTGCCTGCTGCAGGTAAAATTTAAATATGTATTACTTCAACCTTGTGCACAAATGGAGTGGAAAAGACACGGCAACTTTTCCTGCTAAACTGTTGTGTATATTTTAACATATTACCAATGACTTGACTTTACTACCAAGGAATCCGAAATTTGTCCTTGGTTATTTGTTTGTTGAAATGGATTCCGTTTAAACCAAAATTTCTCCTTCAGGAGAAAAGACTTTGTGAAATTACAGATGGCTCTTAGCACAAGTATAAGTTCCTTCCACGGCTGTAAGCTCCTTGAGGGGCTCATGAGTCAGAGAGGAGAAGGGAAGACTGCAGGCAGTGCTGCGATGTCTTTGGACAGTGGCATTGTGTGGTCTGTAGTGTGGTGGGGCCATCATCCCTGGAAACCTGCTTGGTGTGTTCTGGTTGGAGTTTGGGCTTGCAGTTTTTTCTCTCCCACACCAGGGAAAGTAGCACTTGCTGGCAGGTGTGGGTAGCCTTTGCAGCCTTTGCTAGCACGGCACAGAGGTGTTCTCTATGAACGTCCAGTGGGCTTGGTATACACGTTCTTGGCGGGGCTCAGTCACAGATCACAGACTATGTCCAAGGGAGCGTCCCGGGGAGACAGCCACTGAACACAGTGGGAGCAGCGAGTGCTGAAAGGCCTGTGCCTGGATGTTCTCCAAGGCCCCAGGTTGCCTAACCCGTCTGGTCTGAGGCCCTGAGAAGGTGTGTGCTACTCTCTCAGGGTGTGAAAGCATGAAAAGTTGTGTCAGCTGTCTTTGGGGGGAATTCTGGCTGCTTCCCTTTAGCCCAACAAAGCACTCATGGGAAGAGAAGACAGAACAAAGAAATATATGTGCTTCCTGGATAAGGTTGCTCGTCGCAGAGGGGACATAAGGTTGGGAGGGCGCAACTTTGGTGGTACGGAAATCTGTCTGCTGAGCTTCGGGGTGGGGGTGCTTACTGTTCCCAACTGTGGGGTTCAGATGAGAACCAGTGAGGGGCTAGGGAACTTCACAGTCACTGCCTCAGACTTAATTGTGGGATCCTGTGGACAAAAATGGATTGTTCCATGTGCACGATACTATGGTTCTTTTCCCCCACCCTCCCCGACTCCCATCCACCCCGGAGGTACAGAGCTGGGACCTCCAGCTGACCCAGTAAATTTCTCAGCATGTACCAGCACTTAGGAGGCAGGTGACAGATGTGCCAGTAATCTGTGTCCTGAGGTTCGGGTACCCTTTGTATTCTGGTGATAGCGCTTCTGCACACTGACAGGGCATAATCCAGGCTGGGTTCAGCACAGTGGCCATCCCTGTTAGCATTCCTGGCACACCGCTGTAGAAAGCCTCTGTGTGCAGCCAACTGACATGTCGGCAGTGCTTTGACCGTCAGATTTCATGGTGCTTGTTTGCATTCAGTCAAATACTTTGCACTTAAACATGAGTTAAAGAGACAAGTCAAAAGACTTCAGCAAAACCTAAAGTTAAATATGTGCCTGATCTTCATAATGGCGTTCAGATTAAAACCATCAAAATGCAAAATGCTGTGGTTATACCCTTCTAGGGTAAGGCTGGATTTCTTGTTGTATATTTCTGCATTATTTACAGTGATTCTGAGAGGCAGGAAAATGCACCAGAGACATTGCTTTCTCCTTTTAACAAAAAATCCAAAATTGAGAAAATTCTTGAAAATGCAGCCATTTTGGAAATGTAGATAAAGAAGAAAAACGCTGAAGATTTGGGTGGTTTACAAAGCAGCATGATTTTGTAATTGCTGCCACCTACTGTATGTAGTTGATGTTTGTTTAAATGTAGGAAGTTCATGAAGGTGAGGCTGTTGCAATAGATAATTAGAGCAAGGTAGACATCATTAGTTTATAACATTTCTTCTCTACTCAGTAAGTGGCTCTTAATTACCGAGACAGCCGCCAGCTTTCATTCATTACCTTCAAGTGGGTTTAAAGTTTTTTTCTCATTTTAAAGTTCCTTTGCCAAGGAACCTTCACGGTAATGCTGTCGGGTACGTGTTCAAAAGCCTACCAAGCTCAGGGCTTTTCTGCGTGTACATGAAACAGTTTGTTTTAAGGAGGTTGTTTTGTTTTAATTTGTAGGAGCAACGGTTGGATTATAAATTAATTTCCATGAAAGAGGTGAAAATAGAGCTAGTGGAGCTGATAGGAGTTGCAGCAGTTGACTTGAAAGACGTTCTTTTATTAGTCCTGAAACAAAGCTTTAGATCCGCCGCTAGTTAAATGTAACAAGCAATACAGAATCTCAGTCAACAGAGGCCCTTGTCTTTTATTAAGACCCAGCTGTTAAAGGGTCATTTGGTTCTTCCTGTGGAAAATAACCCCCCCATTAATGTTCGGGGTGGTCTCTTGACAGGATTTCTGAGTAAGTGCCTGACATTTAGTTTTTGAAAGGATCTGAAGCCAGGGGACTTGGACGTTGAGACTTATCAGAAGTAATGTGTTCAACTTTAAATTCGTTAAGTATGCCACAACGTATGCCTGAAACGCTGCCATCAGCTAAATGAACTGACTTACAGGGCTGCTGTAAAGGATTCGGGGGCATAAGCCTCGTGGATGTCAGATCCACGGTAATATAACTGGGAAGAGACTATACGTGAAATGAATGCACTTCTCCGATGTGATGTTCCTGTGTGATATGTTGTGATGTGATGTACCCTGTTGCTACTTACAGTGTAAGTCTTACATTATTTTGAGTGGCCCCTGCTCCAGTGTCTGAGAACACCACAGTGAGGTCGACTTTTGCTTTGTCTGCCCTAGGCTATTTGCTTTCTCGAAGAGAAGGCCAAGCAGGGTCTCCTGAAAAGCCACTCTCCGATCTAGGCCGTCTCTCCTACCTGGCCTACTGGAAGAGTGTCATCTTAGAATATCTCTACCACCACCACGAGCGGCACATCAGCATCAAAGCCATCAGCAGAGCTACGGGCATGTGCCCCCATGACATCGCCACCACTCTGCAGCACCTCCACATGATTGACAAGAGAGATGGCCGGTGAGCACCCGTGTCCTGGGCGACCCAGCTGCCTCGTAACCATCTTACCCCAGAAAGGGTCCCTAAAGTTAGGCAGATTCATTCTAGTTAAATATTAGAGGTTCCCCAACAATATTACAAAAACTTTTCTCCTAAAAAGAAAACAGGCAGTGACACTTCTTTGCTAGTCAAATTTAAGTTTGCTCCACATTTTCATTGATGAGCTTTCTGGTTTTTTGTAACCCAGGTAATGTTAGTGCTAGCAGAGATCAGTATCGGAAGGTGAAATGAAATTTCAGCTTTTGATTGCACTTTTTTCTGCCTCCTCACATTACAGATTTGTCATCATTAGACGGGAAAAGTTGATATTAGGCCACATGGAAAAGTTGAAAACCTGTTCCCGGACCAATGAACTTGATCCAGAGAGTCTGAGGTGGACCCCAATCTTAATTTCTAATGCTGCAGTTTCTGAAGAAGAACGAGAAGCCGAAAAAGAGGTAATTTGGGTTCATCAACCTAAGTTGTGTAATTTCAATCTTGTAGCATTTTTAAGCTAAGGTCATTAACATCATTGTCAAAAGCTTGGTTATGTAGAGAGAGCTTGTGAAATGATATGGCACTAATTTATCCTAAGTGAGGTTGCATGGTAAGACATGATAATTTTATTGAGTATGAAAAATGAAACGTTTATCATTGATCACAAAGCAGCATTTTTCACTACTGACAGCATGTAATCAGATCAAATTTGGTGCTGAGCTCCAAGACTGCAGTGTCAATCGATTCATTGTGTTTATGAATTTGCTTAAAGTGCTCCATGCCAGTGAGCATGTAATGTAGTGATAAGGACTCAAATCAATTCGCTGCATCATTAATACTGCTAAATATCCCATGAAACCCAATCTTCTTTGATTTGTTATCCTAACTGATGCAAAAGAGTTCTGAGATGATGCAGCTGGAATGCTGCTTGACTGGCTGATTATCCTGATCAGAAACGACTTAGAGATCCTTTGCCTTTGATCCTTAAAGGCTCTGACTGTATAACTGCCCTCACACTGACCCGCCATTTTTACCTCCCCTTTAGGCCGAGCGGCTAATGGAACAAGCTAGCTGCTGGGAAAAAGAGGAGCAAGAAATCCTGTCATCTAGAGCTAACAGTAGGCAATCACCTGCAAAAGTACAATCGAAAAATAAATATTTGCATTCCCCGGAGAGCCGGCCAGTGGCAGGGGAGCGAGGGCAGCTGATGGAGCTGTCTAAAGAGAGCAGTGAAGAAGAGGAGGAGGAAGAAGAGGAAGAGGAAGAGGAGGAGGAGGAAGAAGAGGAGGAGGAGGAAGAGGAAGAAGAGGAAGAGGAAGAAAATATCCAAAGCTCTCCTCCAAGATTGACTAAACCACAGTCAGTTGCCATAAAGAGAAAGGTATGTGTCTGTTTAGATTTTCTGTCTTGTGAGTCAATTTCAATCAAATCTTATTTGTCATCGCAAATATTCTATTAGTATTTGTTTCACTCTCCATTCTTTAGATGTAGTTTATTTGTATCCAGTCCCACCGATCATATATCCTCAGCCTTTATCTTACAGTCATGATTGTGTTTACTCTTTGTGGTTTGATGGTGCTGTGACAGGAAACCAGGGACAGGCGGCTTGCTAGTCTGGTAGTTACTGCCACCTGCTGGTTTGCGGGACTGGAGTAAATCAGGTTGTGGGAACAGGAAAGGGCCCAGGGGAGCACTTAACCACTCTCCAGTCAATTTTGATGAAAACCTCAAGGCCTAGAGAGGATAGGAGACTTGTCCAAGGTCGCACAAATCATTAGAGATGGAGCCAGAACCAGACAAATGCTCAGACTCCAAGCCCAGTGCTCCTGATGCTATTTCCTTCTCTTGTCCTTGGCATAGAATTGTCAGAAGGTATTTTAAGCCCATAAGTTTAATGCTGGTATTTTGGATTTGTGCAAGTACAGATTCTTGACAAGTCTCCAGTCGTAGTAGCCTGGTGGTTTCTATAGGTACACATTCCCGGTGCAGAAGTTAGAAAATTAATTTTGTCTTTAGGTAACTGCTCAACCCAGATCTGCTGTCTTTGTCTTCAGTGTCTCTCTGCGACACGCAAAGGGGCCAGATAGTGTAGGATATTCTAATAGTGAGAATGCAAGTTAAGGCTCTGCCCCAAGGCCCCGCTGTGTGGCTTCTGTCAAAGCCCCTGCTGTTCTGACTCCCAGGGTGGTTGGTGCTCCATCGTCTGAACCTGACTGTGTTTAAGTGGAAGGGCAGCTGGGGCAGGCACAAGAAGAGCATCCCACAGAGTGGACTTTAGGCTTCTGAATCATATTTTGGTTTCTACAAGGAACATGTATCCATGTATTATGTATATAACAAAAGAAGTTTGCTTCAAAAATAACAAAACCCAGAATTATCCGTGGCGTGTTAAGTGCCTACCATCACACAAAAGGACTCAACCTAAAGAAAACCAGTTCTGCATATTGGCTAAACCCACGTTTGGGAAAATTCTAATGGATTAGAGAGTGCAGGCTGACTGAAGGGATTAATAATCATAAATACTAAAATACAGAATATGACTATCAAAATTTATATGTGCACTTCAGTGAACATCCGGACAGTTAAAAATGTGAGACTCAGTAATTCTTGGATATAGTTTACCTAGAGTTTGAGTTTTAATCAAGCATTTTGTACTCGTCTTTGCAATGTACTTTCAGTAATTTTTCAGACCCATTATTGACAGATTACATCTTAGCAGCAAATCTACCTGTTATTCTTATACTTGGATTTTGTATCATTGAGTACATCTTTCTTGGAAAAAATATTTTATGTTTTCAATTATGGAAAGTAATTTGTGCCAACCTCTAATGCAATTAGAAAAAATTGTTATATCTTACATAAGTAAGATACATTCCACATGTCTTTACATTTTCTTTAGATGCCGTCCATGTTAAAATATTTTGTAAAATTATCAGCTGCCCTCATCCTTGCAGGCCACCAGTACATGACTCTAATGTTGTCTGCAGAGTAATTCTTTCTTCAAGTACTCTTTCTTCTTTCCTTTTCATTGTTCCTGAATTCCTGTGAGATGGGGAATGAGGGGCTAGTCTTGTGTACTGTCGTGTGTCTTACAGTGCCATGCTCGTAGTAGGTGCTCCTTGAACAGTTATCCAATGTTACAATGAGTGACCCAGTGGCTAGTTGACTGTTGAAACACTCATAGAGACGCTGATGTCCATGATGATTTTAATCACTATAACGTATAGGATTTTGAAGCCAGCAGGTACTACTCGAAAATAATATGCCAGAAAAGCAAACCTTAGCTTTTAAAAATCCACAGTGCAGCTGCTAGGATGTTCCCTCTCAAAGCATCTGTTTGAGTAAACAACTGTTTTATTTGGAAAACACTTGTCTGTGTAGTAGGCGCCCGAGAGGGATGTTAAACATCAAATGGAAGGTTAAGTACAAAGGCATTACAGAAGTCTTTACGTGTAAGTCTCAGACACGCGTTCAGTACATGTTTGCCGCATATCGACTCAGCAGTGTAATTTCTCATGAGCTCTGATGTATTATGTTTGGAATTAATTTCAGAGGCCTTTTGTACTAAAGAAGAAAAGGGGTCGTAAACGCAGGAGGATCAACAGCAGTGTAACAACTGAGACCATTTCTGAGACGACAGAAGTACTGAATGAGCCCTTTGACAACTCAGATGAAGAGAGGCCAATGCCACAGCTGGAGCCTACCTGTGAGATTGAAGTGGAGGAGGATGGCAGGAAGCCAGTGCTGAGAAAAGCATTCCAACATCAGCCTGGGAAGAAAAGACAGACAGAGGAAGAGGAAGGAAAAGACAATCATTGCTTTAAGAATACTGACCCTTGTAGAAGTAAGTGGAGGAATTATAAAAACCTTACCCTTGTGAATTTCTGTCTGTTATTGCCAAAAACCAGGCACCTGAATTCTACCCAAAGGCATCTCTGAGGTGATACCGACCCACCAGAAATAAGTGCTCATCTGTCCTTTCTCATTCATAAAAGGTTCTATCCCTTCTTCCTGGAATTGGATTTTATGTTAAACAACTTCTAAGGCCAGAACATCCCTCTAGGTGGGTTCATCTTACTTTCCAGAAATTGGCTTATCCTCAAAAACTTAGAAGTCTGTCAATAAGAAACACATTGCACTTCCTTGATTCTAATATGTACTTTTTTTGACATTTAATACTTATGAAATCAGAGTATATATTATTATTATTATTGATGTGAGCACTGAATGTTTTTCCCTGGAAAACAAATGTTAGTGAATTGATGATGAATCATAATCAGTGGTGTCTTCGGAGATGTTCTTATCAAGAATCATCTAAACCTACCCACACCATCACCATTAGCTTTGATAATATAGGATAATGTGTAAATCAGGAAATTATCTTTCCTTTCAAATTACTGTTTAACAGTTGCTGTTGCAGAGACATCCCACCCCATCTTCTAAAAAAAAGAAACATTATTGACTCTTCTTTGATGCCCTATTTAAAAGAAACCATCCCTTGCCTGTTGGGCTGGGAACTTGAGCTCCCAGCTGAATGATGAGGATTTGTGGGACATTCTTTCTACTCTCCAGTTGAAATGACTCTATTCAAAACCTTACTTTATTTTAGTCTAGAGAACAGGCCATCTCACTTTCCTGGAAACCACAGGTTATCACTCTTGCCTTTGAAAAGCCACAATTTTAAGAACATGAGCAGGCAGCTCCTTGACTTTCTGAATTAACAACAATGCTATTGCTACATACCTGTTTTGCGGAGGCAATGACATCTCACTCTGGGTATGGAGGAACCAAGCCTGTTCATTAGTCATTTTTTAGCATGGAATTTGAACCTTATTCCACTTTTTAGCTGTGTTCTCAGGAGTCTATACATGAATCATCACTGCCTTCATTCTCTCCTTTGTGCCACTTGCCTTAACAAATTCCAAGTGGCTGTATTATACCTGATTCCTTTCAGGATCTTCTTTCTTAAAAAATAGTTATTAGAAATTTCATCTTCTGATTAGCAGAGTTTTCCTAAAAAGGCTAGTAGATCTAGTAGCATGTGGAGTGAGAATTGGAGTCCAGAGTCACTGGTGTGCCTGTTCCCTGTTTGTGCAAATAGAAGTGAAGCCATTTGAACATCATGAGAGGTCTGTTAACTGGGTATTGTACTTTGCACTTCTGAAGGATCAGTCTATAGTACACGTCTTTTCAGTTAGCCAGCTTGAATGTAATACAGACAGGTAAGTTTACGTGTAATCCTTTTATTAATAGGTGAGCTCAGTGTTTACCCTGCTCTGCGCTGATTGGATTAGAAACCACTCCATTCTGGCAAAAGGGATCTCTGTTCCTTACTGGTTATTAATTAGATCTTGTTTTATTCTCCAAAACAGTGTTTCTAATAAGACTGTTTCTCTTTATGAAGCTTCTTCTTTAAAGTGAACCCTCCAGGAGATCAGTGGGGCTTCCCATGTAGCGCTAGTGGTAAAGAACCTGCCTGCCAGTGCAGGGGGTGTAAGAGACACAGGTTCGATCCCTGGGTTGGGAAGATCCCCTGGAGGGGGCCATGGCAGCCCACTCCAGTATTCTCGTCTGGAGAGTCCCATGGACAGAGGAGCCTGGTGGGCTACAGTCTAAGGGGTCACGAAGAGTCAGACACGACTGAAGCAGCTGAGCATGCATGCAGGAGATCGATATGATCATTAATTTTATAAAGATATTAAGACTTGTGTGTTTTATGTTTGTATTTATTCATATATTTACTTGTTTGCTTGCTTATGTTTATATAAATATATATATTTATTTTATAGAAATATATTTATATTCATACATACATACAACTAACAGTAAAAATAAGATTAGCTGAGCTAAAATGAACCTGACAGTTATGGTTTGTTTCTTATTTAATATTCAAACCATACACATTTGCACATGGATCCAAAATGCAGTGTGGATAGAATTAGTGATAAAAAGAATACTTGTATTTTAAATGTTCAATAATTTCACGGTAATTACATTATAGTGTGTGTCAGGCAGAAATGATCCTGGAGTAGATTAGAAATGTGTTTATGTTTTGGTTATTTAGTTATTCATTTGTTTCAGAGGTACATAGTTTATTTTTATGCCAGAGAGAATATTCAAATCAAAGAAAATAATTTCATCTGAGATCATTTCAAACCAGTAAATGTCCACAAGCAGAAGTTCACTTTCTCAGGATAAATATGGGAGCTAGGCTTCTATTCCTTTCTCCAGTTTAGTGGTGATTGGGATATGAGCTAACTTTAACCTCTTTCACCTGCATTTCCTAATTTGCAAATATTCAAAATGATTCTTTTCACATTGTGGAATTCCAGGCTTTTGTGTTAGAGAATATTTTGTTTGTTAAACTGAAATAAACTTATTATAGTTGCTTATATAATAATATAAGCACATTATTATTCATGTGCTTCCTATAAAAAAGCACAACCTTCTGTAAAGAATGGGTTATGTCGGGGGGGTGGGTAGGTGTACGGTGTGTGCAGCATGTATTATTTTCCAGACCTAGGTTATTCCCTCAGTTGTTTTTTTTTTTAACCACAATATTATTCTGTATCAGGTTTTATTATATCTTTAGCATCAAAGCTTAAAGTGCTAAATCGAAAATCAGTATTTGATAAATTATTTAGAAGAATGAATTCAAATTGTTTATGGTGATGCTTTCTAAGATTTTATTCTCCTTCCTCCCCCTTTCTGTCTCCTCGCTAAGACAATATGGATGATGGTGCAAATAACTTGAAAGAAGCCAGTAGAGACAATCCCGAACCTCTGAAGTGCAAACAGTGGCCAAAAGGAACAAAGCGTGGTCTGTCTAAGTGGAGGCCAAACAAAGAGAGGAAGACTGGATTTAAACTGAACTTGTACACCCCGCCAGAAACACCCATGGAGCCTGATGACCAGGTAACAGTGGAAGAACAGAAGGAGACTCCAGCAGACAAATCCAGCCCCTCTTCCACCAGGATTGAGGAGGGGGTCAAGGAAGCCGTGGAACCCCTGCTGCCTCAGGACGAAAACGGAAGGGAGGAGACGTGTGCACCTGTAAGTCCAAATAAATCACCGGCTGGAAAACCTGAAGACGATGTAATCAAACCTGAGGAGGAAGAGGAGGAGGAAGAAGAAGAGGAAGAGGAAGGAAATGTAGAAAAAGACCCCAGTGGTGCCAAGAGTCAGGAAAAAGAGGAGCCAGAAGTCTGCATGGACAAAGAAGACCCTGTGCGTTTGGATGATCATGAAGAGGAGGAGGAAGAGGAGGAAGAGCCATCTCACAACGAGGGGCATGATGCCGATGATGAGGATGACAGTCACATGGAGTCTGCTGAAGTGGAGAAGGAAGAACACCCAAGAGAAGCCTTCAAAGAAGTACTGGAAAACCAGGAGGCTTTTTTAGATCTTAGTGTCCAGCCTAGTCATTCAAACCCAGAGGTCCTAATGGACTGTGGTGTTGACCTCCCAGCTTCGTGTAATAGTGAACCTAAGGAGCTTGCTGGAGCCACTGAAACTGCCCCTGAGTCTGATGAGGAACCCCCAGGAGAGCAGGCACAGAAGCAGGACCAAAAGAACAGTGAAGAAGTAGATTCTGAGTTCAAAGAGGGAAACACAGCCACCTTGGAAATAGACTCTGAGACCGTCCAGGCGGTTCAGTCCTTGACCCAGGAGAACAGTGAACAGGATGACACCTTTCAGGATTGCGCCGAGACTCAAGAGGCCTGTAGAAGCCTACAGAACTACACCCACGCAGACCAAAGCCCACAGATCTCCGCCACTCTAGATGACTGCCAGCAGTCAGACCACAGCAGCCCAGTTTCATCCGTCCATTCCCACCCTGGCCAGTCAGTACGTTCTGTCAGTAGCCCAAGCGTCCCTGCCCTGGAAAACAGCTATGCCCAAATCAGCCCAGATCAAAGTGCCATCTCAGTGCCGTCTCTGCAGAACATGGAAACCAGTCCAATGATGGACGTCCCGTCCGTTTCGGATCATTCGCAGCAAGTTGTGGACAGCGGGTTTAGTGACCTGGGCAGTATTGAGAGCACAACCGAGAACTACGAAAACCCGAGCAGCTATGATTCTACCATGGGCGGCAGCATTTGTGGAAATGGCTCTTCACAGAACAGCTGCTCCTACAGCAACCTCACCTCCAGCAGTCTGACACAGAGCAGCTGTGCTGTCACCCAGCAGATGTCCAACATCAGCGGGAGCTGCAGCATGCTGCAGCAGAGCAGCATCAGCTCCCCCCCGACCTGCAGCGTCAAGTCTCCTCAAGGCTGTGTGGTGGAGAGGCCCCCAAGCAGCAGCCAGCAGCTGGCACAGTGCAGCATGGCCGCTAACTTCACGCCGCCCATGCAGCTGGCTGAGATCCCCGAGACTGGCAATGCCAACCTTGGCTTATATGAACGGATGGGTCAGAGTGATTTTGGGGCTGGGCATTACCCACAGCCGTCAGCCACCTTCAGCCTTGCCAAACTACAGCAGTTAACTAATACACTTATTGATCATTCATTGCCTTACAGCCATTCCGCTGCTGTAACTTCCTATGCAAACAGTGCCTCTTTGTCCACACCATTAAGTAACACAGGGCTTGTTCAGCTTTCTCAGTCTCCACACTCCGTCCCTGGGGGACCCCAAGCACAAGCTACCATGACCCCACCCCCCAACCTGACTCCTCCTCCAATGAATCTGCCACCACCTCTGTTGCAACGGAACATGGCTGCATCAAATATTGGCATCTCCCACAGCCAAAGACTGCAAACCCAGATTGCCAGCAAGGGCCACGTCTCCATGAGAACCAAATCGGCGTCTCTGTCACCAGCCGCTGCCACCCATCAGTCGCAAATCTATGGGCGCTCCCAGACTGTAGCCATGCAAGGTCCTGCACGGACTTTAACGATGCAGAGGGGCATGAACATGAGTGTGAACCTGATGCCATCCCCAGCCTACAATGTCAACTCTGTGAACATGAACATGAACACCCTCAATGCCATGAACGGGTACAGCATGTCCCAGCCGATGATGAATAGTGGCTACCACAGCAATCATGGCTACATGAATCAGACGCCCCAGTACCCTATGCAGATGCAGATGGGCATGATGGGGACCCAGCCATATGCCCCCCAGCCAATGCAGACCCCGCCCCACAGTAACATGATGTACACGGCCCCCGGACACCATGGCTACATGAACACAGGCATGTCCAAACAGTCTCTCAATGGGTCCTACATGAGACGGTAGGCAACATGGGCTGTCACAAAACCCCTGGGCATCTCTCGGATTGATCTGCACAAATACCTTCTAAGAGTACGATTTCAAAACCAGCAATTGGTGTGAATGCAAAAACATTTGTTGGCACCATTTATTATTAAAAAAAAAAAAAAAAGCTGTATGCAGCAGAAAGCCTTATAAAGTTGTTTTTCTTTTTATCTTTTTTTTTTCCTTTTTCTTTTTTGGTACCTTTGTTTCTGTTACTTTTATATGAAATTCTCTGCAAAGGAAGGCCTCTCTTTGGACTACATATGGAGGCAGCCACTCGCTGTGACTGCTTCCATTAAACAATGTGGATATCAAGCCCCGCCCCACCCCAAATTATCTGTTTTAATACTGAACCTAGAGCGTTTTTTTTTCTCCCCTGTCCACTCCATGTAAATGCCTTGACCGTTTTCAGTTCTTGTATATTTCGTTGAGGTGACACTTCAGCATGCCGCTAATGTCTTTGTTAGTGACAGTGCATTTGGTAGTACTGTACGAGTGTTGTGCTAACAGTAAGCCATTTCTTAAGTTTTTTGCCTTGATTAGGGTGCCCTAATTTGAGGGTTTAAAAAAAAAACTATATTTTTGTTAATTATAAAACTGTAAAGAGCTATAAAAGCTATTCCCATTTGGTTAGTCAAAAGGGTTTTATTGCTAAATGTTTGGTGTAAAGTTGAGACCCTTTTCCATTTTGGTGACAGATTTCTTTGGGGAAAAAAAGGCAGCTTTCTGTTTTATAAATGCAGACTTCTGTTTATTGAATGAAGCATATCTCAGTGTTTATCTGTCAGGTTTTGAAACATTTCATATATGTCCAAATACTTGGCAGGATTTAAAAAAATAGTGAATTTGGTGTAAAGTTGCTATTTTATGGAAATGCCTCTAACTTTACATTTTCATTCCATCTGTAGATTTTTCTATCTTTATAAAATATTGGAGTTATTTTTTAAGGAAAAATAGAGAAGTAGCTTGTGAATAGCTCAAACTAAGCTTACAAATCGCATGTAAAAAAAGCAAAAAAAAGTTATTTGTGTCTGTTTATATCGCTTCCTTTTTTGTAGCCTTTGTACCTGTACAGGGTGACTGTAAGGGCCAAGCAGGAGAGGCGTAATCCTTGTATAAAATAGGAGCCAGCGACACTCTTGTATTTATCTGTTCTCTTTTTAGTCGGTCACTTCAAAAAAAAAAAACAAAAACAAAACAAAAAAAGCTGTACATTTTAACATAAAATAAATTATGATGAGCCATTTTTAGCCTCTTGTGTCCTGTCATATTATGATTGATAGAGAATGACCAATTGAACTGTATATCATGTGTCACATCTCAGATCACATTCACATTTTGGGAAAATAAATTATTTAGTGTAAATCGGAGTTAAGAGATTTTCTGATTTGTTTTGACTTTGTGGGAGGGGTTGGCAATAAATAAGAGTAATATCTAATAAAACCATCACATATACCAAATACCTATTTAATAAATTAATTTATAATGGATTTTAATGCTTTTCATGAAAGTTTATTTTATGCTAGTGCATACCTTCTGTATGCCAATCATTGTCTTTAAAATAAAGTGAATTTGTTTTTTTCTTTTTGACTTTGATCTTCATTTGCAAAGGGATCCTGCCCAAATATCCAGCTGCCTCGTTTGTACAGTCTGTATAAAATCCCCTTAGGGCCTAGTCCATTGGTAGCAAACTTCATTTTTATAAACAGTAATAACAACAACAAAAAAAGCACCCAATTTGGACTTGATGTTTGAAATATCATTTTCTTGAATAAGCATGCAAGTTTTGCTCTGTCATGAATGAGTGATTGGATGTTATTTTTAGAATCTAAAGTTTAGGGGGGGGGGAACGTCATTGTTCACAAACATTATGGCATTCAGAGAAAGCCCTGTCTGACTGTTAAAACATTTGGTGATTAAGTGACAAGCCTAGAAACGAATGCTTGACTCGGCACCCGTGTAGGAAGGAGGACAGTGCACACAGCCCAGGGTCCCGGGCCCCGATGAAGGGCTTTGCCTCGTGCACTCACTCACCCTTACCATTTTTCTCCCACAGTTATGAAGCAGTCTGGGCTTAGTGTCAAGATTTTATCTTTTGATTCCTCCTCCCCAAAACTGTATAGCAAGTGGGGGAATATCTGTAGTAGCTGGAGGGAGGGCTTCCAAGAAGACACTTCTGCAAAGGCTGTTGTCACCAAGGGGAGAAGAGAACGTTTAAGGTGCTTTTCTGGTAGGAAAGGAAACTTCTCCTCCTCCTTCAGAGCAGGAAGTGATGGTGTGCTGTTGTTGGAATCAACTGTTGGCATCGGTTCTAGAGCTGCCGAGGATCTTAGCAACCCGGTGGATCCACACCTCAGGCAAGAGTCTGCCCCTAGGAGGGGTAGAGGGCTTGGGGGGATTTGCTAACCAGCTGACGCGGAACTCTGCAGAACCTTCCACAGGCCCCACCTGGAAACCATCTCATATTTAGTCTCTTCTCTTGTGTTAAATAAGGTTCTTTGGGGACTGAGATTGTCCTCTGTTCCACGTATTGCAATGGCTTGTAACCGCACCCTATGGTTTGTGTGGCGCCTGGGCTTACCACACTCTGCCTGCCTCACAGTCCTCCAGGGAGCTTGAGGAGAAGTCCCAGTCACTGCCTCAGACCTGCCGCACCGGAATTTAAGAACGGTACTGGGGACTCCTGGTGTCCTACAGGCTCCCCAGGGACTGCAGCACAGCCAGGAGTGGGAGCCCCTCTGCGGGCCCCAAGTCCTAACATTCATCACAGATGGAAAGGGTTGGTGGGAGAGAAGCTGCTGATCTGAGCCTGCTCTGCACTTGCCTACTCTCACTTAGAGAAATCAGCTCAGCCTTAAATGTGACACCATGGAGCCCAGAAAACAGGAACTTGGATTCATCAGGAGAAACAGAGTCATTATTAGGTTGAGACCCATGAACAGGCCATACCTTCTAGACCCAGTAATGTGTTCTTTCATTTAGAAGAATTTTTTAACAAGTGATTGTCAGTTGCCAGCCTGGCCTTTTTACTGGCGCAGGTGGTGCCTACCCAGGTGTGAAGGCATTGGCTTTCCTTGCCAACATTCCATTTTAGAAAAAATGACTCACAATATCACAAGAAAAAAAGTCACAAATATCCATCCTTTGCAGGAAATGGGGCAAACAAGCTAACTAATTGTCCAAACACACTGAACTGAAATCTGTGAGCAGAAACGAATTTGATTCTCTCCAAATCATAGTCTTTTTTTCTAGAACACTTTACTCTGAGAGAAGGCCATAACTTGTCAGCTCTCTGATTTAAAGGCTTAGCTAACTCATACGTAATGCTTTTAAAACTGTTGGGTGCTATACAAATATAGGTTACTTTGTTGTTACAAGCAATACTGGTTTACAGTACAAGTAGTTACATTATGAAGCAGGAGCTTCAGTTTCTTTGCAGCACACTCCTAGTTTTCTCCCTTCTCCTGGTTTTCTCCCTTCTCCATCTTCCCTATTCTCCCTCCTCCAACACCCAGGCATTCAGGCACTAGGGCTTCCTCTGTTTTCTCTCATTATCTCACCCAGTACAATGACTTCAAACACCACCTCTATGCAGATAGCACCCAGGATTATATTGCTAACAGTGGATCTTCCTCTGAGCTCTCTCTGTAGATTGAAGGTGAAATCATGGGTCATCTTTTGTATGTCTTAGACATGATGTAACTGGTGATCTCTAGCCCCTCCTTCCCCCATTTCTGCCCTGGTCAACCCCATCTCAGTATTAAGGCACCACCAAGAAACCAAATCACTACTTTCCAGTCCTGTCCCTTAAAGCAGGCTTTGTCTGTTCTCCAGGATAATTCTAAAATAATCTTGAATGCTAGTCGCCTGGTGCTATCTTAGTCCAGACCATCTTCCTCTTTCCTGTCAACAGTTCAACACCCTCTTACTGGTTGCCTCACCTCCCTACAATGGATTCTCTATATTTCAGCCAGGGTGATTTTTTTTCTTTCCAGAGTGATCTTCTTAAAACATAGATCAAACCATTCCCCTGCTTAAAAACTGATTGTGGTTATTCTTTGCACTTGGAATAAAATACAGTGTCTCTACTGTTCTGTATCCATCTCCTGTCTCACCCACAAGCCCCAGCTTCACTGATGGGCAGTTACTGAAACACACTCCCACTGGGTAGAAACATACTTCTTTGCCACCTCAGTGCCACTTCACCTGTGCTGTTCCTCAGCCTAGAATGTTCCGTCCTCATTTGGAAAGTGCTCTCCTTGAAGTCTCACCCCATCTTCTCAGGTCTAAAGCGGGTTTTCCCCTGCCTCATCCCCACTGCATCTCTCCCTCAGTACCTGCTTCCCTCATCCCATGTCGTTACAGCAGACATTTCGGCACTGGCCTCCTAACCCAACTTTTAGCATGCGGTAGGTTCTCAAATACTTGTTGACCAAATGAATATATCATTTCTGAAGAATTTAAACGCTTTTGCAAAAACGTCTGTTCTTCCTTTCCTCTACCCCTGGCTCCTATCTTAAAGAGGCCAGACTTTAACTTCAAAGTGATCTACTTCTGCTTTGCTCGACAGGACTCATAGCCCCACAAAGGTGGGAACATGTGGGAAGGTGGAGAGAAAACACCACAAGAACCCTCTGAGGGACACCAGCAGCCAATGGACCTATCCTTCCCACATACGGCTTCATAAATACTTCACGATGGTGTATAAAAGTAACATCTCATTAAAATGGAAATACTTCTTTCTGGACCAGAAATGGTCAGACCTAGGAGATAAGAACTGAATGTAGAAGAGCTATTGTGATCTTATAATGGGAAAGTTTAAGTAGGGGCCACTGGAATCCCTTTTGGTCCACACCTCTTTTCCAAGAGCCTGTGTATAGGGCTTCCCTCACCCAAATCTGAGTCATTATGAGGATCCATTATGGGCCAAGGTGACCCCAGAGCAGATCACGGGCAATCCCAGGGAGCCCTACGAGGGCTCACAAAAGCAGGGCAGCACCCCTAAAGTCACGGGGTGACCCTCGGGTGGCTTTACAAAGCTGCTGAGCTCCCAGTGGGTTCATTTTCCTGTTTTCCCCCTAGGCCATTATCATTTCAGGTTTTCTGTTCTTTGACTACGGGCATCAGCATCATTCTCTGGGTTCTGTCTGGTATCCAGTTTCTAGTTCTAGAAGACATCTCCCCCAGCTTTGTTCCTGCTGCTGCTTTCTCCTCAAGAATGGAATCGTGATCGTGGTGATTGGATTAGTGGGGCATGGGGGTGGGGAGCAGGCTCACAAGGCTGCCTGGTTCGCGCATTCCAGGGCAAACACAGTTGTGAATATTTTATACGGGGACTGAAAACAAGCTCGTGTTGCTTGGACTAGAATCAAAATGAAAGATTTCCAGTCCCCCAAAGTCTCTTTTCAAAATTATTGGTTTCCCTGGTGGCTCAGTCGATAAAAGAATCTGCCTGAAATGCAGGAGAACCAGGTTCGATCCCTGGGTCGGTAAGATCCCCTGGACAAGAGAATGGCAACCCACTCCAGCATTCTTGCCTGGAGAATTCCATGGACAGAGGAGCCTGGCGGGCTACAGTCCATGGGGTCACAAAGAGTCCGACACGACTGACAAACTTTCTGAACTGCCCTGGCTCCCTGAGGAAGGCGGGGAAGCCAAGAGGGGTCCTCTGTGCAGGGTCTCAGGACCCCCACTCCCCACCCCTCCCAGATAAATTGCTGTCTACAACTTGCAGAGAGCAGCGTCTCCGGATGGTGACCTGAGCATGTGGAGTCTATCGAAAAGAAGACGCAGCAGCGGCCGTTAGGGAAATCCCTGTCGCCCGCACCTCCCCACCCCAGGAGCAGACCGTTTAACACAGCTCTCCCAG
Organism: Bison bison bison; assembly: GCF_000754665.1. Classification (NCBI taxonomy): domain Eukaryota; kingdom Metazoa; phylum Chordata; class Mammalia; order Artiodactyla; family Bovidae; genus Bison; species Bison bison. The sequence goes on from NW_011494881.1 coordinate 8,848,842, forward strand.
GCACTTTTTCTGTGGTTAGAAGATAAAGTTATATTTTAAAATTATATTTTTAAGAATGTGACTTTCAGACAAAGCCAAATGTTTAATCACAGCACAATGTCAACAGATTTTTAAGTACTCTTCTCTGCTTCCATCTTACAAAAAAAAAAACAAGAACGGCGCCTGCGCGCTCACCTGTAACCAATTGTGCTGGGAAGCCGGTCCGCGCCATTTTGCAGTGAAGCCAGGCGCCGGGCTCGTCCCGGAGCCCAC
>NW_011494881.1:8849278-8881028 GCF_000754665.1 Bison bison bison
CTCGGCGTCCTCACCCTGCTGGGCCTGTCGCCTCTGCTGCACCAGCTGCCTGTCCAGTTCCCGGAGCTGCTTCAGAAAGCCCCGGTTGGGTAGGACGCAGCGGTTCTTGGCCACTTGTTGGATGGCGTCCACCAGGGTCATGTTCCTGTGGATCATCAGGTAGGCCAGGACCAGAGTCGCCGACCGGCTGCGGCCCATGACGCAGTGAACCAGGATCTTATCTGAAATGGAGAGGGGAGAAGAAAGACCCACATTGGAGAGGCAGGGTGGCCTGGAGGTTGGAGCGTACGTGTGGGGCTCAGGTGGAACCCGCTCAAATCCTGATCCCTCTCCCATATTGTAGGACCCTGGGCAACTTACTGAGTGTCTGGGAGCCCCAGCTTCCCCATTTGTAGAGTGGGAATACCATCAGTATCTTCATTAGTGTCCTTGTAAAGGCATTTGCTTAAAGCACTTGGTATACTGCTTGGCGCAAATCAAAGGCCCACAGATGTTATCGTTGCCTCAGTGAGGAGGAGGAGGGGTTGAAGTTGATGCTTCCTACCTGCCAAAGCGCCTCCAAGTGAAAGCTCCATCAGCGTGCAGGAGTAAAAATTTTATGATTTTTTTTTTTTAGTGCTCACTTGAAATTTCTTCATGTTTATAATATATTTTCTTAGTGCTTATTTTGAATAGGGCAGCCAGTAGAGTTCAGATTTCAAAATGTATAATACGGTGCCCATTGAAAAGTCTCCCTCCCACCCAGCTCCTCAGTTCCCCAAAGTGACATGTATTACCACTTCTTCTTATGGAGAAGTATCTGTGCCTATACATAGCAAAAACATACTTTTTTCTCGTCTTTCCTTGCCCAGAAGGTAGCCAGTTTTACACACTTTTCCGTACCTTGCTTCTTCCATTTAACAGTCTGTCTTGGAGATCTTTGTATATCAGCCTCTGAAGAGTTCTCTCTTTGTTATTTTTTCTTGTGGCTGCACAGAGTTCCTCTGTATGGATGAACCATAATCCACTTTAAGCAGATGCACTCCATCCCTTCCATGACTGCAGGTGGATTGTGGAGAAAGTCAGGCTTTCTGCACCATTTGCAGTCCTGATGCACTTAACCTCAGTAAGGAGAAAGTTACCCACAGTCCTACGAGACAGAGGGCATGGTCTGCTTGCCATGGTATCTGTGAGCATCCACATGACCCAGTCTGCCTACAGAACCCTAGCCTATTCTCCTGCAGGCCTGGGTTCCAGACTCAGTTCTGCTCCTAACTACCTGGATTTGGGGTTAGCCACTCAGCCTGTGGAGCCTCAGCTTCCTCAACTGTCGAAAGAGGCCACAACCTCAGGTCAGCTGTGAGCAAAATCAAGTCAGTAAAATTCACAAGATAAGATTTTTCAAAAATAATTTTACCGTGTCATGTAGTACAACCACAGGATGACTATTCTTACAGTCTAGATGATGAACTCGTCATCTAGATCAGTGGTTCTTTAAGCATGATTTAAGACCCTGGGGGTTCCTAGGATACTCTGCGGAGATCTATAGAGTTAACACTATTTTCACAATAGTACTATAGTGATATTTGCCCCGTTCACTGCTTTGACTTTTGCAATGATGGTGCAAAGGCAGGGAGGAGGAATTGCTGGTCCCTTAGTGTGAATCACGGCAGAGGCACCGAACTAGACTAGTAATCGTTGTGTTCTCCACCAGGCACTCGTGGGGGAAAAACAAGCCAACTTCCCTTAAGAATATCCTTGATGAAGCAGTAAAAATTAATTTTATCAAATTTCAGCCCTTGGTTACACTTCTTAATATTCTGTGTGATGAAATGGGATATACATATAAAGCACTTAGGCTGCAAACCAAAGTACAGTTGTTATCGCAAGGAAAAGCTTATGAGAGATTGAGTTGCAAGCTGAATTTTGCTAATTCAGCTTATGGTGTTTGATGAAATACCATTTTTACTTAAAAGAATGAATGACAGAAAAACTATGGTAATTCAAACTTGGGCGTTTGGCAGACTTTTTATCAGAAGTGAACGAAGTGAGCCTGTCACATCAAAAAAAAACAATTGACAGTATCTGTTGCCAGTGATAAAAAGCAAGCTTTCAAGCAAAAAGTAGAATTTGGGGAACACTTGTATCTACCACTGTGAGATTGACAGTTTCACAATACTCTCAGGATTTTTCTGTTAAGATCAGCAGTGATATTAACAAATGTGTCTTTTGACAATGTACAATGAAAAATGTCAACATTTCGAAGATCTGCCTAACTCAGTGAACAAGACTTTCTGTGGGACCAATGAGAGATTACAGAATCATGATGGGTAAAAAAATTCATTCAGAGTTCAAGACAGACCAATGGATTCTCATGTAACAGAGTATGACATTTATAGATATGGTTTCAAATCCCAGATCACAACTCGCCTTTTAAGAAGCTATCATTTGTCAAGTTTTGGTGTAATATCAAAGAAGAAAATCCACAGTTTTCTGAAAAGGCTATTAAGGTATCCCTTCTTTCTCCAACTACATATCTCAGTGAGGCTGGGTTTTCTTCATATACTTCCATCAAGACACTGTATCAAAACAGATTGTGTGCAGAAGCAGATATAAGAACCCACTTGGATTCTCTCAAGTCTGACATCAAAAAGATCTGCAAAAATGTAAAATAATCCCACAAGTCTCCCTAACTTTATTTTGGAAAATGTAATTTTTTCATAAAAAAATTGTTTTATGCAGTTGGTTTACTTTATTATTTTTTAACGAATATTCTCAAAATTTTCAGTTTTTATTTCTAATAAAGATTGATAGATCTAACCTACATAAATGACGGCTCTTTGAGGCCTTCAGTAATTTTTAGGAGTGTGGAAGAGATCTGAGACTGTAAAATTTGAAAACTGGAGATCTAGAAGAATTTCCACTAGAAAAAAGCTCCCTTTGGTCACCATCAATGGCAACAGCTGGGCCTGATGAGAAGCCACCATGAGAAGCAGCGTTCCATCCTTCAGGCCTCCGTTTGGCAGTGCTCTAGAGTAGAGCCCACAGAGCGCATCAACATGCTTTATCTCATTTCATCCTTAATACAACCTTCAAGGTTTCATTATTCTCATCCCTGCTTTACAGATGGGGAAACAGCCTCAGGGAGGCAAAATGGCTGCCAGAGATCACCCAGAAAGATGGTGCCACTGCTGGAAACAGTTCAAAGCAATTTGTTCTTGAGACCCTCCTGTGTGGTGGCTCCTTGCTACTGTGCCCTGGCGACAGAGAAAGCAATGCGATTAGCATCTCTGGCTGTCCCCTGCACGGCCATACCACCATCCCAGTGCAGTGGTGGCCCTCTCCTGCGGTTCTAGGATCTGTTTGCTGGGGCCAAGCTTAAGCTGTGTGACCCCAAAGCTGTTCCTAAGTCTCAGGCCCCAGGCCTGGAAGGATGACCAAGGAGAAAGATGTTCACAGATGTCACTGGGTTTGTGGAGCACCGTCAGGAGATACAAAGAGCTTGGCAAAGAACACTTCTGAGGGGACGCGGCTCTGTGTCCCTCTCATCCTCATGGAATACACACACTCACACACACAAAAGTGCTGATTCGGAAGGAGCCTCATAGAGAACTTAATTTTATCGTGATTCATTTCCAAGAGTGTGCACAAGCTAAGCAAGCAGGCCTCCAGTCCCGGTAGCTGAGCTGCAAGTGTGGCCGCCTTTTCCTTGTGCACCTTGGTTAGAAAGGCCAGAGGGCCAGAGCAGCGCTGGCTTCTTCAGCACTGGGTAGGGTTTGGGGGCGCTGGCCCTGCCCAGGGGCATGACTGTGCTTCTGGAGTGGAATGACTACCTCTGGCATTCTAATCCCCACAGACCGTTCCAGAGGCTGCCTGGCCTCTTGCCAGCTCTGCTGATAACTAAAGCGTTTCTTCCTTTCCTGGCAAAAAGGGTAATTCTTTCTGTCATGACTAAAGACTTGAAACAGACGAAAGCTGTAGTTCATTAAGTCTTCAGGGAGCCTGAAGTCTGTTAAGTGGGAGGAGGGGAAGGGCCAAAGAGTTTGCTTTTACGATGGCGGTGCTAGTGCCGTCAGCCTCGTGAGCTTGGTGGGTCTCCTCGGGTAGAGGAGCTGTCCGCAGTGTCTCAGGGCACTGCTCCCTCTGTTCTGTGTCTTGCTAAGCAGCACCATCGTGGGCCCAATGTTGGATGGTGAGAACCTGCTCTCGGGAGAGTTGGGGAAACGAGGGGAGGAAGGCTGCCTTTGGCCTTTTCACAGCATGGCCCACACCAGAGAAAGCCGGCGGCTCTCTGTGAGGTAGATGCCAGCCAGGGTTAGGACCCTGAGGGAAGGGATCATTGTCAGGGTTGGCATTTTCTAGATCAGTGATTTTCTACTTCTGTGTTACATCGCGTTGCCCCCTGGCATAAAATTCACAGCTAACGCGTACATGGGCTTAGCCCACCCCGGATCTTCCAAGCACTTTGCACATTTTAGTCAGTCCTCACAACAACCTGATGAGGTAGATAGAATCAGTGCCCCTGTTTTACAAAGGAGGCAGCTGAAGTGCACAGGACCTGATTCAAGCCCAGGCCACTGCCACTAGAGACATTAAAGGCTATAAAGGGGCCTCACAGGTATGTGTATATCAGACAAGAGTTTTACAAAATAATTAGCACTTCTGCCACATGCCAGGCATGCTGATGGCTTCTGTTCTTTCCTAATCTTTTGAAATTTTCAGGAAATACTAGTCACAGCCTCTAAATTGACTTCTCAGTCCACTGATAGGCCACAATTTATGTTTGAGAAATGATTTCAATTAAGCATTCCTCCTTTGACCTTTTACGAAAAAGGTGAATTCCCACAGTTTTATGAGGAAAAGTCAAATCCAGAATCTCTCGTTGTTCAGTCACCTAGTCATGTCTGACTCATTGCAGCATGCCAGGCCTCCCTGCCCCTTAACATCTCCCAGAGTTTGCCCAAGTTCGTATTCATTGCATTGTTGATGCTGTTCAGCTGTCTCGTCTCTACTGTTTACCTAGTGGCACGTTTTCACTGGTGACCAGAAGGTAGGCCTTGGTCACTCAAATCAGTCATACAGGCCAAGCCTGTTAATCACCAGCTCATCCCATCCCATTCCCTCGGTTTGAGGGGTATGCCCTTTGTCTCCCACTAACTACCTTGGAACCTGCAAAGGCAGAGTTCGTTCTCCTCCCAAAATGGTCTGCACCCATGGAAGTCCTCAGAAAAAGGATATGTGGCATGTTTTAGAACTGCCAGGCATCAGGCCTGTTCTTGCTGCAGTGGGTTAGGAGACTCTTAAATACCCTGAAAATCTTGGTCTGGTTAAAGTCAGAAGCACCAGAGAATCAGCCTCCTGCTCAAATGCAGACTTCATTTATTTATTCATACCTTCCTTATCCATAATAGATTTTAAGATGGCTTCAAAAGCAGCCTATGGACTGTTGGTTTAAGAAAAAGAAAGGAGAGTGGTGACACTCAAATCTGATCTTTAGAACCTCGTGGTATCTGCCCTGGGATTTCTCAGAAGATTTCATTAAATGAAAACCACAGTAACTTAGCTCTGAGGATGCCATGCCAAGAGCAGAGAAGGCAGTCCCAATGGGGCTCCGGTGGCAGTATTTTGTCCTTCTTTTTCTGATGAAGCATGATAATTCAGTTGTTTTAGATCCTGCAATCAGCTGGAATGTCTCACCTTTCATGATATTTGGTGACTCCTTATACTGCAGTCACCAGATGCTGAAAATAGGGACGAAGGACTCTTCCGTGAGGCCTGAGTGACAGAAGGGATGCCCATTGGCCTCTGATTAACTCTGTGACCCTCACTGTGTCATGTGACTTCTCTGGGTCTCTGTTTCCCTAGCTCTCAGGGCAAGACACTGAACTCAATTATCGCCCAAGATTTTTCAGGAGTGACTGATGTTGCTTGGTGAGTTATTTCAGCACGGTCAGATCAAGGTAGGGTAGACATGGGGTGGGCCCCGTGAGGCTGACTACAGACCACAAGTACAGCTCCGCAGCACCACGAGGGATGCTTTTCTGCTTTTCAAAAAGAGACTGACTGTGAGGGGCAGTGTGGGAAACTATGCAGCAAGCTGGAACTAGCCAAGAAAGAACAGGAAAGATGGAAAAAGACACGCCTTTCTTTGCCTTTTGGCCAGACTGTCCGTCAACACCTCTTACAGCAAGAGTATAATAAGAAACATACGAGTGCATCTGGCTCTAAATGCTACAGGAGCATCCTGTGGTTTTCCAGGGTGTGACAAGGCCCATCCAGGCAGCCTGCGCATGTGCCATACAAGCGAGCACATACTGTCTCCACTAATGGAGGCTCTGCTGATGCTAACTAGCATTTTATTTTGTTACTCTGACTACTCAGGGCACAGGTTACAAACTGACAGCCATTGGGTTTCTTTTGTTTGGTCTTTGCAGCATTTTAAGAAATTTTCAACGTGTTGCCAACACTTAAAATTTGAGCAATCTTATGTTAAAATCCAGGTTGGAAACTTTTCCTGTAAAGTCAGATCTACCACATCAGCACTGATTCTCACAAGATGATCGCTGGCTGGGACTGAGTAGCAGCTGTCCCCTGTGGAGGGAATACGGGGCTCTTGGCTTAACCATAAGAACCCCTCCCTGCACCCCATGGCCTCCGGCACAGCCAGCGGCATTCATTTATGGCATCTGCCTGGGTCCTGAAGGGTTGGTGTCTGAGCCCTCAGCTTGAGGAAGTCTTTAGATATGCAGATACAAAGGGCACAGAGAAAGGAATCAGCCCTCCCACCTGGTAACAGGGTCCTGTCCAGTCCTGCTCCCCACCCCCAGCCTGCTGGTGTAGGCTCACACTCCCTGCATGTCCTCTGACCTGTGGATATGCTTTTCTCTCTTGATGCTTTCTTGGCTAGCATGATGCTTTTGGCCGCACCGTCTGCCTGTCACAAGCCACAGCGATGCTCTGAGATCTGCCCAGGCATAAGCATATGACCCCACAGCCCATTCTTTCCTAATTCAGCGGTGAGTGGGGGCAGACTCTAAAATGGCATGTCAGGAACTGGGCAAGCTGTCCTATGCGTGTATCATGCCACCGAAGTTCAAAGTTGGAATGTCTTCTTTCCTTTTTTTTTTTTTACCCCTTTGGGGATTGGAAACTTTATTATGATGATATGCACGTGCTGGTGTGGTTATGTGCTTCGCAGTGCACGACCTTTCTTTATCAAACACATCTGAGAGCCTGCTGTGTGCCAGGTTCTAGGCTAAGTGCTTTTTGTGGGTTACTGCTGATCCTCATAATAACCTTTCAAGGTAAATATTTTCATCACCGGATGGAGAAACCAAGGCTTAGAAATCACATTGTTAGTAAGTTGTGCAGCATGAATTTGAAAGCAGCCCTGTCTTCTCCGAAGCCAGGCCCCTTCCATTAAGGGGATGGTTGAAGATATAGTAACGGCAAGTTGAGCACATTAAACAGAATCGGAAGGATCGGGTGGTTGAATCTTTTTGTTTTTTAATGTCAAATATGTTTTCAGTTAACTTCAAATAGTGTAAGGCAAATTTCACCTTATGGTGATGAGTCAGAGTCCAGTTGCTTTTTGATCCTGCTTGGAAACCCAGAATGTGCCTAACACAGAAAGACGGTCCATAAATAGACTCATAAAAAGGATGACTTTGAAATGAGGCATCCCCCAAGACAAGCACTGCAGCTCCGTGTGTTGTTTTGTTTTTTCCCCTTCACTCTGTCATTGCTTTCTGAACCAAAATAAAAAACAAGGTCTGAGACTCTCCAGCAGATGTGGCCTTGGCCCAGCTGCAAGTTGCAGCTTCTGCAGCAGGCTAGTTGGTCAGTCAGTGAGCCTCTTTATTGTAACTACTTGTGGCCAGAAAGACTTAGTAACTGTATATCCTGAATTATGTGATGACTCCATAATTCAGTGTGTGACACATGGGGCTGAAGCCAGAGCACAGATCAAGGACTTGAAGCCCCTCTGACCTCTATGGAATGCCACTGAAATGCAACCTGCAGTCATCATGGAATATTATCTCACCCGGATACATACCTACACTGTGCCCTTCTCTCGAAAATAGCCTTGCAGCCTTTACCTGGATTAGGGCAGCTAAAACTGCATTTGGAGCACAAGGACTAGCACCGTGATTTTTAAAGATGGTTATTAATTAACCTTGAAAAACTTGGACATGATGAGCGTAAAACTCAGATTCTCATAGTTTGGCACTTACAAAGAATAAGTTGTCAGCTTTCTTTTTATTTTTTTCTTGAAAGCCTCATCCTTTAGTTTTAAAAATTGAAATACAGTTGATTTACAGTGTTGCATTCATTTCTGCTGTACAGCAAAGTGATTCAGTTATACATGTATATATAGTCTTTTTAAATATTCTTTTCCATTATGGTTTCTCATAGGATATTGAATATAGTTCGTTGTGCTATACAGTAGGGCCTGGTTGTTTATCCATTCTGTATATAAAAGCTTCCTTCTGCTAATCCCGACTTCCCACTCCATCCCTCCACCAAGCCCCTCCCCTCCCCCTTGGCAACCATCAGTCTGTTCTCTATGTCCAAGAGTCTGTTTTGTAGATAGGTTCATTTTTTGTCATATTTTAGATTCCACATGTAAGTGATATATGGTATTTGTCTTTCTGAGGTTGTCAGCTTTCCACAGGACAGTTCACTAGACTGAATATGACTGGGGTGAGAGGATGGGAGAGGCGGGTATGAGCTAGGCTCGAGAGCAGGAGAATTTGAAGTCTCTATACTTCCACTCAGATTAGCTTCCTAAGGTTTTTCTAGCATCGAGGCCCTTGGCTATTAGTCTGGTTTGGACCCAGGCACAGTTAGCATCTTGGCAGCACCCCAGCTTTGAGGGCTCCCAACCACCCCTGGCGTTCAAAGGATGGCTGCTGTGCCTTAGGGAAGAGAGACTCAGGCCTAAGACCTCTCCTCTGAGCCCTCCCGACTTCCCATTAGTGGCAACCGAGGCCGAACCCCAGCAACAACAGCACCGTTCAGTGAGGCTTAGAGACTCCAGGGAATCCGACATTTCCAGCTACCCTGGCAGGGCAGAATTTGAGAAGGGAGCTTACTTTAAGCGTTCTTCTGCCTCTTCCCACCAGGGTGAGGGGCGGGGCCGTGGACTGGGGGCGGGGCCTCGAGGTGGCCGCGGGCGGGGGTGGGACCTCAGGCGGACAAAGGTCTCTTACTGTGATCATAGCGGAGGGCAGCGTCAATGAAAGCGGCAGCTGGGTAGAAGAAAACGCTGAGGTCAAAGCTGGGCAGGTCATCAGCCTCGACGCCATGGTACTCGATGGCCATGTCGCGGTAGTAGTCGGGCCCCGTGTCCACGTTCCAGCGGCCGTGGGCAGCGTTCAGCACGTGGGTGAAGCCTGCCTTCTGCAGCCCATAGCGGTCCAGCGCGGTTGTCCTAGGTGCGCGAGAGAGAGGCTTGTAGGCAGAGCCCTGGCCAAAATCTGGGGAAAACTCGAGCTCAGTCCACGGGTTTTTGCCATCAATTGTAGCTTCTAAATAGGCCTGGCCACTGAAATGAAGGACTTCCCTTGTGTAAGCCCTGCTCTTGCTGACCCCCTGGCCGCTTTGCCTTTTTTATATTTCTGGTTCAGGAGTTTAGAGAAGTTGGAGAGTGGGCAACCTATTCATTTGTCCATTCACTCTTTCATTCACCAAATACAGAAGAACTTGGTGCTGGACACTCCAGGGGTGGCAGGAGTGGACCATCAGCTGCCAGGTCTCCTCTGAGGCCATCAGATAACCAGTTCATTAGGCCAAGCTGAAGAAGTGCGAGGGAGAGGGCCTCCTCCACAGAGTCTCAGGAGACCCCTTAAAGCAGCCCCTCCTCTGATCCCTTGGATATTTCTGGGGTTTGAAGGGTGAGGGTCAAATGAATGGTTGAGAATGGGTCATCGAGTGTGAGGATATGGCAAAATTCTTGATCATGATGTTCAGGAGATTGGTGAACACTATACGAACTCTTTGCTTTGATAAGTAAATCATTGCCTCATCGGGCGAAGCACTGTTCTGAGAGAGTTGTTTAAGCAGCCTGTTGGAACTGATTTTAGGAAGTTCCTGAAGCCAACAGTGAGATTATTTTCTCGTTTATAGCCTTATCTTTCTAGGCAAGATTTTTCAGGAACAAAGAGTAAAGTCTTGTTAAAGTAGGTGGCCTTGGAACATGGACAGAGGAAGCAGGAGTTATCATTCCTTGAAGGGCTAGGAAACACTTTATTGGAAAGAGGGTTTTGAGCCTGCCTTACTGTAGGTATCAACCAACACTTGGTGATGGAGGAGAAGAGGGAGGCAAGGACATGCCAAGCCAAAGAAATAGTACAACCTAAGGGATGGAGGCTGGAGATAATTAAAGCCGTTCAGGAAATGAATCTCCTGTGTGCCAAGCACTGTCCTGGGTACTGATGCTGCAGCAATGAGCAGGTAGTCAAGGTCCCTCTGGAAAGCAAATAAATGAATGGTCCATTTCAGATAGCAGTAAGCTGTGCAGAATCACTGTGGTCCTGCTTTAGGTAAGGTGGTCAGGGAAGGTCCCTGCCGGGAGATGGCATTGAAACTAAGACAACCAGGTGATAGGGGCCTGGGCAAGGGAAGAGGGGGAAGGAACGTGTTTTCTTCAGGCAGAGGCAACAGCAAGTGCCAAGAACAGAAGGGAGACTTGCGTGGCTGTAATCGCGAGGGTGGTAGTGGCACAAGAGGAAACCGAAAGCGGGGGCTGGGTCACGGTGGACCCTGGAGGTCATGGGGAGAGTCTGGATTTTATGCTCGGTATGGTAGGATGCCACATGCTACAGAGGCGTTTAAGGAAGGGGTGAGTGTTGTTTACTTTTTAAAGATCGGTCTGGCTGATGCATGGAGATGGATTGAAAGGAAGCAAAAAATAGAAGTGGGGATCTCTTTTGGAGGTGTCACAGTCATGTGGTCAAGGGAGGAAGGTGGTTGGACTGAGTCACAGCAGGCTTGTTGATGGATTGGAAATAGGGGCAGGAAGGAAGGGACTGGTTTGGGCAGAGCATAAGATGTGAGAGGAGAGGAGAGAAAGGTCTGGAGAGGGAGTGTGGGATCTGACCATGGAGTGCTTACAAGTCAGAATGTGCCTTTGGGGGTTAAGAAGAGCTTTTTGCATTTGAAAGAGCTTTTTGTGTTTGAGGCGGGTGGGTCCCATCTGAGATTTGAGATGACATCTCCCTCAACAGTGCAAAGTCCAGTTCTGCAGCTTAGGGAAGAGGTGACAAGGTCTGGAACCATAACAATAAGAGACCAAAAAGTGGTAGTGTGCTCCAGCTGAGGGCTCATCTCAAGGCCATTGGTAAGAGGATCTGGACAGAAGTGAGCATATTGAATGCCAGCATGGACCAACACCCTGCACCTCCATGCAGCAGAAACACATGCCAAGGGCCCCGCATCTATCACTGGTTTCCTGGGGCTTTTTGTTGGTCTTGAGAGGAGCCACAGTGAGCTTTTAGAAACGTGCAAACAGCCCATGGGGACAGAGGCATAGGGAGGTGTGGAGTTCCACTGAGCCCCCCAGCTGGCTTTTGGGGCTGCCATGCTGACTATGAAACACATTATGCTTTCAATTTTTCCTCAGAAAAGTCTGTTTTTCATTTTTCTCCTCGCCCCAAAGTATGTATACAACAAACATTATGCTTTTGGGATGTAGATCTGTGCTCAATTAAAGCCTCCACTAATGCAGTCCATCTTGCCGAGTAGCAATCAACCTCACTTTGAGGTTGAGCTCAGTGGAAAAATTAAAATTAACTGTCCTTGACAGGAAGTTCCTACCCACCATAAAGACTGGTCTCTCTGGGTTCTGCAGCTGGGTTTCAACATAATCAAATGGCAGTTTGAATAAATAGCAGTTTGCACTTTGCTCCTTTGGGGGTCAAGGATCAAGGTAGATATGCAACAAGACTTATTTCATGACACATCCACATTCACCCCTCCCTCCCAGAGCTGGTTTTTGACTGTGTCTGAAAGAGAGAAGGGGGTTCATGGGGAGCATTAGACCTGGTGGGTATCCTGAGGCCTGTTGCAGCTCTTTGGGCTCTGTGGCTCTCTGGGCCCAGAATGGGGGGTGGTGTCCTCTGAGGACGTCCCCCAGCTTGACTTACTCAGAGTCTAGGTGAGGGCTCAATGGCAGCAAGGGGATTTGCAGATACATAAAGTGACTCTTAGTAGACAGCAACTGTTTGGAGGCAGGTCCCCAGTTGGCCCAGACACCCAGCCCATCTGTCGCTGGGATGATTGGAGGGTGCCGCTTGCCACTGTGTTGTTTTATTTTCTTAACTTTCAGGGCCATCTACTCAGATATGTGGGAAAGACTAAGAAATGTGCCTCCGTTGAAGGAGAAAAGCTCAAAAAAAAAAAAAAAAAAACACCCCACCAGGGTTAAGAAATTACTCCTAGAATCTAGGTGATGCAGCAGCCTTAGTTGCTGGTTGTTTAAGAAAAGTCCTAGATGTTGGTAATCTGTTCATTTTAAAAGTGTCAGCTAACTGCAAAACTAGCACATGTTCTCTGTAGAACATGGAAGACAAATATGCTCCCCCCAACACAAAAACACATGTATTTCTACTCCTTAGAGATAAGGACTATTTGCCTTTTGAAATAAGGTTTTCCAGTTGTTTTTCCATGAATATATTTGTATATTCTATTTAATGGTTGGGGGTAATATGGTAATATGATAATGGTAATACCACACATACAGTTTAAAAACTTTGCATGGTGATAGACTGTAGACATCATATTATGTCAGCATACAGCCTGCAGTAGCTGCATACTATTGCCTCCCGTAGATGAACCTCAGTTTTCCCTCAAGTCCTTAGCTTTGGAGGTTTGTGTTCTCTCTCTCTGGTCTGTCTCTCTGTCTCTATCCTGGGGAGAGAGTAGTGGTTATTATAATAAGTAACTATAAACAAACAACTTGCTGTATCTTTGAACACATCTCTGTGTCCTTGGGAGACAGTTTTTTTGAAGTGGAGTTGCTGGGTCACTGGGCATGAGTGTTTTGAACACAACTGATACTTGCTACTAAATTATCTTCTAGAAAGCATGTTCAAATTTACATTCTGATTTTTGCTCATTGCTAATTTCATAGACAAGAAAAGGTGTCCTGTTTTTGTTTATTTTAGTGATGCGATTGGACACGTTCTCTTACATTTGTTGGACTTGTACAGTTTTATTTATTTATTTTTTAAATTTTTTTAGCTATGCAGTGTGGGATCTTAGTTCCCCTATCAGGAAGCAAACCAGCACCCCCTTCATTGGAAGGGCAGAGTTTTAAGCACTGGGTCACCGGGGAGGTCCCCTGTACAGTTTCACTTTTGAAGAACATTGTTATATCCCTGTTTTTGACCCAGTTCTCTTTGGCACTTCTCCCTGCCTTGTGAACCTCTGGCCTCAAATGTGGATTCTGAATCTGGTTTGGAGGCTTAAGGAAGGGACTCTCTTCTCCTGAGGTCCAGTTTCCTCAGAGACCTTCCCTCCCTTTCTCCTTCCAGCCCCTCGCAGTTTCTCCAGGAAACTTGCTTTACCCAGCACCCCTTCCACCTTGAGGGGTGACAGGAACAGTCTCCTTGGACAGAGCTCCTGGCATCCAGCCTCTTCAGACCCCCAGGCCCTATGATTCCCGTCCTGCATACCTCAGCACCCGCCCAGAAGCCCATTTCCCACAGGTGTGTGTTCTCAGAGGGGAGGAGGGACATCACATGCATGTACACGTCTGCCCCAGCCGCCCACCAGCTGCTCCTGTGTTGCCAGGATTCTGCCCCGGGCGTTGATGAGCGTCCACTGCTGATGGGGAGGTTCTCCACACCCTCACCTGTGAGGACCTGCCGACTCCCCACACCTACCTGTGGGTGCCTGTTCACCATGGCCCACATCCTGCCATTTTTTGATGCCTGTGACACACACTGGCTTCCCTGGTGGCTCAGTTGGTAAAGAATCTGCCTGCAATGTGGGAGACCTGGGTTCGATCCCTGGGTTGGGAAAATCCCCTGGAGGAGGTCACGGCAGCCCACTCCAGTATTCTTGCCTGGAGAATCTCCATGGACAGAGGAGCCCGGCGGGCTACAGTCCATGGGGTCGCAGAGAGTCAGACACGACTGAGCCACTAAGCACAGCACAGACACACTGGTGAGTGTGACACTGCTAGTTGTGGTGGCACGTCATTTTGAGAGCATGACCCTGATGGTGACCTTCTTCTCTGGAGTCTTGGCCACGCCTACTCCTCGCAGGTGAATTTTAAAACAGGCACAATTCTAGTTTTTGGTCTTCTTCAATTCATCTGATATGAAGGCAGAACTCACTAGCGGTCTGTCTTCTGGGTGTTCTGTTACTTGCCGATGATGAAGCTGTTGGGCTACGAGGCCCTGCGGAAAGCACAGGGCACGCAGGTGTAGTTTGTAAGCTTAAACTGCGGCATGAACCAGAACAACGAACCTCTGGGACCCTCAGATTTCTTTATTTGTTAAAGAGGACCAATTACATTGGCAGTACTTTCCTTGCAAGGTTCTTGAAGAGTTGAGTGATGTTGATGATATTCAAGTTTCTTTGAAAGGTTAAAAGATAAATTCTGAACAAGGAGGAGGTGGCAAGCAACAGGAAGATATACAACGAAATTTATTGGTGGTTAGCTCTGGGTAATGGGGTTATAGGGAATTTTACTGTTCTTCCTTTTGTCTGTGTTGTGTAAATTTTCAGTAATGAATGTGTCATATATTCACTTAGTGTTTAAATATATGCCAGGATTTTTATTGACATTCTATCCTTAGTTCTCAGGAGAGATTGACTGTCGCAAAGACCTAAGGTGGTCTCCGTGTTTTTAACTCCTTAGGAATCTCTCCATCATCTTCCCCACCCCACTAGGCTCTAGGCCTCCAAGGATTGAGGCTAAGTGGGAAAAGACAATGTGTAGAAGGCCTGGTTTCAAGACATCCCGTTGTATTAATGATTAGACAAGGCATTCGGCTAACTGTGAAAGGAAATGGTTGGCATTGCCGGGGGCCTTTGCTAAAATACTGCCACCCAGTGTGAGAAGGCCCAGTGGGGGCAGGACCTGTGGCACCTCTCCCCTAGCACCTTGCCCATGGCTGGTGCCCAGCTGTGCTTAGTCGCCTTTGGTACTTGGAGGCTCGGAGTCCAGATTTTCTGGCTCTTGCAGGTGACATTCAGCATGTTAAATTGTCAACCTTGGCTGTGCTTTCACTGCATCCTAGTCTAGCCGTGGCCCACCCTAAAAAAAGACAGTCAAATTTTAGCTCTACTTGGTGCCTCAAGGCTGAATTGCTTCTTTCTTTTTGAGGGGAAAGGTTGCAGCTGTCCGGGTACACCAGTGAGAAGTCCTGTCTCGATCTGAGGACTGTCTCAGCCGCTGCTTTGCCTTCACCTCAGACCCTGATGCTGGGAAAGATTGAGGGCAAGAGGAGAAGGGGGTGACAGAGGTTGAGATGGTTGGATGGCATCATTGACTCAATGGGTGTGAGTTTGAGCAAACTCCAGGAGATAGTGTAGGACAGGGGAGCCTGGTGTGTGGTAGTTCATGGGGTCACAAAGAGTCGGATACAACTTAGCGACTTAACAGCCCTCTCCAGCATCTTTGACCAATCAACCTTCGAGATGCCTCTGGCTTCAAAGGCTGATGGTCTGCTTGGGAGCAAAAAGGAGGAGAAAGAGTGACCCCTTGGCAAGCGAGCTCAGGCTGAGTGGGGCAGGTGCAGGCATTTGAAGAGTCAGGCTTGATGGGGAGAGGCTGCTGGCTGTCGATGGCCCTAAAAGGCAGACCTTGGAGGCGACTGTAATTTTAATAAAAATAGAGTCCTCGCCATTCAAGCAGCAGAGCAACTTCACAGAGCCCTGGCACTGGCTCACAGGACTGCCTCTGTTGTGAAAGGGAGGAGAGATTTCTCAATGATGCCTTGCTGTGGGGAGCCTGTCCTGCCTGGGAATTTGCAGTCACTTTGACTGTAGCCAGGATACTTGCCCTCCTGCTGACTGTCAGGGAGAAAAAAGAAAAAAAGATTTTGCTAAGCAAATGAAAGATGTGAATGAGATTAAAGTGAGAATATTTAAATTACAGAAATTTAGTGCTTTCAAGCATCCTGAAGCACTTGTGAAGCACCCATTTAGGGACTGCTGATTGATAAGAGGTGATGAATTATTCTTATCTCATCATTGATGCCAGTCCCTGGTTCTCTGGAGGGCAACACTTGGTTAACCTAATTTAAATCTAATTTGAATGACTTAAAAGTAATAAAACAAGTATGTGCTTGAGCCTAATAAAGCCTAATTTATTTAATAAGACATTTCTTAAAGAATTTTACTTCAGAGCTGGAAGGGACCTTTGAAATTATCCCTTTATTTTACAAATAAAGAAACTGAGTCCCAGAACAATAAGTTGTTTTGCCAAAGGCCACACAGAGTGGCCACCCACACTGGGGCTTGAACTCTCTGCCTCAATCCCCGCTGGACTGGACAGCTTTTGCTGTACTCCACACTGTTCCTCCAGTTCCTACTTGGAGATTCAGACCCCCTACCAAGGCGTGGGAGAGGGTGGCTGTGCCTTGAGCCCTTGAGGGAGGAAAACTTCCCCATGAGGACATCCAAAAGGTGGCTGCCTAGGGGGGCCTACTGACCCCCAGCGCTGAGCCAGCGCACTTCACATCAACCACATCACTCTCCCATCTGTGACCTCTTCTTGCCAGGCTGTGGTGGTATTGGGCGGGGCGGGAGGGGGGCATCTCTGCCCTCCCCAGGCTGGTAAGCAGTGGGAGCTTGGAGTCACCAGGCATCCCATTTGGTGATCCCCTTGGGATAAGCTAGGCATGAGAAAAGCTTTAGAAATTCTAGAACCCACAGGCTTGTAGGGCTTTGATGTGGCACTGCCCCCCCCCACCCCGGCCTTTGGCCACCTGGGTCCCTAGAAGGCCGGGCCGGTGTCTGTGGAGGGAGCTGTCTGGAGGAGGCCCATTAGGAGGGACCTTCCTTCCAACCTGGCCTTGGGTTTATGAGAGCATCTCATGGGAGAAATGTGACTGGGGGTGTTTTCTATCCCAGGGCTGCCCTTGACACACAGGGACCCTTAGTGGCAAAGTGTGATGACTGTTTTTTACCTTCTTCTCACACTGTGAGGTGAGTTTCCAGAACCTGCCTGAACTCTAATAGTTCACACTCAGTGCTGGAAACTGCGCTCAGCATCCGATGTATTAAACCATCAAACCCACATTTTATAGGTAAAGAAATCGAAGCTCAGAAAGCGTGAGTGACATGCCTGAGGCCACATAGGAGTCAGTATTTGACCCAAACATTGTGCAAATGCCCAGCCATTCTGTTCTTGAGGTGAGAGGAGGGCAAAAGAGTGAGGTGCTTCTTGGGGATCAATCTGGTCCTTCCCCCATTTATGCCATGTTTTAGGATCAAATCTAAGGAAATACTCTTAAATATTAAAAATATATTTATACCTAAAGATGTCCACTGCAGCATTATTTATAAAAGCAAGAACATGAAAATGACTGCTATATCTAACAGTAGGAAAAGTGGTTAAATAAATGATAATTATGTCCATCTGATATATATAATTATAGTTATTATAATTAAGTATATGAGAAGTATATAATAAGGGGAAAGCTTTTGAATGATGCTGTGTGGAATAAAGACAAAGATAAGATGAATAATCCATATGATTGCAACTATTTTAAACCAAAAATAGCATATAGAAAGTCTAAGAGGAAATTACTCCAGTATTAACAGGAATGGCTTTGGCGTGGTGGACTTCAGTGATTGTTTTGGGAGATTCAAAAGTTTTCTTTAACACTAATCACTGTCTTATTATTAAAGCTAGTCTTTTTTAGCGCTTACTCTGTACTTGACAGCACACTAGTATTTGACGTTGTTGCTGTTGCTCAGTCACTCAGTCGTGTCTGACTCTGCGCCCTGCAGCACACCAGGGTTGCCTGTCCTTCACTGTCTCCCAGAGTTTGCTCAGACTCATGTCCATATATTATCTCAATCCATACACCCTTATGAAGAAAGTTCACTTGTCAACATATTATACCTAGGGAAATAAAGATGTCTATAACTTTATACAGTGAGTTTATATTACCTTTAAAATAGGAAAACAGTATATTTACTATACTTATTTAATAATATTAGAAGATATTCAGATCCCCCACACACACCTTTTATTGCTACTTCAGTATTAAACATTGTTGTCCATATATCCTTATGTATTGGTACTCTTATTTCTGTATGTTTCATTTCTTAAAGTGATATTTGGAGTCACAGTGTGTGCATACATTTTTTATTTTGAACTAATTCTAGACTCACATAAAAGTTGCAGAAATAGGGACTTCCCTGGTGGTCCAGTGGTTAGGATTCCATTCTTAACTGCTAAAGCCTCAGATTCAGTCCCTGATTAGGGAACTAAGATCCCACAAGCCATGCAGTGAAAAAAAGTTGCAAAAGTAGTACAGAGATTATTTGGCAGGAAAAAAAAAAAAAAACTAATACATGCTTCAACTTGGATGAACCTTGACAACAGGACACTAAGCGTAAGAAGCCAGTCGTGAAAGGCCGTTCACGAGAAGTTCCCGGTTAGGTAGACTCATAGAAAGGGAGAGCAGGCTGGGGGTTTCTCAGGCTGGGGGGATATGGGGAATGGAGTGTGATTACTTAATGGGTTTGGGGTTTCCTTTTGAGGTGAGGAAAATGCTTTGAAATTAGATAGTGGTTGCACAGCTCTGTGAAATAATAAAACCACTGAACTGTATACTTTAAAAGGGCGAGTTTTACGGACTGTAAGTTATATCTCAATAATGCTATTATTTTCTAAAAAGTAAACAATGGAGACCCTATTTAGGACAGCCCAGGTTCCCCTAATGTTCACAACTGAGAGATGATGTGATAAATTATGGCACACCTATACTAAGGAACACTGAAAGTACAGAATCATTTAATTCCTTTTTTCCTGCTAAAATTATTTAAAAGAAATAAAAATCCTTTAAGTTTTTGCGTATGTTTCCTTATGTTTGCCATGATATACATAAAGTGAGCTTAATACTGGTTACTCAGGGCAGAATTAAGAGATGACAAAGGGAGATTATGCAATTTGTGTTTAAAACTCTCTGTTTAGTTTAATTTAGTGTAAAAGGGCATATAATTTTTTTGTAACTTTTTCCATTTAAAATTACTAAGAAAAAAAGAGGGATGCTGCTTCTGGATATCCCATGACTAGACATTTTTAAGCAGCAGTTATTGAAAATCACACATGAATGGGTCCTATGCCATCTGACTCCTTGGAGAGGTGAGTTGTAAACTGGAATCCTGGGGGGTGGAGGGAGGAGCAGGAGCGCTAATCCGGATGAAAGCTTATGAGTTAGGCAAAACTGCTTTTGAATCCAGCTCTCAGCCGCTTAACAAGCTGTGAACCTTGGGCCCATTATTTAGCTGCTCTGTGCCTCGGTTTCCTTATCTTTAAAATGGGAGTAATGAGATGACCTCTCACTGGGCTGTAGTGAAAATAAAGTCAGATCATTCATGCAAGATGCGTAGCCCAGTGCCTGGCGCAGAACAGTCAGTAAATGATAGGTCTTACTATTATTATTTTCCTTCTGGCTCAGTGGTAAAGAATCTTCCTGCCAGTGCAGGAGACACAGGTTTGATCCCTGGGTTGGGAATATCCCCTGGAGAAGGAAATGGCAACCCACTCCGGCAGTATTCTTGCCTAGGAAATCCCATCAACAGAGGAGCCTGGCATGGGGTCGCAAAAAGTCAGACATGACTTTTAATGACCACCACCACCAACAACATTACTGTTATCACTATTATTATTTACAGTAGGCACTTCCCATTTTTTTGAAGAGTGGGGCATGGTGGCTATAAAAATCTAAAGCAAGGGAAGTAACCTCAACTTTGCTAGGTCTATCACACTTCCTGATACAGAGGGTGATGTGCTCTTATGCCACCCACCTGAGAACTGACTTTGTTCTTGCTTGTCTTATCCCCAGCTAAAAAAAGACTACATTTCTTAGCCTCTCTTGCAGCGAGAAGTCTTTGGTGGACTTCCCTTCGGGAAGATGTCCTTTTCCTCTACCTTCGCATGGTCTGGATCCTACAGTTGGTGACAGGAGCCCTACTAGCAATGTCAGGTCATGAAGCAACCTTGAAGAAGGAAGCCACACCCGGGGGATGGTGGGGCCCAGGCGTGGGAGCCTGAGCTGCTGATGGCCCTGGAGTTGCCATGCCAGCTCTCCTTCCTCTCCACATCTTTTATGTGAGACACACCAACCGCTATCTTACTTAAGCCCCTTTTCTGAGTTTTCTGTAATAGGAAAATAAACCTAGCCCTAACTGATAAAGACTTCTCTCAGAACCAACCTGGAAAGCAAGAGCTCTTGGTGGGAAGGTAGCAAGGGCTGTGACCTGGGAAGGGCTGGCTACCAAACGTGAGGCTGAATCTGGGCACTTACTCATCGCCGATGTAGAGCTTGGGCCAGACCTCGTTGACGTGGGTGTACTGGGGACTGCCTTTCCAGAAGAGACGCTCCAGCTCGAAGGCTCCAGGAGTACAGTAATCCTCAGCCTCCCCCTCCTCCTCCACCTTCGGCAGCAGCTTCTTGGCAGATGGGTAGACGTTCTTGAGGCCTGTCTTCGATTCTCCGGATGTCATTTTGGAGCCAAGGGATTTTCTTTCCTTTCTGCAGCTGGTCATGAGAGAGGATCAGGGTTGGGGTTAGCAGGGACAGAGTTGGGTAAAAGCTAATCTGAAGATGTGGCAGGAATCTCCCCACTTGCTCTGATCCTCCTTCCTTTTCCTAGGTTATGGAGGTCAACAAGGAAGGTCATGATGGCAGTTAACACTTCCCTGACATTCCAGTCCCCTGCAGAGCAAGCATGCTGCATGCCCTCTGACATGGGCATATGGTACAGACCCAGGACAGACTTTGGGTCTAAGAAATCCCTGCAGGCAGCCTGTTCTTTGCCATCTTTCTTTTAGATTTTTACCCCTTTGTTGGTGCCTACTCTTTCCTTTATGTGACTTGAGTCTGCAGGCTGAGGCCATTTTGAGCATGAACAAGAACGCCCAGAAGGTCCCTGGCCTTCCAGACCCATGGTATTCAGTGTCTGCAGAGAGCTGTCGTCCAGTGGAAAGGGCACATCTGGGGATCCAGAACCTGTGAGGTCTGGGCAGCCAGGCATTTCCAGGGTTTCAGAAGTCTTGGGGTGGGAGGAAACTTGGCTGTGTGAGGGTTTGTCAACTTGTTAGAAGGTTGAACACAACGTTGGCCACTCTCAAGCTAGGAGGCTGGCAGTTGTGTTAATTTAGTGGTCATCCAGAAGAGACATTCCAAGCTAGAAAGCTGTGTCTGCAGATCAGGATGTTTGTAGAGCTTGTCAGCCTCTGTGAATAGAATGTGTGTGAACAGTTTCCATTGTCCCCAAGGAAGTGAATCTCCGTGGAATTGGGCACCGTGTGTTCTGTGGGCTGGGTGACCAATACACTCAGGCAGCCTGGGAAGGGAGGTTGTACTCACAGTGCTGGGAAACTGTAGGGAAAGAAGAAGGGGTGGAGTCACTGAGAAACTCATGGACGAGAAATGGGGAGGGAATGCTATTCATATATTTAACAGATCCTTATGTAGCACTTAATGTGTGCCAGGCACTATTCCAAGTGCTTTACAATTATTAACTCATTTAATCTTAACAACCCGAATTAATAGGTGCTGTGATTATCTTCATTTTGGAGATGAGGAACACTGTAAATTGAGGATGTTTGTAATAGGTGATCTTAGTCTTCTGAGAAAAAAATAATTGCCGTGGGCTCACCCGGTGGTCTAGCAGTTAAGAATCCACCTGCCAATACAGGGGACACAGGTTTGATCCCTGGTCTCAGAAGATCCCACATGCAGCGAGCAACTGAGCCCGTACACCACAACTACTGAACCTGTACTGAGCCCACGAGCCCCAACTACTGAAGCCTGAGTACCCTAGAGCCCATGGTCTGCAACAAGAGAAGCCACCACAATGAGAAACCCATGCACTGCCACGAAGAATAGCCCCCACTCACCACAACTAGTTAAAGTTCACACATAGCAACGAGGACCCAGCGCTGCCAAAAATAAATAAATGAAGGAATAAATATATATTTTTTTAATTGCTGAGAGGGCAGGGGTCAGAGTGGAGGATACAGCATGAGGAGGGGCAGGCCCCAAGGACTTAAAAATGTAAAAAATCCCTGGGAACGTCAAAGACCAGTAGCATCCGATTGAAAGGACCCAGAGCACATCTCGGAGAGGCTCCCACTTATCAAAAATGGGACAGTTTGAACATGAATAACAAAAACAACTGCAGCTGATAGAAATACGTCAAGCACTTAAGTCGTGATGATACGTAAAATAATCATTCACTGTTAGAAGATGCTAGGGAACCGGCTTATTGTGAAGACAGGTCAATAACCAGAATCTAGCATTTGTTGTTCCTTTCTGATACAAACGCTACTACTGGGTAGATGAGGGGAATTTTCTTTTATAGAAGAACTTTAATAGAGAAGGAAGAAAGCACCATTTTACATCACCTGAGGAGCTAATGGATGCAGGAGCTGAGCACTGACAGCTGTGACCTAAGAAGTGACGATCAGACGCTATGGGCCTTCTGATGGAGAAACACACCGCCACCACCACAGAAGGCGTTTCACCAAAGGAAGAGCTGGATCTTTGATCAGAGTCCTCAGAGGCTAGATCTAGCAACTGCTTTGCAGGAGATTCAGAGGACAGTTAAATTATACCTCGGGGTCTGATCTTCTGGAAATATGTAGTGAAATGTTCACGGATGAAATGATATAATGTCTGGGATTTGCTTCAAAAATAATACCACTGGAAAATGTAATATATTGTGTATGGGGTGAGGGGAATGGATAGAGGTGTGATGAGGAAGGATTTGCCAAGGATGAGGGCTGCAGGTAGTCACTGTTACTCTCTGTATGCATGAAAGTTTACATTAATTTTTTTTTTTTTTTTTAGAAGAAAGGGGCTGAAACTACTGCTCTGGGAAGTTTGATTCAGCCAAGTTGACAATAGATGAATTAAAGGATCACTGGCTAGCAGTCTTTGGTGATCATGGGAGGTCAGGATCTGTGACTTTTTCCTGCAGGACCCTGAGTGGAGGGGTGGGGGCAGTGGGCTGCAGAGGCCTCTCTTTGGAGTCTGTGGAAGTGTGATCTAAAGGCTACCTCCCACAGAATCATCTGGCTCTTGCAGATTCATGAGTTGTACCCTGAACCAGGGTGGTGTCTAGGAGTCTGTATTTTAACAAACTCCCAAGTGAGTCTCATGCTAACTAAAGTTTGATAATAATTGCCCAAGTATGTGGTTCAAGAGTCAAGGAGCTGTTGAGTCAATAGAAGGGTAGGAAGGGTGCTCAGTATGCTTTTCCTTGTTCTCATTGAAGTGCAGACCCAAGTCTTTAGCCCCGAATAAGGATGTGGGACTGGGACAAGAGAGGGGCTAGATAGCCTTTTGCCGAGGTTCCCTGAAGATGCTCCTTTGTGTTGTTTGCAGCCTCAGTGTCTGACGTGTAAGAGGGGATCAGAAAGTATTTATTGAATGAGGGAATGGCCTAGGGAGTGAATGGAAGGAGTGAATGGATGACCGAGGGCAGTGAATAAGACTGGGGCTTGTGCTAGGGGCTTAGTGGAGTTGATGGGGCAGGAAGGAGCCTTGGGCTAATTTGGAGGAGGACGGAAGGTAAGTGAGGAGCAGAACACAGGATGGACAGTCCCCTGCAGCAGGGAGTTGCTCAGACCCGATCTCTGCTCTGGGGCATGGCTGCTGGCATTTGCAGTCACCAGGGAGGCGTTATTTCAAGGAATGGATGGAAACGTCTGTGGAGGAACCAGCACAGGCACCCAGTCTCCTGAGAGTGTAAGCATACTCTGCCTGCTGCAGGCCTGAGGTGCTTTAATTTTGAGAGGTCTGGAGCTCAGCTTGTCCATGGCACCAGCTCTTCCTGTTTAACAGTGAGTCACAGCTGGGAACTGAAATGTGAAGGTTTGAGCCATTTTGAACCCTGACTGCTACCAAAGTAGGCTTCAGAAGATGGGATTTTAGGGAGATGCTGAAGTAACTGCATTCTGAACCCTCTGCCTGCCTCCTTTGATCACTGAAGCTGACCTCACCCTTGCTGAGGCTGGTCCTCCTTCATTATACTGTGGAGGGAGCCATCCCCATCCCCGTGCTGAAAGCCTCGGCTGGATTTCCAGACAGAAGAGGAAGTGGTGTGGTCTACCCAGAGCAGCTTGGCACGCAGAGGGAGCTCTGGGATCTATTATCCTCCAGCATGTAGATTGAATGGGGGGAGAGAACAAAGCACAGAGCCGTCCAGAAACCACAGACCTGTAATCTTTCCAAATCCTGAAGGCGGCTTGTGTGCATCTCTCTGCATGGCTCCCAAATCTCTGGATCTCATAGAGGCCAGGAGCGTCTGTTTCCCAGATCACAGCCAAAGTGGAAGGGGAAGACAAACCTGCTCTGTTTGGTTTCCATAGATTTGACCTAAAGATTAACTGCCAAGGTCTCGATGACACATACAATATCAATCACAGGCTAAATGTCATAATGAGAGCTGGGCAGGTTGTCAAGAGAGGCCTCCAGGTTCCTGTTACAGCTTCATATTGAAAGGTTTGGTCCCAGGAAATCAAATGTCAACTTGATGGCTACTTGGCCTTTATTTGCAGCATCAGCTTGCCTCTTCTCAAAGGATGATAGACTCAGGCTCCTTCCTGGAGGGGCCAGGCAGATAACAGAGGAGTTAAGTGCATTGGGTGTTAAAGAATAAAACAAGCAAAAGTCCAACTATTGGCCTCAGGTAGGAGCACTGGAAAAGACTCTGATGCTGGGAAGGATTCGGGGCAGGAGGAGAAGGGGACGACAGAGGATGAGATGGCTGGATGGCATCACTGACTCGATGGACATGAGTCTGAGTGAACTCCGGGAGATGGTGATGGACAGGGAGGCCTGGCGTGCTGCAATTCATGGGGTCGCAAAGAGTCGGACACGACTGAGCGACTGAACTGGACTGAACTGAGGAGGCATCAGGGAGTGGTGCGGACTGTGGCACAGTGCGAGCAAACGGCCCCACTGAAGGGGGCAGCAGCTTGCCATTCCATGTGGGAATGCAAGCCCATATTGTCATTTTTATGAAAAGTCAGAAAGCCAGAGTTTTGTGCAAAATCAGCTGATGTAAAAAATTTAAGTCAGTAGGCAGCTGCACTAGAGACTGGTCTTGTCCTGTTCCATTCCTCAGTTTGGATCACTGCAGTGGACAGCTCCGTTATACACAAAAGACTTCGTCCCTCAAGCCCCTTTATTTCCCTGATTGAGGGTATTTTCTGGTCTTTGCACTGATCCTGTTTATTGAAGCACCTCACAACAACTTGTTCTCAAACCCTGGTTTTAGGGTCGGCCTTGGAGGGAACCCAACTAAGATACCTGATCTTAAAACATTCTTAAGACACTGTGATCTTAAAACATTCAAAGACACTGTGATAACAGAGAACGCAGAGACTGAGTGGTACTTGACCTATGAGGCCCAAGCGCCGCTTCCCTCTGTGAAACAGTAGCCTTGCTTTGAGAAACTATTTCCAGGAATAATCAAAATTGGGATCCCTCGTTAATCCTGACTCCATGTCAGATTTTTCAGTGGTACAGCTTGTGTTTGATTAAAGGTTTCCCTTGCCAGTGAAGAAGGGCTAAAGCTGAATTTAGAAATATAATTTTGACACCATGATTTGACTTTATGTAAAAAAAAATTTTTATGGAATTTAGGATTAACATAAGCACATGACTCTATACAAAGTAGATAACCAGGGACCTACCATATAGCACAGCTACCATATAGCTCTATGTCTTATAATAATCTATAAGGGAAAGAATCTGAAAAAAAATGTATATATGTATATTCTTTTATATAACTGAATCACGGTACTGTACACCTAAAACTAACAATATTGTAAATCAAGTATACTTCAATTAAAAAAACTTTATATTTTATATATATATATATATATATATTTTTTTTTTTTAACTAGGGAAAAAATCACCAAATACTGTAAACAAGTAGCAGGACTCAGAAAGATATTTTTGTGTGTCTTCTATTTTGGGATTCTTTATAAATAATCATATTTTATAAGAAATAACCACATCTGTATTTTTTCACTGTGCTGGCCAAATAGAACAGTCTGGGCTGGAAGCTACTTGTGACTTTTGATTTATGATTTCCACTTCATCTGACTTGCCTCCAGGGCCTGGCTGTTTCCTGGGGCTCCTCTACCTCTCTGTCCCTCTCTCCCCACATTCACTGGCTGGTGGCCCTCCTGTACTCTCACAGCCTCAGCAATCACTGAGGACTCGAATCTACATGTCTCATCCTTCCTGAGCTTTGCCTTCTTTGATAAAATGGAACTGTAACAAGAGGGTGAAGATGCTTCAAAAACAAACACTTAACCTGGATTCTTTTGCTTTCTAAGGTGGAGGATGGAAGAAGCATCATTCATTTCAGCAGGAAACTTGAGTATCTAAGTGGACCCCCTTGAGCCTGCAGAGATTGGCCAGGTAGCCATGTCCAGGAGTGAGAGCCACAGAACAGGCCTCCCGATTAACCAAAAAACACCATTGAAGGATCCTTTTGATGGGGAAAAGGTGAGTCCTAAAGCATATTTCAGAAAGTGATAGAGTGAACAAAAAGCTAAATTATTCTGTACAAGAAAGCAAGGGGAGTTCTGAGCCTCTAGAACATCCCCAGAGCGGGTGTGAGGGGACTGCTGTAGGCTGTGGGAGGCAGGGCTTGGGAGCCAGGTGAGGAGCATCCAGGGCACACAGCCACAGGATTCCTCAGAACAGGGATCCCCATGCTAAACTCTGTGGTTGCAGAGTCGGACATGGCTGAGTGACTGAATAGCAACTGACTATATCAGTCTTCCCAGTGGCTCAGTGCTAAAGAGTCCTCCTCCAATGCTGGAGACGTGGGTTTCATCCATGGGTCAGGAAGACCCCCTGGAGAAGGAAATGGCACCTCACTCCAGTATTCTTGCCTGGGAGATGCCAGGGGCAGAGGAACCTGGCAGGCTACAGTCTATGGGATCGCAAAAGAGTTGGACATGACTCAGCGACTAAACAACCACTGGCTCTGTCAGCCCTCTCGTTGTCACCCTGAAACTTCAGTGAACCTGTTAGATGGTACAGACTGCTGTGTTTGCTGTGGTTTTGAGAAATCAAAGGGGAAGAGGTTTGTGTTGGTGGAGAGAAGAGACCAAAGTGTGTGAAGCAACATGTATAGTCTGATTCTGTTCTTGTACAAAAATACATTTCACCAAAACATTAACACTAAGCATATGCTTATTTTGAATGATGAAATTATATGAGCTTATTCTTTTTTCTAAGGAGCCATCTTTTCTAAGGTCTCTTGTGATGAACATAGAATACTTGAGAGTGTATGGCGCGGGGGAAAGCCTGTGAAGGTTCTGTTTGAGAA
This sequence comes from Bison bison bison, assembly GCF_000754665.1. NCBI lineage: Eukaryota > Metazoa > Chordata > Mammalia > Artiodactyla > Bovidae > Bison > Bison bison. Next base: position 8,876,813 of record NW_011494881.1, read on the forward strand.
CTGTTCTGGGTGTTGTGCATGCACTTTCTAAACCTGTGGACTGAAGGTACAGACAGGTGGCCTCAGGACAAGGCCTGACCAGGAGTTCCTGCTATGACACACAGCACCGAGCACCTTCCAGGCTATGTGAATTTCCCAGTGGCAGGGCTGTAGCCTTCGTGAGCCCTCTGGTGGCAGAGCCAGGCCTAGGTCACGTCACCGAGTCATTCTGGTCCTTCAGTGCTTCCCGGAAAACCAGAAGTGAGTCAAGTTTTGTGGGTTCTGAAGTGTATACAGTTTCTTTAAGAAAAAGAAAACCCAATAGGTGCAGGGACTTAGAAGAGGCCAGTGCAAGTGTGGGGTGTTGACTCTTTGGGGGTAAATCTACCTCTGAAGGAAGCTTGCTTCCCAAGCTTCCCTTGGACTGGAGACAGACCTCAGGTGGAGAGGGCAGCATCCATCCCCGTCCCTTGGGACTCTCTGACTCTGCTGAGCCTGGTCTTGGTTAGGCTGATTCGGCCAGCATCAGGGCTGCTTTTTGACTTCACCTCAAAAGTTAGGCCTGGCCCTGCTCACCCCCACAATCCACCATATTCCTCTGTTAAGTGCCAGGCCTGGGCTGGGCCAGAGAGGTCTCTGCCTTCTACAAGTTTCTGGTCTAGTAGAGCAGTTTATAATTTAATCTTCTAAAAATGAATCCTCTTCCTTTGAAGGTATCCTGTATTTATGGACATAACATATTTACCTTCCTAAATGCGTTGGGCTCTTGGGGAAAGTTAGTCATGACACCACCCAAGTTGGGCTTGGAATATGCCTTGAAAGAAGGGGTAGAGTAAAAATGTTATTGTGGTTGGGAAAATTACTCTATTAGGAGAGTAATACCTACCACCAGGGTACGTGGAAGGGCAGAATTTGGCAGCAGTATATGTATATGAATATACATGTTTTTAATTTACCGCAAGTCATGCTTGTCTTTATGCATCTTAAATCTGCGAAAATGATCCCAACTAGGAAATAAAAGTTGTGGGATTTTTAAAATATTAAAACCTGGACGTGAAAACCCTAGGAATTTTTTGTTGCCTATAATTTAATTCCTCATATATCAGACACAACCCAAGTTTAACAGATTTTTCTTTTCCTTTTGGATTCTGGCAAATATGTTAATAGGAGGCAATTATGTGAATTAATGTAAAATCCTTTTATTAAAAAAAACAGAGAAGGCTTCATTTAAAGAGGTAATTTAATATTCCTTCTAAGATGGGGTTGATGTCATTAACTTGTTTGATTAACTCTTCAAATGGTTTCAAAGTGCTTCAGGGTGGTAATTTATGAACTCCTAATTGATTTTTTTCAGTCTTGGTTTGGCAGAGTTGGGCCTCCCGGAAACCGTGAGGAGGCTGGAGGGCCACATGCAGCTTCCTTCTCAGACAAGGGGGCCGCCCGGGGTTGCCTTGACCTCCATGACCAGCCCCGCAGGGGAGAGGAGGCTGTGGTACAGGGACCGCAAGAGCCTCTGACCGAGCAGTGGTGGTGTAAACACTGCAGGCGGTTACACAGCTCATGAATTCAGGAAGAGCTGGCCTTTTAGCCCCTCTCTTTCAAGGGTCACTTCCCATTATGTGCCACCTCAAAATGTGAGGCTTCCTCGTGATGGGGGAAGATGTGGGGGTAGACTGTGGGGGTGCAGCTCTCACCATGGTCTCACCCCACCCACTTTCCATCCGCACCACTCTCACTCACTGGGTCCACCTCTCTGTGCTGTGCAGAGGAGGCTTTAGGCCGTGTGAAGGCTGTAGGCCAAGCTCCCACCTCTTACAGCTGCTAACACTGTGTTAGGAGCTAAGTTCTGAGCCCAGAACGCGTTAGGAATAGGGGTAGAGCTGGGGGCCAAAGGTCTCTTGGGGGGTAGTCGTGGCAGACAGGATGGGGCATTAATACGTCTGAACATCCTCCTCTGGGTGATGGGGCTCCTTTGCTCATGGGTGAGCAAAAAAAAAGCTCACATAAAAGCAGAGCTTTGGGGAGGAGGAGAAAGGTCTCTCTCCAATTTGTTAATATCTGGTGCCCATGCCAGGCTGCGATGAGACTTGATCCCCTATTTGCTGTGGAAGTGGTGGGTCCAGAACCATGGAGGGTCACCTGCCCTGGAGTCAGGCTGGAGGGGACGCACAGAGCTCTGCCTCCTGACACCAGGACCTGGAGTGGCCTTGTGCAGGCGGGAGTTCAGGCAACGAGGGAAGTGGGTGAGGTGTCCCCCACCCCCACCTCACGGAGGGCCACCTGAGCACAGTGGCTACGTGGCCAGGCTCTGAGGCACACTGGCCTCGCTGTGGTCTGGGCTGTGTGATTCTGGAAAAGCTACTCCAAGGCTTTGTGTCTCAGTGTGCTCATCTGAAGTGAAGGTGACAAGGCACATCCCTCCCCGGGCTGCTGCGGTCCAAGTAGTAGGTACATGGCCATGTGACTACCTAGAAGACAGGCTCTCTGAGCTGCGCCTCACATGTGGCCAGCCAGGACCCCTTGCCAACTCACAGGGTTGCAGTGTCTGGAGAAGGCCAGCCCTGGCTCCAGGGAGGGCAAGCTGCCCCCTCCCCAAGTGGACTCAGCTGGGCGTCACCAGGGTGACAGGAAACACAACTAAGCCCCCGGCCTCAGGGTCCCCTCTGCCCCTTGTCCCCTGTGAGGCTGTCAGCAGCCACTGGAAATCCACCCTCAGTCAGGACTCAGGGTCCCCTCCAGTCCAGTGCCACCCTAGGACCGACATGCCCCCAGCAAGGGCTTCCAGCTCGTCAGATGGTGGAGGGCCATCGCCCCAACCCCCCAGCATGGATCTGTTTTTGCCCCTGAAGAGTCCCTGACCTCCCCCTGACTCCTCAGACCCTCTCCCACGTCCCACCTCCCCCTCCAGGCCCAAGCTTGTTCCCCTGTACAGGATTCAGCTCAGAAGCCCTTTAAGTGCTGTTGGCAAATGTCATTTGGTGGGAACAAAATGCTTCTGTTGTGAAGAAGACAAAGACGAGGTCACGATGGAAGGTTCAGGGCATAAGAACACAGACCGAGTACAGAGCCCCTCAGATGCTGGGCCTTTAGTGGGGCGGCTTCTCCACACACACACCTTGCACCTTCCCTCATCTTACTTGAAGTGTTTCCCCTTGGAATGTTCTCAGATTTCCTCAACACTCAGAGTCCCCCACTCCCAACTCTTGGGTCCAGGCCTGTGAGGGGCCACTAGGGCCACAGAACAAGGGCCCAGGGTCTAATGGGAGAGCCTTGGTCTGAGATACAGGACATGGTCCCACCTTCCTGCCTATAGGCGCTGGTGTCTTGGTCCAGAGGCCAAGTCCCTCAGTGACCCAGTCTCCCCGTCTCTACCAGAGCAATCATCCCAACCCACCTCCCACCAGGACAGGAAAAAGCTTCAAAAATAACCACTCTGTCCAAATGATGTTTAGGATTACCGAGGACACAGGAAGCGTTCTCATCCACAGGGTTTGAGGACTTAGTTGTAATTTGTGCTGCCCCACGCTTGATGTGAGTCACCATGGGTGTCTCCATTTCCCTCCCCCCCACCTCCTGCTGAGGTTTTTTTCCCCTCTACTGGCTAAATGGATAAATGCAGAACCTTGCTGGAATATGATATGTGAGGCAATGCATCCAGTGCCTCAGAAGGGCCCGATGAGATTTAACCTACCCTATTATCCTTTAGAAATGGTCATTGAACTGGAAGCTTAGATTTAGAGGAAGGGAAGTGGAGAAAATTTCTTGGGAGTCTTTAGGGAAAGACGGAGCAAGAAGCCTGTCAAACTGAGAAGATGTCAGCTGGTGTCTCCTGTTCCAGAGACCAGGTGGAAAGGGGTCCTCTGATCCCCACACCCGGGACCCCAAAGAACACTCGACTGAACCCAAGAGATGCCAGTCTCCCCACCAGAGGGCCTTACCTGTGTGCACTGGGTCCTGGCCGGGTCAGGAGGCGCTGGTCCGTGGGGCGTGTGGCGGCCGCACACCCAGCCACTCTGGCATCCAAGAGCCTATTTTTAGGGTCAGATCTGCTGACGCTGACCTTGTGTGCTGCCCAGTCTGTGAGGAGACCTGTGGCATCTGCTTGCAAAATGATTTGCCAGTGTGACCTGAAACCCTTGACTTTGGGAGTCCTGTACCTGGAGCATACACGCTTGTCCCCAGCCCAGCCACGGAGGCGGGACACATGGCCACTAACGCAGGGACAGGCAGGGGGATT